>NW_011888904.1:2774830-2780114 GCF_000151845.1 Pteropus vampyrus | reverse complement strand
CATAAACAGAAGCACTAATTGACAAAACCCAAGTAAGGATAGCCAAACAGCTACCATTTGTTGAGCATCTTCTCTGTGCTAGATTCTGTAAGTAGGTGCTCTCCATACATCATTTCATTCTACTCTTATACCAGCTCTACAGCTTATGGTTCAGTGGTCCCAGATAACTTTGCTAGGCTCATTCCCAGAGACGGAAATGAGCCTAACAAAATTATCACACTTGACAAGAGCTGAAATTAGAATGAGGTCTTCTAAGTCCAAAACCTGTGTTCTTTCTCATGTACCATACTCAGAGATAATACATGAGCCTCCCTGCTCCCTACCTCCCCTGACTCTTTGCCATTTTATAAATGAGAAAGACAGAATGAGAAAGGAAGTGATTTGCCCAAGTCACACAGGTAGCAAGAGATGGAGCCAGGACTCTAATCGAGGTCCATATGATCCCAAATCCTGTTTTTCTACTGCATCCTGCTACCTCAGACTTCATACCTGAGGCTTGAAATTGGAAAGACTTTATCACATTTATCAAAGAGAAGTTCTGGTGCTCATCTTTTAAGGTCACCTATGCCACATGGGTGCCTGCCCATTCGGGCAGCAGCGGGAGAGGTGCTGCATCTACTCTGAAGGGAGGTCCCTCCCACTCGCAGGTGACTCACTGAGTGTGGCCTCACTGCATGTTTCTCAGCCCTTCCCCTCTTGTCCAGTATAGACTGTGCAATCCAAGGTTTTGTGTGCTGGAGTATAAGGTGTTCCACACTTCTATATCTCATGAGCTCTCAGGAAGAGACCAGGAAAAAATGGCACTGCTGAGCAAATTCAAGGTCACTGCCTCCTGAAAGTGAGACTATACAAAGAGTAGTCAGGAAAGCTGTAGCAGAGAAGACAGGATCTGGAGGTGCTGGCACTTACTGGTGGGGAAAGTTTGGGGAGGGGAAGAGGACTGAGAGGCTGAGGCCAGATAGACAGGAGGATGTCCAGTGTTTGTGGACATCCTCCTGACCTGCCTGGTAGTCACCCCGCTGCATCAGGTCTCCTGCTGCTCACCAGGACAACTGCCCTAGCTCCTAACTGCCCTGGCTCCTAGTCCACCCTCAGTCTTGCAGAGAGCTCCCCATTATGCCGATGTTTAAAGATGCTTAAACATCCAGCGACCTCTCATGAGGCCCTATTATATGTTATACAAACTCTCTCCCTCCAGCTAACCCTGTCTCCAGCCACCCCCAACCCACTCCACCCACACCCAGCCACACAAACTCTCTCACAGAAAGAATAGGGTATTTTAGACAAAAGAACCAGCACCTACAAAGGCCTGGAGGGTGAAAGACACAACTCAGCCAGAATCAGGAAGGGTTAAGCATCAACAAATTCCAAATACGTGTTTGGAGAATGGTCGGGCCAAGTTCAGGAAAGGCTCGAATGCCAAGCAAAAAAATCCTTTGCTGGATTTACCCTGGGAGCGATGGGGACTCACAGAAGACTCTAGAGCCAGAGGTCACATGATGTAGTCACTCCCCTCAGCTCCCATCCAGGAAGCTCTTCCAGCCCTGTGATGTGCAATGCTGCTTCCTCTGCCTGACATTTCCTCCTCCCCAGCCCACAGTGGCTTCCAGCTCCTCCTCTGTGAAACCATTTCCTCTTTTCCAGCACTCTCTTATAATCGTTCATGACAAGTCTGTCTCTCCCAACTCTCGCGGGCTGCTGGAGGGCAGCGCTGGGGTCTGTTCATCTCTGTCTCCAGTGCCCAGTGCAGGGCTTGGCGCTGAATGAGTGTTCAGAGCATGTTTTCTTAGATCATCATCCATCAACCAATGCTTATTGAGCACTTTTCCTGTCCCAGGCTCAGATAGGCACTAAGAATAGGAAGATGACAGAAAACAAGCTGTGTGGAGCTCACAAGATAGTAGTATGACAAACATGAATCAAATGATCGCACATATAATGTGAAGTGGCTACTCATAAAGACTTCAATGGAGATGGACATGGCCATAAACTCCAGTATAAGGTGTTCCACACTTCTATATAATGTGAAGTGGCTACTCATAGAGACTTCAATGTCCTCTATCCTATAGCAGGCACAGGGAGAAGGAGGTGTGGGGGCTGACAGGTAGGGAAGGATAGAAACCTGTAGCAGGTGCTGCCTCGTGGAAAGTAAAACCTAAACCCTGGGCAGATGGCAATGACCTGGAACTTGCTCAATAGCGCCACTGCTTTCTTCTTGCCTCTTCTAAGAGCCTATTCATTCATTTCCCACATATTCCCCAGGAAAGTCTGAGAGCCAGTGCCTGCACAAGGCATCAAGGCACAGAGAGGAGACTGGCTGGTCTCTGCCTCTGTCCTGACAAGATCATGGTTGCAGCGTGCACCCCATGTAGGGCATGCCTGGAAGAGAAGCTTCTCAGGCTCAATCTTGAAATCAGGGTAGCAGAGTGCCAGCAGAAAGGTTAGGGAAAGACCTTCCAGGGGTCAGGCACAGTGCGGGCAAATGCCTGGGGGCTCATACAGCCCTGGGTGAGCATCAAGTAGACAGGCCCCTTCTAGACTGCTCTGAGTCCTAAGCTCCTTGGGCATTTCCTCCTTTTGCCCCAATTTCTGAAGGCTGGAGAGTTGCTTAGTTCCCAGAGGGCAAGTGTTGAGCTGGTTTTCTGCAAAGCATCATCATTTCACTGGATGCTTCTGGAAAATTTCAAAGAAGAGGTTTTGCCAGTGCCCTGTCCCCAGGTAAAGTGGTTTTAGTGGATTGGATCTTTGGCAATAACTCAGAAATACTTTCTTCCTGTTCTTTTCGCAGTCTGACTGGAGAGAAGACCCTTGGGCTTCTATTTCTCCTTTAAAAGTGGCTTTAATCATTGAAAGCTAGACCTGATGATAGTTCTTAAGCTCCTGCCTCGGTTTGTTTATTTTTTCTTTAGTCTTTTCCAGAACTACTTCAATACGTTAGCTTTTATTTGAGGGGAGGGGCACATAAAACTGCAGTGAGTAAAATACAAGTTAGCTTTGGAGCTGACAGCATTTGTCCTCAGCCCAACCAGACAGGAAGTGGGGTAGGAATCTCACAGTGTAATAAAGATGTCTGAGGCTGTGAAGAGGGTTGGAAGTTATATTTCTTCTTTTCATATTCATCTCATTTTAATTCATCAAACTACCTACTACACGTCAAGCCCTGCTAGGTACAAATAAAATAGGCTTCCCTTTTGTCAGGGGCTCCCCAGTTTACTGAGGAGAGTAGACATGTATACAACTTTATATAACGTCAGACCAGTGCCATAAATGTTGGAGTGTATGGACTCTGGAGACAGAGGAACTTGGTTCAAATCTGGGCTTCACCTCTTAGTAGCGATATTACATTGAGCAAGTTACTTAGCCCCACACTAGCCTCAATTTCTTCATCTGTAAAATGGGGATCATAATATGTCTTTATATAAGAGATGATATATGTAAAGCAGTCAACCAAGAGACCGACACAGTCAGTGTTCGTTAAATATTAGCTGTTCTTTTTGTTGCTGCTACTATTACTAGTCCTGATAATTAAGTATGTGAAAGGTGCTATAAAAGTAATTAGTTCTGCTGTGGGAGTTAGAGGGGACTTCATGGAGGAGGTGACAATGGATCTAGGTCTTTAAGGATTATTTGGAATTTGCCAGACATAAAGAATAGAGTGTTTTAGACAAAAGGACCAGCCCCTACAAAGGTGTGAGCGGTGAAAATCACAGCAGGGCCGCAAACTAGGAGTTGTCAGACTTAAATGCATGTGTGGTGGTGGGGCGGGGGAAGGCGGGGTGGTCTGGCCAAGCTCATGAAAGGCTTTGAATGCCAAGCAAAGGAGCTTGGCTGGATTTATCCTCTGCGCGAGAAGAGAGAGTCTCAGGAGATGATCTGACTAGGGGTGACATGACTCAGTCACTCCCCTGACCCAGCTCTTCAGCTTCTGTCTAGGAGGCTCTCTCACGTCCACTCCCTTCTGCTCTTGCCCTCTCTGCAGATCATCAAGGACCAGAAACTGCTCGTGATTGTCGGGGGCATGCTGCTGATCGACCTGTGCATCCTGATCTGCTGGCAGGCTGTGGACCCCCTGAGAAGGACGGTGGAGAGGTACAGCATGGAGGTAAGCTCCAGGCAGCAGCAGAAGCGAGCCTGTGGGACACCGTTCCCAACACATGGCGACAGCGAGGCCGCCTGTCTCTTCAGCTGCCCAAGGCGCACTTCTTAAGAAAAAATTAAGGTAGTCATGGGGAAATCATCTCAGGGCCACGTGGGCCCACATCCCTATCAGCACCTCATTATTTCTCTTGCCTTCCATTTGAGACATACGTACATTATTTCAGGAAGACCAAATATAAGATCTTCACTCCTGAAAAATAAAAAATGGTGAAAGGATTTGTCTAGGTCTATTAATATATGCAGGATTAAGGGTAAATGTCGGGCCACTTAAATGAATGTATTCTCTACACGTTGTAGAAATCCCCATTTATATGATCTATCAGTCCAGAAATTACATTGCGTTTTTATTCTCTTCAAAATAAATTCCCTAACGTATGCTAGTAGGGACTAAGCATACCGATAGCTCCTGACTATATGATTTTAAAAGTGATCAACAGTGGATTTCTTTTCACACATTTGATATCAGAAATTTGTTGTTAAAATAAAAAACCTCACACGAAAGTACTGTTAAATGTATATTGTAATAGTCTTGCAATTGACCTTGCCCTTCATTCAGTGATCTTCTAGAATGCTCCAGGTTATGGAAGTTCAAGATTAGAGGAGTTGTGTTTTTGTTGACGTTCTGTTGGAACAGAAAGTCAGAGGCCTGGCTGGCTGAACAAGTGTGTTGTATGCTACGATGTCCATGCAGCATAGCAAATTCTATTGAGAAAACTGGAATTTTCTCCAGTTCTCCCACTGTATTATTAAGGAAACTTTTTTGTGGAGTTTCATGTGAATTCTTAAACTGAACTGGAAATGGTTGTTTTATGCATTTGAGACAGAGGTTTTTATCCTTCTTGGCAAGACATTTTCCAGCAAGTAAGATGCCAGCCTCATTTGTCGAGAGACAGAGGGTTTATTCAACCCAGTCAGAGCATGGCTGAGGATGGCGTTACTGACGCTGTGGATTTAGGAGGGATATTTAGTGCTGGGTGCCTCCATCTCACTGCCTTAAGTGTACATCCTGAAGTAAACCCAGCAGATCCAATACCGGCTGTGCCCATGGGCTGAGGGGACAGGAACTCAGCTGAGGTCACTTGGGCAGACAGGCTGTTCCCAGGAAGGAGGTAACATCCGGTCACCA
>NW_011888904.1:2763375-2774440 GCF_000151845.1 Pteropus vampyrus | reverse complement strand
TTTCAACACTGTATAGTTTGGGGATAGTTTCGTGGGCTTTTGGTCATTGGCCACAGATCCGTGAAGTGGGTAGGGCAGGAAAGTGTTTCCACATTCTACATATGAGGACTAAAATTAGAGTAATGGACAGACCGAGGGCCCAGGATAGAGAGAGGGATAAAAATGACAATCAGACAGACCCTGCAGGAAAGACTGGAGTGGGAGCAGGTGGACAGATACCAGACCCAGCTGGCTTGATGCTGAGCCCAAGGGTAGCTGGAGAAACAGGGTGCTGCTGCCTCTACTCAAGGTTAAGGTAGGGGCCAAGAATTCACTAGTGGTCTCCTGGGCTCCAGATATGGTGGGGAGAGGCTGCAGGGCTGAAGTCAGCCTGAGTCAGCAGACTCTGGAAATGGGTCTAAGAAGCCAGTCCCCCTGGACCATTTAACAATCAGTCTTGCTCAGTCCTATTTGTGTAAGCGATGGTTTGCTATCTACGTATCTTACCTTTCTTCCTTTTTGTAGTAAGTTCTGCTGCTCCTGAAGCTTTGTGTATATAACCCTAGTCCATGCCACACTTTCTCAAACTGAGGAGCAATAGGATGCCATGGAAATGCTTCTCTGTATAGACGAGGACACTGAGTCTAAGAAGGAGGAGGGCCCTGCCCAGGGCATCCAGACTTTACAAGACGGGGCTGGAGGAGAGCCAGCTCTCGGTCTCGACCCAGATGCCCTATCTCTGTATTTCCCTCCAGGTATCTGCTAAGATTTCTCTCTGAACCTTTTCTGGCCTGCTCCTCTTTTGTCCTCTTATTTTAGGGTTGCCCTGTCACTCTGTTGCCATGGTAGCAGAACCCTTTGATTTGTCGACCCACAGGCTTGTCCGTTTATTGTCGTTTTTCCACAAAACGGCACTAAGCTGTCAGTTGATTTCTGTCAGGCCCTCCTCTGTCAGACACAGCGTGATGGTTGAACAGTGTGCTCAAGGGATGAGGTGTCCTAAATTCCTCTCAAGGGGTTGTTTTTTTTCCAGAACCCCCAGCGAGAGAGAAAATCTATACTTGGGGAAGAGGTGATCAAAAATCTCTGTGGTCTGTCCCCTTTTCCTCACCTACCTCAGATACCTTAGGTTTCTCTAGACACTCTGAACACTTCAGGATTCCAGTCACAGGCCTTGCTCGATGTTTTACTTTCAAGTCTTTGACTGTGCTTTCCCCCTTCCAGAACCTTCTCTGACAAGTAAGTGAACTTCAGTACCAGACCCCCGTGTTACCTCTGTGGTGAGGTGTCCCTGATTTCCTGGCTTCCCAGGTGTACATGCCTGCTCCTCCCTGCTCCCATCCACAGCATCATAAACATTCCTCAGTCAGGACACTTAGCATGCTGTTCACCTGTGCTAGGTGTACCCCTGAGCCCAACCTCCAGCCCTCACTGGACCACCAGCTTCTCCAGGACAGGGCCACATCTGAACAATCTCCCTCAGTACCCAGCCCCGCACTCCCACATGCATCTTCGACTAGGGAGACAGAAGTGAGCATAGCAACCATGGCCTTTGATCTCATGATGCCCACAGGCTTTTGAGGATAGGGACAGACAGTAAACACACAGACAGATAAGCATGATTACTTTAGATCGCATAAATTCTGCTAAATAAATGGAGCCCCCATGTTGATGAAAGGTTCAAGAAATAGCAGGAAAGACCCATGAAGGTGATTCTCTCAGTGAGAATATGAGTGACTAGGGAATGAAAATCGGATTCTGAAGTCCTACTGGAGGCATCCCAGTGCCACATCCTCATTAATTTTTTTGTAATAAATATTTACAGCATTTGTTATATTCCAGGTATATTTTCTCTCAGTCTATATCTTGTCTTTTCATTCTCTTAACATTGTGTTTTGCAGAGCAGAAATTTTTTTTATTTTAATGAAGTCCAACTTATCAATTCTTTCTTTCATGGATCATGCTTTTGGTGTTGCATCTAAAAACTCACTATCAAACCCAAGGTCACCTAGATTTTCTCCCATTATCTTCTAGAGGTTTTATAGCTTTGCATTTTACATTTAGGTATATGATTCATTTTAAGTTAACTTTTGTGAAAGGTGCAAGGTCAGTGTCTAGATTAAATTTTACGTACATAAATGTCTGGTTGTTCTAGCACCATACGTCGAAAATACTATCTTTCTCCATTAAATTGCCTTTATGTCTTTGTCTAGATCAGTTGACTAAGTTTGTGTGGGTCTGTTTCTGAATTCTGTATCTTATTCCATTGATTTATTTGTCGGTTCTTTTACTAATTCCACTCTGTCTTGATTCCTATAGTTTTATAGTAAGCCTTTTTTTATGAAAAGAAAAAGCAACATTCTTCTATTCATAAACACACCCCTTTATATCAATTATTTAGTTTCTAAAACTTCAGAAAAGTTTTGTATATACAATGCATCTTCAATGAAAAGTTCTAATACAACTTAAAGTTGAACATTTGTGAGCTCCTGGACTAGGTCTGGTATTCTTTAGTTTATAAAAAGAACTGATTATGACCTTTTCTGTTCTCCAGCTTTTTTTCTACTTAATAACTCTCTTTTAAACAACTGTCAACTTTATGTAGGCAGTGCTTCTCAGATTTTAGTGTATGTGAACCCCCTAGGGATCGTGTTAAAAATGCAGATTCTGATCCAGGAGTTTTACAGTAAGTCTTGAAGTCAAACGGTATCAGTTCTCTGACTTTGTTCTTCTCCAATATTCTGTTAGCTATTCTGGGTCTTTTGCCTCTCCGTATAAACTTTAGATCAGTTTGTTGATATCCACAAAATAACTTGCTTTTTGACTGAGATCAAATCCCAATAGACCAAGTTAGGAAGAACTGACATCTTAACAGTATTGAGTCTGCCTATTCATGAACATGGACTATCTCTCCATTTTGTAGATTACTTTGATTTCTTTCATCAGAGTTTTATAGATTTCCTCATATAGATCATGTACATATTTTGTTAGATTTATACCTTAGTATTTAATTTTGGTTTTGGTGCTAATGTAAATGATATTGTGGTTTTTTTTAAATTCAAATTCCAATTGCTCATTTCTGGTATAGGAAAGCAATCGACCTTTGTATTAAGCTAATGTTCTACAACCTTATTATAATTGCTTATTAGTTCCAGGAGATTTTATTGTTGTTGTTGTTGTTGTTGTTGATTCTTTGGGACTTTCTACATAGGTAATCATGTCATCTGCAAACAAACTTTTATTTCTTCCTTCCCAATCTGTATAACTTTTATTTTCTTTCTTGTTTTCTTTTTATATTATATAGGACTCTCAGTACAATGTGAATAGCAGTGGTGAGAGGGGACATCCTTGCCTTGTTCCCAGTTTTAGGCAAAGCACCTAGTTTTGCGCATTAAGCATGATGTTAATGTATCATTTTTTTCTTAAAGAGTTAAAATATATGTATATATTTGGGGAGGTGACAGGAAGGGCAAATGGGGCAGGCAGAGCCCAGGTCATTAGAGACCCTGTGTGTTAAGCAGAGGAGTTACAACTTCAAAATTAAAGACGATTAATCAGGGAAGTGACATGATCAGATTTGCTCTGGCTACAGGGTAAGAACAGATGGAGGAGCGAAGCCAGAGGCCCAGAGATGGCTCAAAGATGGGTTTTGCTGTAATTCAGGCAGGAGCTGATGGTAACTTAACGCAGGGCAGTTGCAGCAGGAACAGAGAGAAGTAGGTGGATTTGAGAGATATTAAAGAAGGAGACATGACAAGACCTGGTAATTGATTGACTCCAAGGGGTAGGCACAGGGAGGCAGCAAGGGCAATGCCCAGGTCTCAGGCTGGGGGGTGGAAGGCAGATCTCCTCAGAGGCGGGGAGCAGAATAAGAAGCAGATTTGGGGGAGAATGTGAGGGTTTCATTTCTGAGCAGAGGAGCTTGGAAGATTGGATGTGGGATCCCAGAGCACAAGGAAGCAGTTTGTTCAGTACAGAGACTTGGGGGTGAGGCAGTTAACACATTGAAGATAGGAGCTGAGGGAATGTGTGTGGTCACACAGAGAATGGTACAGTAAGAAGTAAAGACATCCTGACTAGAGCCCAAGAGATCACTGAACGGTGATGGGAACAGGAGAAGCCAGGGAGAGGGACTTAAAGTGGTGGTCAGAAAGGAAGAGGGTCGCCAGGAGAGAGAGCCATCCTGCCCAGAGGACATTTGAAGAAGGAAGGAAAGGTCTCCAGAGACAAATGCCTCAGATCGAGGTGAGGACTGACGGGTGCCCCCCACCGCAAGACTTGGCCCCGTGCTCAGGGCTCCTTCATTGCATCTCAGCTCTTTCTTCCTCTGCTTTACAGAGTCCAATGGGAAGATTGGCTATTTCTACACATTTCAGATATAGCAGGTGTGGATAAATCTGCCAAGTATGTTAAAAAGTTTTTAAAATAGAATTTTTATTCTTGGAAAAAAGGGGGAAACAACTCTCCTTTTTTGAATACCTACTCCACTAGTGGTAATGGTGAGTAGGTGTTAGACATATAGGTCTAGAGTTCAGGGAGAGGTGTGGGCTGGAGACGGGAACGTGGATGCAGTCAACAGCTAGATGATATTGAAAGCCTTGGATGAGAGCACCAAGGGCGGGAGAGACATGTAGATGGAGAACAGAAGGAGACCAAGGACAGACAATCATTCACGTGTTTGCAGATCAAGGAGGTAGAAGGAAAAGAGCAAAGCAGACTTATAAGGAGAAGCCACAGAGATAGAAAGAAAATCAGATGAGTTTGGTGTCTCGGAAACCAAATGAAAAAAGTGTTTCAAGGAGAAAGTTTTGATGAAGTGTGTCAAGGACTGTTTTTAGATCAAGTAAGATGAAAACCAAGAATTGACACTGTATGTGTGTGCATACACACACACACGCATGTGGGGTTTTTTTTTTTCTTCTAAGGAAAATGATTTGAAATTATTTCCCCAAAAGTAAAAGCAATGCATACTGATAGTGTGAAGACAGCCTGTGACTCTAGGTAGAAGGGTGGTTTATTTTTTTTCTCAACCCTTCCTTCTATTTCCAAGCCCCACCTATACCCCCACTTGGCCATTCTGAATAGTTCTGAAATGGAGAGAGAATGGTGGGCAGCACTCAAGGTCGCTTAATACTGAACACCCAGGAGAGCTATAGGGCAGCCACCAAGGCAGCATCCTGAGGCCGCCTGCACTCCCCGAAGCCTTCCCCCTCTGCTTCCAGGCAGGTAGCAACAAGAGATACGACCCTGTGCTATCCAGTCACCCACGGGAGCCGTGTGTGTGGCGTTCACTTACAGAAGTGACGGAAGGCTATCTCCACAGGCTGCCAAGCAACCTGCATCAAGAATTCCCTACACTCTGAGTTCTGTGGCTTTCTGGCCATTTGGGCAGCAATCAAGTTTAGGGCAAACTGGGACAGAGGAGTATCTCAAACTTCCCTCCACATTCCATACTTTTACCATCCTTTTTTGTGGAAGCAAATGGGGGATTTGGAAGTCATGGACTGCACTTGGCTTTGAAACTCATGGCTTATTCCGGTTACGTTTCTATGGAAACAGATATTGGAAGAGGCAATACATAGAGTTTTAAATAAGTTTAACTCTTAAATAAGTTTATCTCCCTCTACAGTTGCTCTGAAAAAAAAAAATTCAATCCTAAAGTAGTCACTTTCTGAAAACATCTGGTATTTTCATAAAGCTCATCCAAGCCCCATCTGACACTATTCATTTTGAAATAAAGATATCGGAATGGCCAGGATAAGGCAAGTGCTAAAGATCAGAGGCCAGTCTGCTCTGTGGACTGTTCGTTCACAGGTGGGCTGGTGGCCCAAGGCTTTGATGCTAAGGGTCACATTCCAAATGATGGGTCATCACTGCCAGCCCTGAACAGTGGGACAGGTCTTTATTATTCACAGTCATCCATGTGATCCTAGATGGAAGGCTGGGGCCCCAGCCAGATGCAGAACAAGTCCCAGATAGTGTAGTGGGACTCAGCAAGGACCTCTGGTGGATCTGCTGGCCAAGGACCACCCGAGTTAGTCTGACTAACTCCTCTCAGGAAAGGGCTGCACCATCTGAAGTTCTGATCATGTCATTCTCCTATTTAAAATTCTCTCCATCAGCTAGAGGAAGAAGTCCATACTCCTTAGTAGTTCAGGAGGCCTTCAAGGATCCGGCCCCATTTTCCTACCCAGCTTCATCTCTCAGCCCCCTTCCTCATTCCTTGTGCTCAACTACCCTGAGCTATTGGCACTTCAAAGCAGCATGCTATCCCTTACTCTATGCCTTTGTACATGCTGTCCCCTCAACCCAGAACACCCTTCTTCCCACCCCAATATGCCATCTTCATATAAAAAATTCCTACTTGACCTTCAAGAGGCAGCTCAGAAGCATCTTCTCCAGGAGCTTTGGACCAGCAGGCTACCTTGGATGCCTCTGACTAGGCCCACATCTCACCCCATTTGCCCCCTCATCTGGTCACAACACGGGTAATTGTCTGTCTGTACACCTGCCCCCACCCCATGACCTCCTCAGAGGCCAAGGCCATCTGTGTGTCCCCAGCACCCACTGGCAAGGCCTGGCTCAGAGTAAGTGCTCGGTAAATATTTATTGAATAAATTGTTCTCTCCACCTGGAACTCTCTCTCCATGCCTCCATATGTCCAACTTCAACCCATCTGTCTGGACCCATTAAGCCGGCTTCTCCAAGAAATGTCTTTGCCGAGTTGCAATTTAAATTAATATTACACCCTCACCTTTTATCAAGAACCTACTTATGGGGCTAAAGCTGCCAGCTGAAGAATGATTCAGCACCTTCTATAAAGGACTGTTGTTCAGTTTGTGACTTAGTGCCCCTGAGATAAAGATCCACAGGATAGATCCTAGCGGAATTTGGCACCAGGAAATGGGCTGTGCTCTCCCTGTGAACTTGTGTCTACTTCCTTCTTTCAATCAGGCAATCAGGCAGTCATAACTGGATAAGCCACTTTGTTTTTTTTTTTTAACCTTGGCTGCCAGAAGGTTGGAGCCAAATTCAACAGTCTGGGCAATGACTATCTTATCGCAGGTTCCTGGAGCATCATCTCTCCTACTGATTGTTTGTCTTTATTTTTTAACTGTCCTGTCATGTTTGGACTTTTCTTGTGTGCTGCCTCAGGCCCTTTGGGAGAGGGGGCAAGATGTAAATTCCAGATTAAGTTATTAAGACGAGAATGCTAGGCGAGATTTAATTGGAATGATATTCCAGAGAGACATTTTAAGGATGTCCACAGACATGCGCCTTCTGGCACAGGTCCTGGCTCAGCCCCGGCTGCAGTCAGCATTGTGGTCCCCGAGTATGGACAGAGGGTTCTGCCAGCCACAGCTGTGTTTCTGGAACGCCACGTGTCAGAGGCACCTTAGATAGGTGAGTGATTGTGGTTTATTTCATGTTCCTTCTTAGCAGCCCTTGTGCCTTCGGGAGGCATTTGTGCTTCAGAGGCCCCTCAGGACACAAAACGAAAGACACACCAAGATACCAGGGGACAGCCCTGAGGCAGGAAACTCTGGTCTCTACCTGTCCAGGTACTCTCTAGGGGACGGGCTGTTTACTAGAAATTCTCAAGAACCATGCAGCAGAGCGACTGGAAAATTGTCTGTGATACTGGCATCTTCTGACCACTGTGTCTTGGTAAAGCCATTCCAGTTCTTGCACAGATGGCCTTTAAATTTTAATGATTTTTCCAAACATCCATGTCAGCAGAAACACAGGCTGCGGCACCCACAGAGACTTTTCCTCTTTTTTGTGGGGAAGTTCCAACCAACCTACCTCTTTGTAAATGATCCATGATCCAGGGACTCCTCGGCATTTATGGGGCCCATTGTGTGCTGTACTCAGGCTCCCTTAAGTACTACAGTCTGATGGGCAAGATTAGATACACACAGAGCGGGCTGTTAGCACCAGCATCTTTTCCATGACACGTGCCTCCAGACTTTTGGTTTTAAGTTTGAGTTACTGTGCAGAGATACTGGCCTTACTTTTCTAAAGGATGAGCTGGGATCGAGTTTGGATTTAACGTCTTGAAGAGGGTAAAAAAGTGAGAGAGAACATGTATTAATCAGGGTATGCTAAGTTTTCCTGTGGTAACAACAACGAAAAGAACGACTCAATGGCTTAAAACAATAAAGGTTTTTTACTCATCATAATATTTGTCCATGGAGGGTCAACTGTAACTTATCCCCATAGTATCCTAACTCTAGGACACAGCTGGTAGGGCACCTTCTGAGACAGTTTTTGTGAAAAAGGGAAAGAGTGAGTGGCAAAGTATGCATTGACTTTTAAAGCTTCTGCTCCAAAGTGTCACATGTAACTTTCACTCCTGTTTCATTGGCCAGAACATGTTAATTGTCCATGCCTGAGTCCAGCAGGGCAGGAAAGAACAGTCCTACTACGTGCCCAGAATAAGAGAGAGAGAAAAGCAGGTGTTGATGTCTAGCCATTCCTATCACTGTCACAAACACTGCCCCATCTACTAGAAACTGAGCTCCACGAGAACATAGGTAGAGGGAGGGTTGTATTTTATTCACTGCTGTATTCCCAGCACCTGGGAAAGTGCATGGCACATAGTATGCACTCAGTAAATAATATTAGTTGATTACTTAAATTAAGTCAGCCTTAGAGCAACCTTATCAGGAGAACCATGGGGTATTCTCTGAGTTCTCTACTAGTCCTGCAGGCGCTACTGCCGGATCCTCTCCTGATAGCATCACTTCTGCTCATCTCCACTGCTACCACTGAGGTCCAAAGCACCACCATCTCTCATTATCAGGCATGCGGAAGGGGGCACTGTGCACCAAAGCTGTAGTAGACACAGAATGGATGAGAGGATATGATGAGGATAAACGAGAACTTTCATTGTTTAAGCCACTGAATTGTTGTTTATTGTTGTTGTTACCAGAACTTTCTAAGCAGGTGCTGTGCTCCCACTCATTGCCCTTCCCGAGCCATTCTCACATGGCAGACAGAAAGATCCCCTTTTTTTTTTTTGAGATATAATTCACATATCATAAAATTCACAGTTTTAAAATGTATAATACCATGGTTTTTAGTACATTCATAAGATTTGCAACCATTCACACTATCTAATTCCATAAAATTTTCATCACTCTGAAAAGAAACCCTGTTTCTTTTGCCCATCAATCCCCATTTCCCCTTTCCTTCAGCTTCTGGCGACCACAAATCTATTTTATGGACTTGTCTACTCTGTATATTTTATATCAGTGGAATCATGTAATATGTGGCTTCCTGTGTCTGGCTCCTTTCACTTATCAAAAGGTTTTTAAGGTTCCTCCACACTAGAGCATGTGTCAGTACTCCACTTCTTTTTGGGACTGAGTAGCATTCCCTTATGTGATATACCACATTTTGTTTGTCCATTCATCATTTGATGGATATTCGGGTTATTTCCACTTTTTGAATTCCACCGCTGTGAATAATGCTGCTATGAGCATTCATGTACAAGTGTTTGTCTGAACATGTTTTTCATTCTCTTAGGTACATATACATGGGCATAGCATTGCTAGGTCATGTGGTAAGTCTGTTTAACATTTTTAGGTACTGCTAAACAGTGCCACAGTGGCTACACCATTATACGTTCCCACCAGCAATGTGTGAGGGTTCCAGTGTCTCCACGTTGCCACCAACACTTGTTATTTATCTGCCTTTTTGGTTATAGCCATTCTGTCAAGTATGAAGTGGTATCTCATTGTGGTCTTGATGAGAATGACTATCAGATGGCTAATGATGTTGGGCATCTTTTTATGTGCTTATTGGCCATTTTTATATCTTTTTTGGAGAAACGTCTATACAAGTCCTTTGCCCATTTTTAACTGAATTATTTCTCTTTTTGTTGAGTTGTTTGTTTGGATACTAAACCTTTGTCAGATACATGATTTGCAAATATTTTCCTCCATTCTGTGAGTCATCTTTTCACTTTCTCAATAATATCTTGTGACACAGAAAAAAAAATTAATTTCGATGAAGTCTAATTTATTATTTCTTTGGTGTTTGTGCTTTAGTTATCATAGCTAAGTAACCATTACCTGACCCAAGGTTATGAAGATTTATTATACTTATATTTTCTTCTGAGTTTTATAGTATTAGCTCTTATATTTAGGTGTTTAATATGTTTTAAGTTAATTTTTGTTTATGGTATGAGGTAGTGGTACAAATTAATTCTTTTGCATATGAATATCTAGTTGTCCAAGCATCACTGTTGAAAAGAATATTCTTTCCTCACTGAATACTCTTCTAGCCCCTATTGAAAATTATTTGGTCATTAATATATGGGTTTTTTTTGGCCTTCCAATTCCATCCCATATTTCATATGTGTATCCTTAGCCAACACTATACTGTCTTGATGACTGTAGCTTATGGTAAGCTTTGAAATTGGGAAGTGTGAGTCCTCCAACTTTGTTCTTTTTCAATATTCTTCTCACTATTCATAGTCCCTTGAGATTCCATATGAATTATAGGGTCAGTTTGTCCATGTCTGAAAAAAAGGCTTTGGAATTTTCTTAAGCATTGCACTAAATTTGTAGATTAATTTGGGGAGTATTGCCATGTTAACAATATTAACGAGTCTTAAATGGCCTCTAACATTCTGTCTCACCTCATCCTGTTTCTCCATCACATCACTTATCCCTCACACTGTCATCTATTTTCTGTCTTACTTTACTGGAATGTGAGTTCCATGAAATAGGGGCCTTGTCTGTCTTTCTCAGTGCTCTATCCCCATAGCCTAACATAGGGTCTGGCAGGCTCATATTAGGTGCTCAGTATATGTTGTTTGAATGGAGAAGTGAATGATGTGCAAAGGAATGCATACATGCATGCATGAATGAATGAATGAATGAATGAATGAACAAATGAACAAACGAACAAACTTCCATGTCATAACTTTTTTCAGCATTAACAACCTCTGACCAGATGATGCAGTTGCTCAGCAGCTGGCTTAAATTATTGCGTGAATATAATGAGACTGAAAAGAAAAATAAGTAATATTTTAAAGGTGGAGAGGAAGGTTTTTAAAAGATTTTAAAGATAGACT
>NW_011888904.1:2757865-2763275 GCF_000151845.1 Pteropus vampyrus | reverse complement strand
ACACACACACACACACACACACACACACACACACACACACACACACACACAAATTCTAATTTAATTGGTTTAGAAAGAGGCCTGGACATTGAAATTTTTTAGAGATTGCCACAGGTTCTAGTGTGCACCCAGGCTGAAACTTTCTGGAGCATGCCCTCGCCGATTTCTAGGGCTGGACCAGGACTGCTCCTTGTATACCAAAGTTAGAAGCAGACTCAAGACTATACTTTTAGAGCTAAAAGATAAAAGAAGAAGAGCCTGAATCCAAGAAACCTGAAATCCAGATGGTCCCATACCAGCCCTCACCCCAACCCCCAGCTGGAGAACGTGATGGTGACAAATGACATGTAGACTCAAAGAAAGGGCTACCTGGGAAGATTTATGTGTGCGGACCCCACAGAGCTAAATGAGCCCTTCTAGTCCTGTGTTTTTCTGAAAATCCTTCAGTCATCATTTGAACAGTTGTTTCCTCAGTGGAAGATAAAGAATAAGGAATAAAAAAGAAGGAAAAGCTACGAGATTTCTATTTCTGCAGCCTTTTCATTGCAGTTGAGATGCAGAGGGTTAGCAAGTTCTAGAGCAGGACTTCAGGCGGATTAACACAATTGCCCTGCAGTTGCTGGAAGCCACCAACCACGGAAACCACAAGGGGCAAGGGGACCGCAGTGTCCGGGCACCTTGGCACCCATAGTGGCTCTGAAACGGACCTATTGGCCACTTGGTGGGATGTTCCTTATTTTCTGCTATTGGAGTTTCTCCCTAAAGTGACAGTGGATGAAACTTCAAATATTGAGTCATTTTGACCTTGTCGTGGGTTGTAACACTTAATGTGACCCAAAGATGCTCAGTTCAATTCAGAGGACACTGACACAAGCTGTGGGCCCCTCTTAAGAGCTCAGGGAACAGCAACGTCATCCTTGGGCCTGCCCAGTTCTCAGTGCCCAGTCCACCACTCCCCTGCCCTTCTCCTGGGGGCCCTATCCCCAGGTCTGTCCCACTTGGGTACAGGCACTCAACAATTGGCAAACACGTACTGTAATAAGAGTTCCTCACATTTCACAGCACGCACAGTTTACAAAGCACCTTGACCTCCTCATTTTAGAGAGGAGGAAACCACGGCTGAAGAGATGAACTGACAGGCTGAGATGACCTTACTACACATTGGAACTGTCCCCAGCCCAGGCCATGTGGTATTAGATGACCGGGGATCAATTCGGCTAGGGTTAGTCTATTGGCCTGTTAATACTTCCTGCTTTTTTCCACATCGATCCTGTGTTTTACTTGGTTATGTTTTAAAGAAACATTTTCTTCATTGATGCTTTCAAAATTATTAGCATCCATTGAGCATAGTGTTCCCTTATAAATGTTTAAACATCTTTCATATCTGTGATTATCTGGTTGATGGTTCATAAGAGTGAAGTACTTGAGAGCAAATTTAGATCTGAGAGCATTGTCTCCCAGTCCAGCATCATCCTCAGTACAGGTCTGCTCAGCTTTCAGCCAGGATTCCAACGAAGCTGCATTGTCTTGGTAATAACAATAGCAAAACTGATAATAGCAGCAGCTTTTGTTGAGTGCGTCTTCTGTACTAGACACAGTTCCAAGTGCCTTACTTTGTCAACTCACTTAATCCTCACAACCCCATGCAGCAGTTACAGTTATTCTCTCCAGTGTATATATGAGGAAACTGAGGCACACAGGGGTTAAATAACATGCCCACGGTCACACAGCTGGTAACTATGTAGCATTTAGCCCACAGTGGTCAAGCAAATGGCCTGGAGTTAGGCTTAACTTCAAATCCCAGCTCAGCCACTGACTGTGAAGTTAGGTAAGTATAGTTGGTTGAATTGTGACCCCAAAAAGATATTTCTGCATCCTTGCCCCTGGAACCTGTGACTGTAACCTTATCTAGAAAAAGGGTCTTTGCAGACGTGATTAAATATCTGAAGACGAAATCATCCTGGAATACCCTAATTGGCCCTAAGTCTAATGACGTGTCCTTATAAGAAACAGAAGAAGAAAAGACATGGAGACAGAGGGGAAGGTCACGTGAAGATGGAAGCAAAGATCAAAGTGATGCAGCCACAAGCCAAAAAGTGCCTGGAGCCACCAGATGCTAGAAGAGGCACAGGATTCTTCTCTAGAGACTTCAAAGGGAGCACAGCCCTGTGACAATTTGATTTCAGACTTCTGGCTTCCAAAACTATGCAAGCATAAATATCCATTGTTTTAAGCCACCCGGTTTGTGGAAATGTGTTACAGCAACCCTAGGAAATTAATACAGTGAGTTACTTCACTTCTGAGAGCCACAATTTCTTCATCCATAATATGGGCCTAGATAATAATAATACCCACTTCATAGGATGAGAAGGGACAGTGCCTATAAAGGACTTACCCTGCACCCAACGTGTCAAAAGTGCTCAATGAAGGTTAGCTATCATAGAGCATCATTTATTATCTGGCTCTTGGCCACGCTGCCCCTGAGCCCTCCTCTCAGAGCTAGTCCTTCATCTCACCATTATCCTCTGTCTGACTCCTTGTCACTGGGCTGCCTGAGCCCCAGCTCAGCATGTTCCTGGCTCAGGAACCTCAGAGAAATGGAATCTGACTCCCAGACACAAGCTGCAGATCCTGCTCCTCTGAGCCATCATCACCAGAGCTGCCAGAGCAAGACTATGAACATCCACACATGGCGTTTTAATATTTCACCCAAGAAGTCATTTTCTTACATGAGTCAGACATAGAAGGCTCAGAGAATTAAGTCGAGAAGGGTAACTCTGGGCTGGAGTGATTTCTGCCAACAGGTGTGGAGGATTTTCCTGTGTTCGTTCATCTCTTTCTTTCTTATCTGCGTCTTACAGCAGACAGGAAGCCGGCTGACGAGAGATTGCATGTTCATGCCAATTATTAAAAATATATAGCAGGTTTCTGGAAATGCACTCACATGCCAAGAAAATAAAATGCATTCACCAACCCAGGCTCCTGCACTGTGGGCTTTAGAAGAATGATTGGATATCCATAAACACTACAATCCAAGATTTTGATCCATATTCTGCCTCCTCCTAGCTGCGTGACCCTGGGTGAGTAACTCACCCTCTCTGAGCCCCAGTGCCCATAGGGAAAAATCCATTCTTCTCTCAGAGGCTCACCATGAATATTAACTGGGATAACATGTTTGAGTGCCTTAGCACTAAGCTTGACACACAGGCGTTCAATCATTGTGACTTCTGTTCCCACTCCCTGACTCAGAACTTTCTGACTCCATAATGAAAGTAACACAACCACCTTGCCAGCCTCCCAGGGAGGTCTTGAGGAGCAATGCTGCTGCGTGGGAGGTAGAGTTACACCTTCCAATGCACTTCCAATTCTACTTGTTAATCCTTACAGTCACCCTAAGCAGAAGAGTTCTACTCCCATTTTACAGGTGAGCACCTGGAGGTACACGGAGTCAAGTGATGGGCTCTGGCCAACACAGGTAGCAAGTGGGGCTCACAGGCTCTAAGTCAGGCCGGCTGCTACCAAAGCCATGCTCCTTCCATGCTCCATGCTTTCTCTCAAATGAGATAATGGATAGGAAGTTGCTTCATAAAGAGCAGTGCTGTATCCCAGCATGAGGCCTTTTACTGTTGTCTCAAGCACCTGTCTGTGACCTGATGTCCTCACTGCCTTTTTGTCCATGTTTATTGTCCTCATTTCCCCTTCGAGCATAAGCCAGTTGGATGGGTCTCATCGGCCCATCATCTGAAGCATGTGTGGACACTCCCCCACGCCCTCTTCTTTGCCTTCTCATGGGCCCACACTCTCTGCTCTAGCCATATACCTTCACTCCCTCACCCAGGAGGCTCTCAGCACAGCCTGCCCTCTGTTATGAAGAAGCTGCCCTGAAGCTCACTTGTACCATAAGGCCACCAGAGAGACATGTGCCATTTTATTCAGTCACCAAACCCACATTTGCTGGGCATCCAGTATTGATTTGCCAGAGGCTGGGGCCACAGTAATGGGGAAGGCATGATCTCTGCTCTTAGGAGTCTCCCAGGCCAGGGGACAGATCTGTTTCTTGACAATGTCAGTGCAGGTGGTAAGTGCTGGAGTAGTTCAGCCCCAGCCTAGGGGATCACAGAGGAGGTGGCGAGTCATTCTGCCTTGAGAAATATTTCACAGAAAAGTGGGGAGGGGACTTTTCTCTCCAAGTCTTGAAAGAACCAGTAGGATTTAGATAGTTAAAACAGGAGCTGTGGGAAACAGCCTGGAAGTTCCTCAGAAAGTTAAACAGAGTTACCATATGACCCAGCAATTCCACTCCTAGGTATACACTCAAGAGAAATGAAAATGTGTATGTGGATGCTCACAGCAGCATTATTCACAATAGCAAAAAAAGTGGAAGGATCTATCAACTGATGAATGGATAAACAAAATGTGGTATATCTGGACAATACAATATTATTCAGCCATAAAGAGGAATGAAGGTCCAACACATGCTACAACATGGATGGACCTTGAAAACATTTGCTCAGTGAAAGAAGCCAAACACTAAAAGGCCACGTATTATATGATTTCATCTACATGAAAAGGCCGGAATAGGCAAACCCATAGAGACAGGAAATAAATTAGGGGCTAGGGACAGAGGCAGGGGGAGGACTGCTAACAGGAATGAAGTTTCTTTTGGGGATGATGAAATTTTATAGAACTAGGTAGCGGTGATGGTTGAACAACATTGTAAATATACTAAAAACCACTGATGGTTTAAATGATTTAAATGGTGAATTTTGTTACGTGAATTTTATCTCAATTTTTAAAAACGACAGGAAAGTGTACATAAGGGCATTCCAGGTGAAGGACATTCCAAAGCAAGGGTAGGAAGCGGGAAAAAATGCTCTTAGGGAACTGCAAATGTCCGATGCAACTGATTCATAATGTGTTATGTTTTTCTACTGTTGCTTCACAGGACTGTCAGCCCCAGTCCCCACAGAATTCATTAGGATGTTTTTGATTGCAAGTAACTCAAACTGGAGTACACAGTAGAGAGAATGTATTGGCATCCTAGAACGGTCCAGGGATAATGTGGACTTCAGGCACAGTTTGATCAGGGATAAGTTTAATTTCTCTGTAAGCTTTTTGTCTCTGGCTTCCTCCATATATGACATAGGTCATCACATTGTCTTCCCACATGTTACAGAGATGTGAAAAGAAAGATGCATTTCATCTAGAAAGGACTTAGAAGTTTCCTAGGACAACACAGAATTTTGGCCAAGTTTAAATGATAGGCAAAACCTCAAGGAGAAGATATTGGAAGTGATGGCGTTCCAGGTGGATGAACTCTTTAAGCAGGAAAGTGTAGTGTATATCTGGAGAAAATATCAACAATCAGCTGAATCTGGTTGCTTGTGGGTAGAAAATAGGTTCAGGGCTC
>NW_011888904.1:2752325-2757510 GCF_000151845.1 Pteropus vampyrus | reverse complement strand
GTTTTGAGAGAGAGCAGATATAGCAAAATGGTAGCAATTGTCGACTCTTCCTGGAGGAGAATGCACAAGTGTCCATTGTACTATTCAGCTTCTCTGTGTGTTTGAAAAAAAAAGGTTTTCATCAAAATTTGAGAAAAGGAGAAAAGTGGGAGTTGGGAGACAGACGTCTCTGAGGGAGAGACAGGTTGGGGAGGTGGTACTATGAGGGTCAGAGAGCTTGCGCCCCAAAGGGCAGGGCTAAGGTGTTCTGTTGGTGAGATGGGCAGAGGGCCAAGCCCCAGGGCTCAGAGCAAGTGGAGGTGTTGATGAGGGAGGCACAGCAGCCCTACGACTGCAGCTTCTAGGCTGAGGGCCCAGGAGGACCTTGGTGCCAGGAATAGAGCTGGAAGACAGCCAAGGAGGAACAGGAGAAGGAGAAGGAGCCTCCAAGGAGGGTCATTTTTGCTCTCCTAATCACTTGTCTGTGCACCCAGTGTGGAATCAGAATTCCAGAGCTTGAAATGACCTAAGAAATCACCTAGACAGACCTCCTCATCTCTCTCAGGGGGAAATCGAGGCACAGACTTACCTGAAATCTGAGACCAGAAAGATGACTGAGGATGAGCTACCAGTTTAAACCGGTCTTGGGAAGCCTGTTTCCACCTTCCTCTGAAGGCCCCGGGAAGCAGACACAGGAAAACGACATGAGGGAACACGAGTATGGTCTGCCTTTCTTAATGAATCCTTCGAAACATGTTCTGAACTTACATGTTATAAGGGAGCTTTTTCATGGGTAAATTGCCAAGCAGAAGGTGCTGATAATAACAGCTGACCCTGTCCGAGCCGTTCACTCAGGCCAGGCATTGGTCTAGGGGCTTTATAGGTATCAGTCCATTCACCCTCAATCCTATGAGGAGGTACCATGTTTGGGCCCGCTTTACAGGTGGCAACAACAAGGTTAAATAGATATTGTAGGTCCCGTTATTTGTAAGTGGCAGAGTTGGGACTAGAGCTCAGGCGGTCTGATCCCCAGGGCTGGCATCTTCTACCACCTTGTCATCAACCATACCACACTGGGTGTGGGTCTCCAGTCCTAGACTAAGCACCACCCCATATTTTCAGTGACTGGCTGGCTGATCGATTGCTCGACCTGTTTGTTTTGCTAGGGAGAGGGTCAACGGCACATTCTGGCCCTGGCCTCATTGGTGTTTTTGCAGTAAGTCAAGGCCTGTTTATTACTCATAGAGTATTTTGGGGGTCTGTGATAAAAAAAGAAATGCAAAACTTCATTTCACTTCTCTGCTACACTGCTCATTCTTTTTTAATAACCCTCTCTTATCAACCTCCTGGCAGCTTTTGCGTTTCCTGTGCATGTTAATTACTTTATTAATTACGTTGATATCTTTGGTTCTGCCCAGCATATCTTGGTGCTTTTTGTTTCCAATGTGCACCCATTTTGCCTTGTTCATTGGCATACGCAGGCCCAGTTTCCGTTTCTAAAAGGGATTCTTTGAGCCTCGGTAAACATATGGCTTTCAATTAGTCGCGCAATCATCATTCCCTTTTTCATCTCAGCCACGTCACTAATAGAGTGTTTTTAACATTCTCCCAAATAGAGGTTGCTTTGTGTTAAGTTTCTGACATTGTTCCTCAACCCTTGTTTTCTCTCTAGGTCACAGCTCAGAGAACTCCACAACTTAGCACTGAGTGATAGGATGAACAGGAAGATGTCCAGGGGGAGGAGAGGGAGAAGTCAGACCCTGGGGTAGACAGAGACAAAGGCTTACGAGATGAGAATGGAGGGTGACCTGGGTCCAGTTCCCAGTAGAACTTGAATATTAAGCTGAGAATTTCAGCCTTTATCCTAAACTCCAACATCCTCCAAAAGTATATGACATAGAATATTAATCTCATTAGCTGTCCCGAAATAAAAGGAATGGGGAGATTCCATAATCCAAGGGTTTAAGAAATCCAAGAAGCTACGTATCTGCCTCTGAGAAATGTACAATGGGCTTTAAATGTTAAATCTCTAAAAAAGTCCTGCAGTTTAATATTTTAACTAAAAATTTTAACTTTTAATAATAAAAACAATGTATTAGCCTTTCCAAAACTTCCTTGGCCATGGAATTCTTTTTCATGACTGCATGTTGACGTTGACATGTTCTGAGTACTATCATTTAGGAAGTACTGCTGGAGGGGACAAGGAGCCTTGGTGGGGTTTGCGCAGGAGGGAGGGTGCTTAGACTTCGTTTTAGACAGGTGACTCTGGGAGGAGATCCACATGGAGGAGACCGGAGGCAGAAGGGGAAAACGAGGCGGGCCCTGAACAGTTCAAGCAAGATGTGATAAGGATCTAAACCAAGATTTCAAATGTTTCAGTGTTTTCTTCCTATTTTATTTCAAGCTGCATTGTTGTCTTAAAATTGGAAAATCAGTGTTGCTATAATAAATCAGAGCACAAGGATTTTACTCAGGCATAAAATCTGAATGAGAAAAGCAATCTGTGCAATCTTCCATCTTCAAAGGAAGCGTTTAGCCCATCGGGGTGTTGGAACACAATAGCCATCTGTTTCTGCAAATCACCAGAGTTCATCGAGGCTTTCCAATCAGATAGACCCAGATTCAGATCCCAGGTCCACACTCCAGTGGCTCTGTGACCCTAGGCAAGTGGCTTCACTTCTCTCTGTCTCCATTTTCCCGCACAGTAAAGGGAAAGAATAATCCTTTTCTCACAGCTTCAAGTATCGCATGAGGTGACATGTGCAAAGTCCTTGCCACAGTGCCTGACAAGTGATAACATAAAAACAAATGTAACTGCCTTTCTGCATTAGTCAGAATAAGCTGGGCTAGGCTGCGGTAATAAAGAACCCCTTAATCTCAGTAGCGAAATGCATTAAAGGTCTATTTCTCTGTCATACGAAGTCTACCCGTGAATCCAAGTACTCTCCAGGGGAACCATCTTCCATGAGGCAGCTCAGTGATCTGGACCCCAACAAGAGGCAGCTCGTATATCTTAGGATAGCTCTTCTAGACTTAAGCCCACAAAGCTTAAGTCGAATTTTACTTCCTCCCACAGCCCATTGGCCAGAATTAGTCATGTGATCCCCTCCTTAACTGTAAAGGGGCTGAGAACTGTGGGTGAGCAGATGGGATGTCGGGGGAGTGCCAGCCTCTGCCACTCCTTCATTACCTTTGGTCAGTCCACCGAACCTCTCTGAGCCTCAGTTTCCTTGTCTGTAAAATAGGGCTGATACTTCCTATTCTACCTTACATGGGATTGCTATGGGGTGCATGTGATTATATATTTGAAAAATGCTAAGTTAACATTAGAGGCAGTTCTATGCTTACTTTTTGCTGTGTAAAATGTCTTTGGTTCACAGGAAAAACACGCAACTTCAACTCTCCTTAAATCTGCATTCTACATTCCTGTTCATATTTCCCCAATCCCTCTTGTTTCTGGATTGCCCACTCCCCTCCTCTCATTTGGGTGTTTTTAATTTTCGGGGGGAGGGGGAGGAGGCGAGGGTGAGATCATTAAGGCCACCTACCAGTAGCCTTTGGTGGCCTATCTTTGAAATTTCACACCAGATGACAATCCTGCATGGAAAAGGAGACCCTGAAGTGTCACGAGGGATGACGAGGAGGCCACCAAGGCATTTCTCCTGGACAGCAGAGAGAACACTCAGGGGTTCTGCATCACACGATATATGGTTCCTTAGATTCCTAGGGAACACCAGATGGGTGTGTATGTGTGTGTATACGTGTGTGTGTGTGTGTGTGTGTGTGTGTGTGTGTGTGTGTGTGTCCCAAGCACCAATATTCCCTTAAATGTGGACAATGACAATGTGGTGGGCCAAGCTCCATGGTGTGGTTTAGCTGTAAATTAACTAACTGCAAACTCAGAGAACAGCCCCAGGTGAATAGGGCTCTAGGCGAGGGGAAGGGACAACATTCTCATTCTACTCAGATCCCCTTGGAGACTTGTGTTCTCATACAGGCCCCAAGCCCTATGGACATAGTGACAAGATGAAGTGTGACCAGAATGGGGAAAGAGTAAGAACCTATGCCATGTAGGAAGAGTTGATAGCCCAGCAAAGAGCAGGCTCTGACAGACACAATCACTGGCCCTAAGCTTCAGAGGGACTGTCCTGGGGCCAGGGGAGGAGCCATGACCTGCAGGGCCACAGAAGGCAGAGCTCGGGATCCGTCGAGGAAGTTCTGGAGCTACAGATTTCAGTTTAGGATGAGAAAGAATGTTCACATTTTACTCTAGCCTATTCCAAAATTAACTGGGCTTCATTAGGAGGTAGTGAGTGTCTCATCAACAAAGGTGAGCATAGAAAAGTTAGACAAGCTCTTGGCAGGGACGGCACACTAAGGAGAGAAATGAAAGAAGATACTTGAGTCTCTTCAAGCCCAAAAATTGTATGATTGTACTAAATAGAATAGTTTAGTAATATAACCTCAGAACACATATGTATACATATACATACATATAAGTATGTGTGTGTATGTGTATTACTAATGGGTGTGGGTGAGATGAGTTGAGAACAGCTTCAAAGTTATAACGAATTGGAGCATCATGTCCACACCGTAAACTCCGTCATTGGTGCAGAGGAGAAAGCACTGTCAGGGCAGAAGGAAACTGACCCAGAAAAATGAGCCCCACTGCAGAGTGAAGAAGGGGACATGCACACTCTCCCAGGGCCCGTGGCTGCCCAGGGACTCCCACGCGCAGCCAACAGTGGCAGCACCAATTACAGTATCCTATTTTGGAACAATCTTTGCAACACTGCACTTTTGGGGCTCCCAACCCGCTTGCCTCCCGGAATGACAACAGGCAAATGAAATGGATGCATTGTTCTCACACGCGTTACCACGGGCACGTTTATGTCTGGGCTGTGTAGTCTTTTGTTTTCCGGGCTCTTGCTCGATGCTCAGAACAACCCTCAAAGCAGGTGACTCCATCTTTCCTCAGAGGAGAACCTAGGGCTCAGAGTGAGCACATGACAGATCTCCGGCAGAGCCCTTGTCCAGAGGCAAGGCCAGCAGCTGTCCATTACACCAGGTCACTGCGGTGTCACCCTCCTGCCTTTTAGCAGAGGGCAAACTAAAATCTGAGGTACAGCAAAGAATGCAAGAGAGAGAGAGTACTTGAGGCTCATCCAGGCAGCCAGCTTCCTTTCTTCGTGGTGAGCTGGGACTC
>NW_011888904.1:2734691-2752275 GCF_000151845.1 Pteropus vampyrus | reverse complement strand
ACAACATTCTCATTCTACTCAGATCCCCTTGGAGACTTGTGTTCTCATACAGGCCCCAAGCCCTATGGACATAGTGACAAGATGAAGTGTGACCAGAATGGGGAAAGAGTAAGAACCTATGCCATGTAGGAAGAGTTGATAGCCCAGCAAAGAGCAGGCTCTGACAGACACAATCACTGGCCCTAAGCTTCAGAGGGACTGTCCTGGGGCCAAGGGAGGAGCCATGACCTGCAGGGCCACAGAAGGCAGAGCTCGGGATCCGTCGAGGAAGTTCTGGAGCTACAGATTTCAGTTTAGGATGAGAAAGAATGTTCACATTTTACTCTAGCCTATTCCAAAATTAACTGGGCTTCATTAGGAGGTAGTGAGTGTCTCATCAACAAAGGTGAGCATAGAAAAGTTAGACAAGCTCTTGGCAGGGACGGCACACTAAGGAGAGAAATGAAAGAAGATACTTGAGTCTCTTCAAGCCCAAAAATTGTATGATTGTACTAAATAGAATAGTTTAGTAATATAACCTCAGAACACATATGTATACATATACATACATATAAGTATGTGTGTGTATGTGTATTACTAATGGGTGTGGGTGAGATGAGTTGAGAACAGCTTCAAAGTTATAACGAATTGGAGCATCATGTCCACACCGTAAACTCCGTCATTGGTGCAGAGGAGAAAGCACTGTCAGGGCAGAAGGAAACTGACCCAGAAAAATGAGCCCCACTGCAGAGTGAAGAAGGGGACATGCACACTCTCCCAGGGCCCGTGGCTGCCCAGGGACTCCCACGCGCAGCCAACAGTGGCAGCACCAATTACAGTATCCTATTTTGGAACAATCTTTGCAACACTGCACTTTTGGGGCTCCCAACCCGCTTGCCTCCCGGAATGACAACAGGCAAATGAAATGGATGCATTGTTCTCACACGCGTTACCACGGGCACGTTTATGTCTGGGCTGTGTAGTCTTTTGTTTTCCGGGCTCTTGCTCGATGCTCAGAACAACCCTCAAAGCAGGTGACTCCATCTTTCCTCAGAGGAGAACCTAGGGCTCAGAGTGAGCACATGACAGATCTCCGGCAGAGCCCTTGTCCAGAGGCAAGGCCAGCAGCTGTCCATTACACCAGGTCACTGCGGTGTCACCCTCCTGCCTTTTAGCAGAGGGCAAACTAAAATCTGAGGTACAGCAAAGAATGCAAGAGAGAGAGAGTACTTGAGGCTCATCCAGGCAGCCAGCTTCCTTTCTTCGTGGTGAGCTGGGACTCCCAGAATGAGCGAGAGTTCCAGGGAAGAGCACAAACAAGGGAGAGGGCCCTAGGCCAGGAGTAAGGACACCGGGCTCAAGCTCCAGGTCCTCGGGTTTCTTGCTGTGTACCCCTGGGAGAGCTACAGCTTGTTCCTGGGCTCAGTGTTCTCTATACAAAATGGCAATGAGACTGATGGCCCCACTAAACTCCTAGGAGTATTAGGCAGATCTAATAACATTAAAAACCATAAAATTGAGTGCACGTGCACAGCAATAACGGAGCATAGTAGCTCTGTCCAGGATTCCACACGCTCCAGCTTCCTGATTTCGAGCATCTTTGCACCCTAGTTCTGTCACCTCCCATTTCACACCAAGCTGGGCTTGGACTTGACAGCAGGGAGTCTCCGTGAACCACCAGCCAGGCCGTGTGCGGAGCAGCAGACCTCGTGAGAGGGTGACAAGAGACATGGCATGGGAATGCCCAGGCCAGGACCAAGGAGGGCCAGCTCAACTACCTTGAGGTCTGAGCTGGGAGGTTCAAAGGCTGGGTAGTTCTAGATTTGTGGTTTAAAGCCAAGGTTTGGGGAGTTAGGTTCTGTCATTGAATGCCTGTTGCCTTGAGCATGTTACTAGGTGATTGGATTAAATGGGTAGCTTAGCCCAGCATCTGGCACACAGTGAGCAGTCAGTAAGCGTTGGGGGGATGGAGGAAGAACAGGGAGTGAAGGGGATGGTGGGGGCAGTGAGAGAGGAGGAGCGAAAGATCTCCAACAGGAGGCAGCGGTCCTCCCCAGAGAGAGAGGCGGGAAGCACAGTGGCCTCGGAGGGAAGGGTGAGAGGGCCCGGGAAGATTTAAAAGATGGAGGAATGGGTGCGGTGTAAGAAAGGACATCCCAGGACCAGAACGCAGCTCAGTAAAGGACCAGGAGGGGAGGGGAGGGTCCCGGCCACGTGAGGTTGGCAATGGGAGTTGAGGCTGGATAGACATGTGGGGTCCAGTCGCAGAGGGACCAAATGACTGTCCTGTGTTAAACTATTGTTTTTGTTTATTCTCAGGATTTAATTTACAACATCTCAGAATTTGACTGTACCCTGTCTGCATCTGAGAGACATCATTTTCCCTTTTCTTCAGCCCCTTTTGTGTCTCTCCTCTCTCCTTTCATTGTTCTATTCACTCCCCTACCCGCCTGGGTCAGGGCCCCCGGAGTCTCACCATATGGCCCTCTTGCCCCTGCCTGCTGTCCAAGCAGCCAGCTGTGTGCAGGTCAGGCTGGTCCCAGGGCTGCACGAAGGAAGCGTGCTTCTGCTCTCAGCTTAGAGGTGGTTTGGCCACAGTGGCTCCCACGTGTGCCCTGGGAAACACACTCCTGCAGACTTCTGCCCGGCCAAGTCGGGGCATGAGGGCTGGGCATCCTCGTCCTATTGAGGGTGGGTGGGTGCAAACCAGACTCCAGGCAGCTGAGCCTGGGGGTCATCTGCTTCTTTTCTGTTGTTGCCACCAGAGAATCACCTAATGTTGGCATTCGAGGGACCTCAGAGGGGAAGGGGCTTGCTTGCCCAAGATTGATCAGCAGAAACTTCTACTCAATAACTCTGTTTCTACAAAACTCGGGTGACCATGTGAATAGTTAGCCCATAGACACATCTCAATATCAGCTGGGGCTTTATAGGCCTTGAGATCCAGAAAGAATTACCTCAAACCCCCAAGATGGGGAGGCCTGGAGATGTCCTGAGCCTGCTAGATTTTGGATCTTTCCTAGGCCTTTTTGTAGGCACAGTTTCCCTTCTCTTCAGCCCCACTGGTGTCCAACTGCCCCTGGTTCACAGATATTGTCTCTCTTCCACCCACAGTACCCAGGGCAACTCTCAGGCCCTGTCCAGGTTCACCAGCATTCCCCTCTTGCCCATCAAGCTTTTCCTGAGTTTTAGCAGAACTTCCAGAAGGTGTGGAAGTCCGTGGGGCAGGAACCAGTGGCCCAACCAGCTTCCCTCCTTCTTCCTGCCTGTCTTCTCTTCTACCTCGCCTTTTGATTCTCTCCTCCTTCCTCCCTTTCCTGGCTCCCACAGTGGTTTTGGAATACTTGGTGCCCGTGGCATTTCCCTTCCAGAGTGATGTTTTGCCCCAAAGTTGTGGCTCTCCCGGAAGGGAATGCTCATCTAGCTGCATCCTCTCCAACACTGACGTACAACTCAGTGCCTTCCTCAGTCACATCAACTGTTCTCAGTCATTGCTTAGTCTCTCCCCAGTTCTTTTACCAACTCGAGAAAGAACATTTGTTACACTTCAGAAATGTCCTTAGAATTAAAAGCTCTTCTAAGCATTCGCTTGACTCTGGAACAAGGACTGGAGACATGCTAAACAGGCAGCCCAGATCTGGGACGGTGGCAGAAGTGTCCAGTTCATGAGGCAGACCCTGTGCCGCCCAGTCTTCCATTTCCAAAAGAAGCCAGAAATCTCGGTATTCAAGCAAAATCATCTGTATTTTAAATACTGACTCTGAAGTCTAAAAATTTTAAACACCATGTAGGTCAAGTAAAATATATCTACAGCCCACACCCACCAAGGGCCACACGTTTCTCTCTGCTCTAGAGCCAAGAGAAGACTCCCCACCCGCCACCCATTCCCCACCCGCTCCCGGTACCCAACCATCCTTGGTGACCCTCTCTCTCTTGAGGATGTGCTGAGCGACCCGCCTCTCTCCAGTTGCTTGGTCATCATTTCATCTGGGGAAGTATGTGTTTGGGCACTGGTCTGTCATGACCCAGCAATGTCAGGCTCTGAAAAAATGCATGATGCCACACCCCTCTTGCTGATCAGATGCTGCAGACCACAAAGCCAATGCCCAGGAAGCAGCAGTGCCATTGCCCGTTTACAATGTACCCGTGAAGGCCCCCGTGACCCAGCACCTCTTAGCTTTGGATTTGGCAGCAATACCAGTGAGCTCTTCCTGCTCCGGGCTTGCCCCAGGGGCCCCAGACACGGGCAGAGGAGAACAGGGACGCCTCCGAAGGCCTCCCCCGCAGGGCTGGTAACAGAGCCAGACTGCAGGGAATGACAAAATTTGAGATGCATGCGCTTCCCCTGCTTTGCAGGAAAGAGGTCTGGCTTGACTTTGCCTCTGCCTTGCCGTGTCACCTTAAGCAAGTCTCTTGTCCTCTCTGAGCCTGTTTCTTCACCTGCAACGTGGGTATACAATGCCTGGCTCCTTCACCAGACTGCCCTGAGGTCAAAATCGAAGAGACAAAAACAGATCCTAGTGCAAACGCATTTGTGAGCTGCAAAGGGCTAGAAATGTTAGACCTGTTACTCACTTGTCAGCCCTTAACTTCCCCAAGACGATCCCAGCCCAGCTATGACCCTTATACGACCACAGAATTTCTCATTAGATTCCAAGGTCAAACGCAGGATGCCTCTCTGAACAGGACCGGGCAGAGGTCCCGCTGGCCCACTGGCATCCTAATGCTGTGCCTGTGCTCCTTGTCCTCTTCAGCTAGGGCCCTGCCACCTCTCCCACCTCATCTCCCCTCCAAAAAGCAGAACTCTGTGAGGGTGTAGCCAGCAGGCATCAGGCAAGTGGCTCTGGGCCCTGTGCCTGCTGATCTGGAAGCCGCCTTAGGTGTACTTGAGCAAGGGTACACAGCACCAGCAGACTGGATAAGTCCAAAAATCAGAGGTCTGCCCTCATCCAGCTCTAGGGGGCTGACGTGTCAGTGCCCAGCCCCCGTGAACTGTAAGTCCTGATAAATGGTGACTGGTGAGCCGCCCACAAGGCCAGCCCCGACTGTGCCAATCCACAGCATGGCCCAGGGCATGGGAACGGGTCAGGACGCCTGCTTCTCAGTCTCCACTCAGTCACTCACTTGTTATGAGTCCTTCTCTTGTCCTCAGTTTCTCCATCTGTAAAAAGGAATTGGACTAGTGCATAATCCTCTTAGTATTTGGAAATGGGAAGTCGGGGGAGGGAGATTTGGGCTGTCACAGTGAATAAAGAACATTCCTGGCAGTTAGTGCCCAGGTGCCAAGGGTTCTCAGTGTCCTGCACTGAACAGGACAGTCCTTCACAACAAAGAACTGCACCCCTCCCAAAGAAAACAATGCCGGAAGTGCCCACGTTGGGAAACCCTGGCGGGTGATCTCACAGGTCCCTTCCCGATCTGGGATTCTGAAAACATTCACCCAAACTCGCAATCAAACATTCTAAAAAAAAATCTTACCTTGAAACGACAGCTCCTAGCTTTGCTGCCTCAGAGATGTGGGGCTGCTGCTGTTGAGATAAGCAGCCCAGCCCCGGAGGGATCTGGAAGGTTCCTCCCGGCTCCAGCGCTCAGTGACTCTGCAGTTGGAGATAATGATGAAGGTTTACTCATAAGGAGCAGGCTTTCCAGTCTCTAAAGGCTGCTAAACACACCGGTTCCCTCCTTTGATCGTCTTGCCAGCGCTGGGAAGTTGCAGACGATTAAGCCAAATGCCCAGAAAGGCTTAGAGATGTGTTCAAAGTCACACAGCTGGCAAGCGATGGACTTGGGATCTGAACCAAGTGCCCTTTCCCCTCCCTGCCCGGTTCCTTGATGGGACTCCTACACACGGACCTCCCCGAAAAGAGGCGGTGTCAACTCACCTGCCCAGGAACAGAGAAACATCTCAAGAATTTGAAATGCAGCCTGAAAGTCAGACATCTTCCCCCTCCCCACCATGTACACTCAGACTCCCATTTCTATACACACATATACTAACCTACCCATTTTGCTATATATTTCAAAAATTTAATCTGAAATTTTAACAAAAAAGGAATAGTCCAGGGAGAAAGTTCTGAGAGCCAGCTTCTGGGAACTGGTCAGAAGGCAGATGGCACCCCCTCCTTTAAAGAAGCATTGGCCAGGTGGGGCTTGAGAACCTGAGCCACCCAAGCAAGCAGTGGCAGCATAAGAAGTTGATGGGAGTGGAGCCAAGAGCCCCGTGATCACAGCAGAAGCCCATGGCCCCCTTCATGCTCTGCCCAGGCTCCCCACCCTCCCTGCCTGGATCAAATCCCTGCCCAGCCCTCACTGCCCTGGCCATTCCCATGCAGGACATACAGACACAGTACTGCCAGGGTCTGGTCCAAGGTCAGAACACACAGACAAGCAATATCAAGTCTGCCCTTGTGCTAAGCTGTCACTTTGTGTCAGAGGTGTGTGAGTGACAAAGGCATCTTCATTCTTAACCAAAGATCTGCTAAGCTGAGGACCAAATGTCACACTGTTGTTTAAGAACCTTTAACACCTTGCTGCCCAAAGGGCGGTCCCTGGACCAGTAGCATCAGCATCACCTAGGAGCACGTTAGAACTGCAGCTTCCAGATCTGCTGCCCTGATCTGCCTGTTTACAAGCTCCCCACGTGGTGTGTGTGCTAGCCCCTCACTTATTGCACTCCAGCCACACTGGCCTCCTTTTGCTTCCTAAAATATGCCAAAGTCTTTGCCATTTCAGGTTCTTCTCCCTTGCCGTTCCCTCTCCTAGGAAGGCTCTCCCCTTAGGTTTTCAAATAGCCGGTCTTTCTCATCATTCAGGTTTCAGGCTAAACGTCACCAATTCAGAAGAGCCTTCTCAGACTACCTGATCTGAAGTTCCCCTGGAGGCGCCCCTCAAAATACCTTGTACCTCCCTTTAGGAATTCATCTCTCATCACCCTAACTCATAGCTGTGCCGTGTGATTCGTCAACCTCCTGTGCCCTCCGCTAGAATGCACGCTCCAGGAAGGCAAGCATCGCGTCAGTCCTATACTCCTGGGCCCCAGCATAGAGCACAGTGCACGGCACACAGTAGGCACGTGAGAAATACTGATGGAGTCGATTCTGAATGAGTGAATGTAGTGCAACTATAGTCATCCCTCTATGATTCAGGCTCATATTAACTATACTATAAATTAACCCATGGGCTCACCCTGCGAATGGGTAACTGGGGTCTAGAAAAGGGCAAGGACTTGCCCAAAGTCACCCAGCAAGTCACTAACAGGATCAAGGCCTCTGACCTTTCAGGCCTCCGTGCCTCAACCATGCCCGGACCCCCTGCCTGTTCATTTTTGTGGCCTGACAAAGCAGGGTGTTGGCAGGGGCCACTGACCTACATTGTGAATAACTGCATTATGCAGAGGGACTCTCAGGCCAGCTGCTCTCCTTTCACTGCACAGATGGGGAGGCTTTCCCCCAGCAGCTTCTGCATGCCTCCTGCTGAGCAGCGGCTGGACCAGGAGTCAGGTGTGAGCACTTGCAGCCTCTGGCCATCACAGACAGGTGTGGGCTCTCTGCTGGGCACTGCACCCCTTCAGGCACGAAGAGTATTTTATCAGCTTGAATTCGGCTTGCAGCACCAAAGCACAGCCTTCACAGAGCTCTGGGGGCTTCAGGGGAGGCCTCTATTGAATGTTTAGCAATTAAGTCATTCCTCCCACGAGCAGCACCTCACAGGTTATAGAGCAGGTTTATACCCACTGTCTCTTTGGAATTTTGCAGAATGCTTGAGAGAGGCAAGGCAGGTTGGAGAGAGCACACGATGAGAGAGGAAAAACACTGGTCTGGGAGTCAGACCTGGGTTTGAATTTCAGCTCCGACCCTAGCTGGACATTTGGGGCAAGTCATTTAACCTCTCTGTGCCTCAGTTTCCTCACCTGTAAAGTGAGTTCAACACCTTGTTGGATTCTTATGAGGCTTCGACAAGATGACGTGTGTAGAGCTCACAGCTTAGCAACTAGCACATCATTATCACGCATGACAAGCAGCCTTTGGTTTTCTTAGGGCAGCTGTTCTTGGTGAGGTCCATGCACTCTCTCCCTCTGAGGCTGCCTCCCAGGGAATCATCCTGATCTTACTCGAATGGAAGACCCATGAAGATAGGGCTCCTGTCAGTCCCGGTGACTGCTGCATTCCCCATGCCCAAAACAGTACCTGGCAAATGGTAGTGCTTGATAGTTATGTATTGAATGAATGAGTGAATGAATAAATGAATGATACTTAGGTAATTGCTCAGGTGAGCAGCAAGTAAGCAAGAAAAATAACAAAGAGAAAAAAGCAAGTCGAAATATCTTATAGGCCAGTATCCAGAGCAAGGGAAACATTCTTGGGCCAGTGGAGATGCTACAGTCCACAGCTGTGCGGGAAAGTGGGCCTGAAGTCCTGGCTCAGGCCCTTATGTGAGGTACCAGCGTGGCATCTGCAGAGGTCAGTGCCCTGTAATCACTGGCCCTTGGCTGCATGGCTGTCCCACAGTGGGAGCAGGGTGAGTGCTGTGGGCAGGTACAGCCTAGGCCCTCTAGCCTCTCAGTAGTACCCCTGCACCCCATCTCCACTGCCCCAGAAGGGGGCAGGGGGATCCTCCATGGTGCCTAGAAATCTGGCCTCTTTTAAGGCCATTGGGTGCCTTTTAGAATAACACAGGATGCTGCTGAGGGCTTTGCCACAGAAGTAACTGTCCTCAGAAGAGGATGAGCCACAGCCTCTTGGTGGGACTCTCCACACGGTTCTTTGGTGCCCTCTAGTGGCATTTTGGTGCATGACAAAGACTCTAAATAAGTGTTAAGGTAGTGGCCGCGTTCCCCGCCCCATGTTGTTGCGTGGTCAGGTGCATCTCTTCCCATGTGTAACTGCTCAGACCACTCTGAACTCCAGTTCCAGGCACGAACACGACAGATCAGATAAAAATAGGCAAGATGAGGCCTGGCTCTCAGTTTTCTTTGAGATTCAATACAGGGGTCTTTTGACTTTATTCAGACTCCCTACCCCCTCGCCTGAACCTGAACCTCATCACTCCTAAAACCACTCCCAACCCCTGTCATTCTGATCCGTATCCAGTGTGCACGGACCTGGAGCTATATGAGTGTGATGCTCATGACCAGGAGATAGTTATGGCTTGTTTCTGGATCAGTTCCTGTATCCTGAGGAGATGGGGTAGAGGCATCTCTACCACCTTTGGGGACCACTGACTTCTCTGAACTCTGGGTAGGCCCTTGGTTTTCTGCTCTCCTCCCAGCTCTGCAGCCAAGGCTGTGCTTAAGCTTAATGAGATGGATGATGGACTGAAAGACCAAATGTAAGAATTAGGATTTCAGATTCAAAGAAGTCAGAGCAGACCAGGATGGGGACATGAGAAGGGGGATTACTAACAAGGTAAAAGGTAACCAGGCTGGAATGTCAACTGCAGAAGAGGGGAGACAGATCTAGCAGCAGTTCAGTGAAAATTGCCTGATGAGTATTATTCAACCATAAGGAACATCTGAATCACCAGTGCAAGGTAGATACTTAGAAAATCAAGATCTGAAGCAGGGGCGCAGGCGGACTCGCTCAGCACCAGCTGGAGTGTTGAGCTCGATTCTAGGCTACAGATCAGTGGTAAGCAGGAGCAGGGTAAAGGACCAGGTCGACTGGTGAGAAGAGGCAATGTGCCTCCAGTACTACTCTCCCCGTCTTGAGGAAGGATGTGCAGACTCAAGCAGAGAGCTTGGGATTATTCTGGGGAGGGAGCCCCAGAGGAAGGACCAATGGGTGGAGCTACAGGAGGTAAAGGCTCTGGTTCAATAAAAGACTGTGCAACCATCTCAACAAGAGTGGATGGAGGGGGCTGTCTGTCGCCGGGGGTATATGAGGCAGATAACCATTGTCAGCTTCCTGTGAATAGAGTTTTCATTACATTGAACTTGAGTGTATGACAGACTCTTCCTCTACACAGAGAATCTAGGAGTCCATGAATTATTGTCTTTCATTGTAGAACAACAGACACGGTCATCATTAATGGGTTTGCTATTCATGCATGACCATCATGGGCCTGTGCTACTGCATTCTGATGTCTGCTTGGTTGTCAGACATTAGAGAAACCCAAATTCTGCCACGAAGTCACTGTTGACCTTGGGACCAAGTCCTTTCTCAGTCTCCTCAGTTAAACAATGAAAAGACATCAGGAAACTCCCATCACCCTTAGCAGAAGCTAGCCCAGCTCCTGGGTGGGTAGCAGTGAGAGGTGGGGTGACCTGTAGCCCTGGCCACTCTGACTGTGGTTCCTGGACATCACCTTCCCCTGGGGTGTCTTTCACTAGTATCCACTGCCACCATTGCAGAGGCCTCAGGAAACCTTCCTCTCCCCACTAGCACCCAGTCTATGTGTGGACTCAATGAGCATGGAACTATAGAGACTGAGCTAAGTCTTTCTGTGGCTTAAGATAATGAAAAGAAAATCAAGTCTGAGAGGACATGCAATTGGATGATCTGGTTACAAAATGTCCTGAGGCCACAGGCCCCACCACCCCCAGCTCCTCCCGCTTCCATGTGGGAACACCATCTTTCCCCAACTCACAGGTGCCCAGGCCATTGCCTGCCTCAAAGGCCATTCCTAGAGAGCAGGGCCAAAAGAAATAGTGTTTCCATCCCCCACCTGCCTAAAGTCTGCCTTCCATATCCCTGGATCCCATCAAAGTGCCCCTTCTTCCTTGTGATTGACCCTGGAAGTGCCCACTCCTTCCCCTCAGGCATGTGGCTTTACTCTGGGTATCAACAGGACAACATCCTGAAACATAGTTCTCAGATGAGATACCTTCAGTGAGATCTGTTCTAAAGGAAAACAGATTTGAAAAGAAATCTTCAACTTTACTTAGTAAATTTGTTGGTAGTACATGAACATAGCAATTCTGAAACTATTTTGTACAAAAGATTGAGTAAATGAGTGAATATTTTGATGTTGTTGGAAACTAGAGATCTCACTGTGGGAGAGGGAAGATGTAAATTTGGAATAAGGGAAGGCAAGCAAGAACCTGTGGTGTTGAAGTTTATATCTATAGCTAGATGGGAAGATAGAGATAGAATGGTGATAAATGCATGGATGGATGGATGGATGGATGGATGGATGGATGGATGGATGGATGGATGGATGGATGGATAGATGGATGGAAGGAAGGAAGGGCCAAGAAGTAATGATACTCCAGAAACAGTGAGTACAACTAGTGTCCAGATCTTGGTTTCTATAGACCACTCTCACTAAAAAGAACAGTCTGGAGAAATGGCTGATTCCAAGGCTGGGGCAAGAAAAGCACAAGGAGAGCCTGGAACGTCTTGTGCCAAGAAGTGGGAAAGTGCTCAAAAAATTTATAGGGACACATTGAAAAAACACAGAAGGCAGCATGAAGGAGTTTTCCATTGGCCAAATCTGGAAAAATTTGAGCATCAAAATGAATAATTATATTAATAGATTATAAGACACTGAATTAAAAAGAAACCCACATGTCTATACCAATATATGTAAATAAATGAGAGGAAAGGGAAGATCTCATTTACAGTAGAATGCCAAGTATTTAAATGGAATGATAGAGTTAGAAAATCACCAGTTTGCAGCCACCAAAGTAATGTGACTCAGGTAGGAATCAATGGATGCTGAAACCACTGAGTTAATGGTTGTGGGGGAACAGGATACTCACACAGTCTCAAAGTATCTCCCACAGATTATTTATTAATTACAAGGGGGAAATGGTGCCTTTGAAGTGGAGAGATCTGGCAGACATCATTTCAACCAAACGATCACAGTTAACATCACCAATAATGGGACAAAATGCCATCAAGTGCCCCTGAAGTGAAGCATTGAGGAGGCCAAAACATCACTTACGTAGAATTCCTGCCAAGAACATATAACCTGAATCTAATTAAGAAAACACATTCAGACAAACCCAAATTGAGGGACATTTTACAGAATAACTAAACTGGATACTTCAGAAATATCAATGACATGAACAACCACAGCGGAGAAACTGTCTGAGATTAAAGGAGATGAAAGACATGACAAGTAAATGCAATACATGGTTCCAGATTGGACCCTGCTTTAAAACCACATTTGCTTTAAAGGACATTATTAGTCCAATTGGTGAAATTTGAAAGTGGATAATATATCAGATAATATACTGTATCAGTGTTAACTTTCCTGAATTTGGCCTGTGTGGTTATGTAAGAGAATCTTCTTGTTCTTAGGAAATACATGCTAGATATTTAAGAGTAAAGGGTCAGGATGTCTGCAACTTACTCTCAAATGGTTCAGGAAAAAATATATGTACAGTATGTATTTTTTCATTCTCCTCTTGCCAACACCTGCCTGATTCTCCCCCAGAGTCTCTCAGTTCTAATTCCTGAGCTTGGGTAGGGTCCTCTCTACCCACCCCCACCCCATCTTTGAGCAGAGCACTCTATACTAGGAAACCTCAGAGGTCTCTGACCAGCCTCTGGATTGCCTGCCTAGGGTCAGGAGCCCACCCCATATCCAATCAACTCTGGCCCTGGATGCATCATGTGATATATCACATGGCTGCCTCTACTGCTCCCTTAATGGGGGTGGTAGCCAAGAGGGACTCCTTAAAAAGGCTTGGTAGGCCCCAAGCTTGGCCCAGCCAATAAATATTGTATCTCTAGCCACCCAAACTAACCCCAGACACACCTAAAGGCCTCCCAACTTAACTTCATGCTTCATTCTCACCCTCACTTTTTCAACAAACAGTACAGATGCATGCTCTGGTCCAGGTCTTGTGCCAGGTTCCAGGGACAAAGAAGTGACCCAATCTCTATCTTGAGAACCTCTGACTCAAGTTGGAAGGGCAGATAACTAGAGTTCAGGGCCGAATCATGACCAACAAACAGAAGGCAGTCAATGCTGGTTGAGGCCTGAGGCCCACGGGAACACAGAGGTGGGGTCCAAAAGGCCTCTTGGTGGCACTGGTTATGGCCATCAGGTAGGGACCTAGATGCTGGAAGGGTGCCCAGTGCCATCCCTGGGTTTCTGTTTTCTCTTTGCACAGCCGGACCCAGCAGGACGAGACATCTCCATCCGCCCTCTCCTGGAGCACTGCGAGAACACCCACATGACCATCTGGCTCGGCATCGTCTATGCCTACAAGGGGCTGCTCATGGTAGGTGCGGAGCAGGAGGCAGAGCAAGGGACGTGCTTCCCTGCCTTAGCGCTCTCTCCGTCAACACAGAAACAGATGGAGCCCCCAGGACTCAGACTTACTCTATGCCAGGCTGGGTGTCTGCCACGTTACCTCATTTCTCATAACAAGCCTATGAGATAGTACAAATCATGTCCCCATTTCACTGATGAGGATGCTGAAGCTCTGTTTGCCCAAGGTCACTCAGCTAATAAGTGACAGAGTCAAAAATCTTTGCGTGTGTCTCATAGTTGCCACTATACCACTCCTGGAATGGCAATCTGTTGATGTCTAAGGCATGTTCACATTCTGAATTTCACTGGATCCTCTAAATTCTTGGGAAGTGAATGGACTCATCCCCATTTTATAGATGAGAAAAATAAGGCTCAGAGAGGTTAAGTGATTTGCCAAAGGCAACTGAGTAACCTCCAGTCTCAGAACCCAGCCCTCCTTCCTCTCTACTCATCATATACCAAGCCCACCTCACACAATCGTGGAATTTCAAAGTTACAAAGGACTTGAAAGGTCAGCCCCATCTTACCTTATCTCAGATCTTGAAAAGTCAGCCCCATCTTACCTTATCCCTGATCCTTGAATCTTCTCTCCACATCCTGTGAAAACTGTGCTTCCACTTAAAATCCCTCCAGTGACAGGAAGCTGCTACTACAACCTCCTCAGATCTTTTCACAGGAAAGTTAAGCCATCATCTGCAGCTGTGTGGCCTCAGCTTAGAAGCGGAAAAGGAAGTCCTCTCCAAAAGTCAGATAAACTGGGTTTTCTTGCACTGCTCAAGTGCTTCCTCACCTGCTGCTGCTTCCGACAACTGTTAGTGATTGATCCTGTGTCCTTCAAGGGGCCACACCAGAAGAGCAGGTGTTAAGCGACCTTAGGATTGCCCCGTACTTCATACTACTTGAGACTCTCTTCTGGTTTCCACAGAGGTCCTTCGAGGACTACGGGGCTGCCATCTGAGCCCACAAAGCAATGACCCTGGAGGTGTCCACAAGAGATACCCAGAGTGGAAATAGGACCTCGAAGATTGGCCAAAGGTCCTGGACTTGGAAAAGGATACACTCTGAGGGCATGGTCACCGGGGCTATCAGAGACAAGTGGCTCAGACCTGAGGATAGAACCATCATCGGTGGTTCTATCAAAATTGCCAGAAGGCAGCTCTCAGGTTCATGTAAGGAAGGATGTTATATAACACAGCAGTGTCCACAGGTGTGATGGGGTTCCCTGGAAAGAAATGAGCTCCCTGTCACAGGAATTGTGCAGCACCCCATGACTTGAGTTTCCCCAGCCCTTGTTGAGTAAAGAGTGAAACTAGACTCTTTCTAGTATCCCTCCCACCTCCATGTCCTTGATCCTGAGACTCTGAGAAATTAGATTATGTGAATCAGATTAACTCTTTAAACTGGATATATCTATAATGTTCTGGCTATTCATTATCTTCTCCTCCTACTTTCAAAAGTTATTGGAGATAACTCTTGCTCTTCCAATGAAGCTAATACCATCAATCAAATCATGTCAATAAAACTGTGACAGCACAAATGTTTTACTGATTCCAATATATTCAAAGGACTGTCCACAGCCTTCCTGGCCCTTAGGGTTTATGACTAAAATCCCACCTGCTCTGGAACCACAGAATCTCAGGACTGGAAAGAATATGCACAGCCTTATAGGCCCACTCTGCAGTCAGATGTTTCAGCATCCCCCAAGTATTCATTCACTCACTGCTTTCACACCTCTAGTGATGGGGAGCTCACCCCCTTCAAAGCAGCCTGTGCTATCCATGGATGGTATATTAGTTTCCTGTGGCTGCCATAACAAATCACCACAAACTGTTGGCTTAAAATAACAGAAATTTATTCTCTCACAGTTCTGGAGGCCAGTCTGAAATGAAAGCAGGATTATGTTCCCTCTGAAGGCTCTAGGAGAGAATGCTCCCTTGCCTCTCCCAGGATCTGATGGCTCCAGGCATTCCGTGGCTTGTGGCTGCATTATTCCAGTCTCTACCTCTGTCTCATGGCCTTTTCTTCAGGTCTCTCCTCCATGTGTCTCTTATAAGGACTCTTGTTATTTGATTTAGGGCTCACTCGGATAATCCAGTATGATCTTATCTCTAGATCCTTCTTTTTATCTTCTAAGACTCTTTTTCTAAATAAGATCATGTTCTAAATTTCTGTGGATTAGGACGTGGACATATTTTTTTAGGGCCACCATTCAACCCACTAGAGATGGGTTGCTTTTCTGGAAAGCTCTTCCTCATCCTCAGCTGAAATCAACCTCAATGTAACTTATGTCCATGAACCTTCATTCTGTTCCTGGAAGACCTAAGAACAAGTTATACTTTCTATTTCCTCCTGACACTTCAGAGTTTTTCAGCCAGTCCCAAGTTCCCCAGACTAGCCCACGTATTGTGACTGGTAGAGACTCTCACCACAGTTTGCTGACCCACTGGCAGTATGGCAGGGACGAGGCACACAGACATGTCAGAGAGCAGACGCCCTGGCACCCACCCAGCCCTGACTCTCACTGCTGTGGGACCCGGGCAGGTCACTTCACCTCACTGAGCCTCTGCTTCTTCCCCTGTAGGACAGGGACAGCCATGCCCAGTGCCCTTGAGGGATTGCCAGGGGCCACATTCAAGGAACCAGAACAGAGCAGGCTTCCACAGCCAGCCGTTGGTTTCCTTCCCTCATTCGGTATCTGCTTCCTGGGCTTCTGGTTTCCCATTTTAAAAGGAATTTTTACAAAACAAATCAGTCTGCAGGATAACACACCAAGAAAAGAAGAGGAAAACAATCATGATTGTATAAAATAATACCTATTGCAAAATACCTTTTAATATATTTCTGTGCAGGACATCTCCACTTACAAAATGCTTTTACATCCATCCTCTCATTTCATTCAGATAGAAACCTCGTGAGATAATTACCTTCCCATTTCATAGATATTGAAATTGAGGCCCTGAGAGGTGAAGTGACTTGCCCAGAGTCACACAGCCAGTAGATAGCAGAGCAGATTACAGATCCTCCAGCCTTGTACCAACCACCCTTCTACCACACAGCCTTGCGCTGCCAAACTGAATCAAACCCCAAAACTTAGTCCCTCACTGTGATGTTAAATGGCTCCTGCAGATGTGGGATACCCCGAGCTGCGGTGATGAGGTCACAGGGAAAAGGAGTCTTTGTCGGAAGGCCTCCTACAGGTGCTAGACCACAACCAAAGCCCCTGCACCAGTCAGCAGTCTTGGTCAGCTCTTCCTCCCACCCACCGCACCACCGTTTCTGCCCTGCACTCCTTCCGTGCTTCCCTCTGCCACCTGCCCTCCCCTTAGATGCTGTAGCAAGGCTAGACTCTCAGTGCCCTGCTTCAGATCACATTTGACTTCTACCCTGTCCAATTCTGTCGGGAGATGTATTGTCTAAAAGTAGAGGTGCAAGTGACCAAAAAAGCCTACAAAAATAATAGTGGCTAAGGAGATAGCTAATTTTCCTCTTGGGTAAGCAATCTAGGGGAGGCTTGGGGCCTCCCAGCACCTGAGCTTCTTTCACCTTGTGGCTCCCCATCTTCATCATGCCACTTTCACAGTGTGGCCTAAGATGGCTGCTCGAGCTCCACCCATCCCATTCCACTCCATCTATTAGGAAGGAGGAAAAGGAACACCTTTCCCTTTAAAGACACTTCCCAGAACTTGAACAGACTTATTATACACGCTCTATGGCATCGTCCAGAAGGTAGTCATATGCCACGCCTAGCTTCAAGGACAGCTAAGAAATGTAGTCTCTGATCTTGGTGGCTATGTGTATTGGGGGTAACAGAAATCCCAAACACAGGGGCTCTGCCTGGTTTAATAGAAAAAAAGACTAGCCTGAACTTTTAGAGACACAGTCCACTTTTGCCACCATAGTGCTATGTGGCCTTGGGCAAGCCCCTTCCTCTCTCTGGGCCTCAGCGTTTATAGAATAAGGGAGGGTGTTTGAGATCAGGTCTGAAGTTCCATCCCACTAAGGCCTCCTGTAGGCCTGCGTGTGAACCAGGGGTGGAGGTAAAGGAAAACCAGGCAGCTGTTGCACCCCCAGACTCAACCCAAGGCCATGAGACAGATGGTGACAATAAGAAGACCTGGCCGACAGCAAAGCCCCAACCTCCCTCCCTCCAGTCCCCACTTCCTGACTAACCCTCAGTTCAGTCACTTCTCAGGGCAGAGAGCTTGTGCCACCAGTTGGTAATGACCATCTCCCCTTTCTGTTCACCATTTCAGTTGTTCGGTTGCTTCTTAGCTTGGGAGACCCGCAATGTCAGCATCCCTGCACTCAACGACAGCAAGTACATCGGGATGAGCGTCTACAATGTGGGGATCATGTGCATCATCGGGGCCGCCGTCTCCTTCCTGACGCGGGACCAGCCCAA
>NW_011888904.1:2731585-2733996 GCF_000151845.1 Pteropus vampyrus | reverse complement strand
AGCCACTTACATTTTCTATTCATCTGAAGAGCTGACCTCAGGGCACCCTAAGAGGTATTTTTCAAACGTTATTCTACCCAGCAGCAGGCAGTGAGTCAGAGGCCTTGACTCTTAGGTGCCCCCTGCAGTCGGCTGGTCTGTATAGAGCAGGGGTTCCCAACCCCTGGGCTGCAGACCGGTACTGGTCCATGGCCTGTTAGGAACTGGACCACACAGCAGGAAGTGAGTGGCGAGCAATGGAAGCTTCATCTGTGTTTGCAGCTGCTCCCCAGCACAAGCATCACCACCTCAGCTCCACCTCAGATCATCAGGCATTAGATTCTCATAGGAGCACTGGTCCCTGGTACTAAAAAGGTTGTATAGAGGGAAGTCTGATCTCAGTGTGTCTCAAGAGTAAAGGAAGAAGAAGAAACAGACTGAGTTGGGAAGAAGTTATTGGCCCAAGTCAGGGAGCATCTACCTAGGAGAACTGGGAGAGGAGAGATCACGCCAGGTCCTTTGTCCCCTACAGGTTGTCCATGGCACCTCCATCCTCCCCGGTCCCCAAGCAGCATCATCTCTGCCCTAAATGCCTCTGATATGTGCTCCTTCCTTCTCTAGCTGTCAACACCTACTCAGGCTCCAGGCCAGCACCACACTCCTCTGTCTGCTCTCTGATGTTCTCACCATCCTATAAAAGATTCCAGATGATTCTAAGCCCAGCTCTGATTGTGTCACCCTGCTCCATCACCCTCAATAGGTCCTCACGGCCCTCCCAGCTCCAGGACTGGGTGTCTGATATTGGGCTGCTTTTCAGGACCCTTGAGTCTCCTCCAGTCTCTCCAGAGATCCCTGCCCACCATCCAAACTGCCCTTCTCCATAAGCATCCTGAGCCCCAGGCCTCCCTGCCATGGCACACGCCATTTCTTCCCCCTGGGATTCTCTTATCCTCACAATCCTTCCAGACCCTCCCCAGAGCTCAGCCCCTGGCCCCTGGTCAGGGTCCACGGCCCCTGATCTCCGGTACTGAGCCCAGAGCCTGCCACGAACTAAAGATGTGTGTGTTGACTAAGTGAGTAGGAACAGGATCAAATGGCAACCTTTTCTTTCATACAAAAATGCTTTTCTCAGTGACAGAGCTAGTCATCAGTCTGCCCCCATCACTCATGAGTGGGTCTAACAAGCAGAAGCCTTCACTTTCCTCCATCACATTGTCTTCACAACTGTCACCTTCAGGTTTATTTTCCACACGGCGGAAGGCCTAAGGCAGAGTGAACCTTAGCTGGAGCCAGGCCTAAGGGGCCCTAGGTGAGCTCTGCAGGATGGTTGGGATACGGGTGGAATCAGGGTCAGGAGACCAGACTTCTACTGGCAAGGAAGGACACCAAGACTCAGCGAGTGGAAGGGGCCTGTTCCAGGTCACACACAAGTGAGTGGCAAAGAAAAGCCTGAGCCCAGAGCTCTAGATGCCCAGCCTGTATCCTTTCTGGGGACCCCTGTTGCTCCCAGCATAGGTCCTGCTGGGAGGGACTGGATGGGAAGGGGAGGGAGGACCTTGGGGTTCTCTTTTCAACCCTAGCTTTGTCTTTTCAGCTCATCACTCTGAGAACAAACCCAGATGCAGCAACTCAGAACAGACGATTCCAGTTCACTCAGAATCAGAAGAAAGAAGATTCTAAAACATCCACCTCAGTCACCAGCGTGAACCAAGCAAGCACATCCCGCCTAGAGGGCCTGCAGTCAGAAAACCATCGCCTGCGAATGAAAATCACAGAGGTACCTCCCACGGCAGTGCCAGGCAGCACCCCGCTCTCCCATCTGAGTCCTGAGTGTAGGTGCAGGGACGCCCAGCCGCTGCTCCCCACATCTCTAGGACATCCTGCATCACAGCTGTGCAGTCCGCCTGCTGTCATTATGGCTGCAAGAACCAGGGGAACATGAACTAGAAGGAGGTCATTAGTCAGAATCCGGCAGGAGTTTATTGCCCACCTGGCCCAGGCTCTGGGGGTCCAGCAATGCCCCGATTCAAGGTGTGCCCAGAAAGAAAGGCGTTCTTAGATATTTGTGAACTCCCAGGTTACAGTCATGAGTGGAAAAAATTCAGTTTTCTGACTCCTATATGTCTCCTTCACTTCTGATTCTTCTGGTCACCAAACGCGAGGAGGTTGTTCCCATTACCAAGCAATTCTCTGTGACACCAGTTGGGTGTCCTACAATTTCACTCCATTTTAACACCATCTGCCTGGAGGGCTCCATCTCACAAGACTGCCCCCACCCCATTTCAAATGCCAATGACAAGTAGTAGGTCCCCAGGCTACCCACAACTTCTCCCTGATTTAGCTACAAATCAAAGGTTCCCACAATCTCCCCCTCAGGTTTAATCAGTTTGCTAGAGCAGCTCACAGAACTCAGGGAAATGCTTGCATTTACC
>NW_011888904.1:2719296-2729495 GCF_000151845.1 Pteropus vampyrus | reverse complement strand
ATCCAACCTCCTGTTACTTCCACCCTTTGATCCTAGCCCTGCTGTTTGAATCACACAGAAAAAGGTATCTCTCTCCTCCTCCATGTGAAAACTTATGAAACAATTTATGGCTATACTCTTGACATCGGAACTGTAGTTTACAGTTTATAACGTACCCTCCCTGATACTGTAGTACGATGCCCACTCTACTCTTCCCAACTACCATCCACTCCCCAACACACACACAGTCCCCAGGCTTCCCAGGGCTGAACTGTCCAGGGTTTGTATCTGATTTTTACATAACCTGGGGGCAACTGGGACCCATCACGACCAACTCCCCCGAAGAATCCCCTACTAGGCTGAGTCTCCGTGACGGTGTGAGAGTCAGAGCTGGCCAGCCCTGCAGATCTGTCCTCCCTGCCCCCCAGGGTCCTGCTACTTATCAATAATAATAATTACAGTAATATTATTATAGTAGCAGCTTACTCTTATTATGTGTCAAGCCCTGGGCTAAACTTTTATTATATTATCTCATTTAATCTTCAGAAGAACCCCATAAGGTAGGTTCTGTTATTAACCCATTCTACAGATGAATGAACTGAGACTCAGTTCTCATCAGCCAGTAAGGAGCAGCCCTGGGTTTGTTCCTAGGCCGGTCCAGCCTCAGAGCCTGCACTATGACACTCTCCCACCCTGCCTCCCTGGGCTTGCTTGGTGGCCCCATCAAGGTACAAGACTGCACTGGATGCATCGTTGCAAATCCCAGGCCCCTCTTACCACAGCTTCTCCCAGAACAAGAACTGACGGGGCCTTCTGTGTCTCTTCTCTGACACGCAGCAGCCCCTCTAGCCTTCAGTGCCCTCCCAAAGCCAGCCCGAGACCCAGCCCTGTGACCCTGTGAGCTGCTGCTTGGCTCCCATGGCCTGGCTGCCAGGGCCGGGCCAGGGGCTCTGACTCAGCTGGAGCCTTTGTCTTCTAGCTGGATAAAGACTTGGAAGAGGTCACCATGCAGCTGCAGGACACACCAGAAAAGACCACCTACATTAAACAGAACCACTACCAAGAGCTCAATGACATCCTCAACCTGGGGAATTTCACTGAGAGCACAGGTAAGAGGGGGCAGGGCCCCTGGAACATGGGGCCCTGGGTATCAGACACCAGCCATCCACCTTCCATTTTACAGGTGAAGAAACTGAAGCTTAAAGAGGGAGCAGGGCTTATCTGAAGTCACACAGGCAGAGCTAGAGCATCTGAACCTACCTTCTGACCACAGTTCGGTGTCCATCTGGAGCCCCACTTTGCCTAGAGCTGGGGCTTCAGTTTCTCAGACGCTTGGGCTCCGGCTGCACTTGTACACAGTGTAGCCAGCATTCCCAGTGTTCTGACTGGGAGTATATTGCTCTTAACAGAGAGTTTACCTGTACTTCTCCCAACAACATTTCTCGATTTCAAATGCACCTCATCAATGTACAGGAAAGGAATGGTTAGTGGGATATGACATGACCCTCAGTCTCCTCAACCACCTGGGAAATGCAAGCTGAAGTAACACAAGCCATTTTTTGCCTACATTTCAGAAACATTTTAAAAGAGCACCAGTGTTGGTAAAAGTGTGTGGAAATGAGTATCCTCCTTCCAATGGTTTGGAAGCCAATCTGGCACCCTCCAAACGTTAGATGTTCAGCCTCTTAACCCAGCAATTCCATTAAGGGGTGTCTGTCCCTGGGATATATTCCCACGTGGGCAGAGATGTAGACACATGCTGTTCTTCACAACATTATTTTTAGAGGAGGAAAACTGGAATAAACTTAAATATCCATCATTTGGGAGAGTTTTATTAACTATGATACAGCTAAACACGACACATAATACAGCTCTTAAAAAATGAGGTGGATCTATTTGTGTAGATATGGCAAGATCTCCAAGTGAAAAAGCAAGACGAAGACCAGCATTATGATCCATATAAATGCACATGTGTGTGTAAGTGCATTTCTAAAAAGATTTGGAAGAACAAACACAAAATTGTTAATAGTATCTACCTGCATGGAAGGGGACCAGTGCAGTGCAGAGGGTGGGTGAGAAGGGACTCTTTTACATTTCATTTTATGTACCTTTCTATTTTCTGCATTTTGTCATCAGCATATATTCATTAATTTGTTATAAAATTATTTCAAGTCAATAAAATTTTTTTATTTCTTTTATTCGTATATAGTTAATAAGTATTCTTATAAAAGCAATGTTATAAACTTATATAAGACATTGATTATTAAAAATGTTTAAACTGAGATAAGTAACAAGGAAATTGAAAAATTACTATTCCTAGTAATTTTAGTATCTGGTAAAATTGGGTATTTCAAATTTGCATGGGGAAAATGAATTATTCAATAAATTTCATTGGGATAAATGGACCATCTAGAAAAGAATAAAGTTAGATCCTTGCCTCATACCTTATGCAAAAATAAACTCCAAATAGGTAAAATATTTGAATATAAAAAATAAAGCCATGAAGAAAGCATAGGAGAATTTATTTTATAATCTCAGAGGAAGAAAAGCCTTTTTCAGTTTGATGCAAAATACAGAAACCACACACACAAAAAAAAAGGGTGATAAATTGAACTACGAAAGAAAAATATTTTACAATGCAAAAGCCATCACAAGTACAGTCAAAAAACTAAACAATAGTATAAGCCAAAAATTGTTATAACTCAGATAACACTTATTCCCTTACACATAAGGAGAAATCATATGTAATTATAAGCAAAGTACATATAATTATGCAAATGCATATGAATATGCAAATTAACAAGGAGAAAACCAACAACCCAAACGAAAAATGGTCAAAAAGTTCTCATAAAAGGAAATACAGGTCATTCTTACACTTATGAAAAGATGTTCAACCTCACTCCTTATTAAAGGAGTTTGAATTAAATTTGCAATGAGATATCATTTTCGCCTATAAAACTGGCAAAGACCAGAGATGAAAAAGTTGCTTCGAGTGTGAGGAAACAGGTGGGGAAATGGGCATTCTCAAGTAACTCTTGTTATTCACGGTAATTATGTGTCATAATGTCACTGTGAACCGTGAATTCATGAGTCCTGAACCATCATTCCTGGGGGAAATACAGGGTTAGGTTCCTGCAAGCCTCTTGCAGGTTGATATTTCTGTCAGCCGATCAAATACATAACTTGGTTTTATGTGTGTTTCTGTTCAAAGGCACCTTATTTAATATATTTTTTTTTGATTCATTAGTATCGAACTCTCAGCCAACAGCTCTATCACTTATGCCTGGATGAAGTTTATTTTAAAACACATACTTTCTCCTTCAGACACATCACAACCTAGACAGCACTTCAGCACTACTCTTGGGGCCCATTTTAAACAGTGGAATCATCAACACAAAGCACAAAAATGTGAAAAACATGGCCCTAAATAGACTGCAAAAGGAGCTGGAACAAGAAGGCTGACTGTCACCTTCTTCGACCTCAGCTGGGAATGTGCATGTTGGGCGACTCAAATTTTTTGACACTCTGTATGTGTCAACCAGTGACCACGAAAGCATGACAAGTATTAATTTGGGGGTTACACATAAATTTTAGCAAGTAAGCAAGTTTATAAATGCTGAATTCATAAATAAGGAAGATCGATTTTACTCACATGGGTGCAAAATGACTCATATCAAGTTACCCACCTCAAAGGAAAAAAAATGAAAAGGGAACAGCGCTCCTCTCTAAAGCAAATAAATCCAAATCTGTCAGGCGGGGGCCAGGTTTTTATATTTAATATTTCTTTACATCCCTCCATGTGGTCTGAAGCACAAGGGGGACTGAGAACATCTGTTTCATCATGTTCTGTGGCTATACTCTGTTTCTTTGACTGGAGACCTCAGACTTACATGTTAGTATGTAAGTAATCCCTTATTACTGGATAAATTAGGGTTCGAAGTTTTTGCTTTTGTAAACAATGCCGATTTAAACATCTTGCATGTATCTTCACACACATCTTGAATCATTTCCTTAGGAAAATTCCTAGAAGTGGCAATTCTGAGTAAAAGATACACACTTTCTATAGTGTTTGATCCTTATTGACAGTAACCCCCAAAAGATTATGCCAATTTATACTCCCATCAGCTATTATTAGTGTTCTTTTCAATTCTTAGCAGTCATGTGCAAAATATGCCTTGGAAGGTTTTTTAATTCGTCATTATATTTCTATGCACCAGTAAAAAGGGCCTTTAGATTAGAACCTCTCATTTCTAAGTTATGCTGCCTAACTCAGTTGACTTTTTTTCTGTTATTCTTGGAGAAAAGGAGGGTGCAGGGCATGGCGTACACAACCTCAGCATGACACACCACTTCCATTGCTGGGTGGAGGCATCTCAGCTCCTTGCCTTGGTTCTAGGACAGCTGCTGGAGAGATCTGGGCTTGGAGAATGCAGAGGAATGCTGGGATCTTTTGCATTCTCTCTCCTTAGGAAGCATCCTAAAAAGATTGCGTTGTTGATTTTTAAAAATCAAGTTAATAGAATGTGTTGTGATATTGTTGTTTTGCATTCAGATGGGGGAAAGGCCATTTTAAAAAATCACCTCGATCAAAATCCCCAGCTACAGTGGAACACAACAGAGCCCTCCCGAACATGCAAAGATCCTATAGAAGATATAAACTCCCCAGAACAGTAAGTACCTTCTCCGAGAATTACTGCCAAAGAGTATATGACAGTTTACAATTTGCACAATGTTTCCATATGCATTATTTTGTTTGAACGCCACAGCAATCCCATGATGCAGGTCAAATGACAATGTTCATTTTACAGATGAGAAAACTAATATTCAAAAGAGGGAGGTGACTTGTCAGAGCTCACCCAAGCGCCAAGTGCAGGAGATGGGATTTGAACTTGGGTCTGTCCAATATCAAATCCCATGTTCTCCACTATTGCACACTGCTTTCATTATGTATAAAATTTCACCTTGCTATGTGCATTTATTTAACTATGGCTTATTGAGACCTACTGTGTGTCAGACACAGCAGTGAGGAAAATGGACAAAAATCCCTCCCTTCATGGAGTTTGCAATCTGGTGAGACAATAATTTTTAAAAGCAAAACCTAGTATGTTAAATGATAGGTACTTTGGAGAAAAATAGAGTGTAAGAGGGGCTTAGGAAGTATAATTTTAAATAGAGTGGTCGGAGAAGACTCAATGAGAAGGTGACATCTAAGCAAAGACCTAGACATCTCAGTTTGCTTTGTTCCACCAGCAGTTTTTAGTTCTTCCCAGCTCAACAGCAGATTGGAAGCAGAGATTAGAAATGTCAGCTCTGCAGGCCGGCTCCTGGGAAGTGACAAGTGGTAAGGAACCAACAAAAACAGCTGAATCACCAACAGCGATGTCATTTGGGGCCACTTAGTGTTAGAGCTGATAGCCTCTCAACCCAATTAGCTCCAAGGCCTCCCCCGGCTTATAGTCCAGAACAATTACTGATGGTTACATGGCATTTGTCAGTGGTTTACCTATCAGATCCCTCCCCTAGGCTGTAAGCACCTTGATGGTTAAGATATGAGTCCTTTATATGGACTGAATACAGATTTCAGCACTGATGGGTCCTTGGCAAGCGTCTATTGAATAAATGAGAAGATAAACAGGATCCCGCCAGACAGCAGAATGCCGTGGCACTGAAAACCACAAATGCTCACCTCACCCAGGCAGACTTTCCCAGGTACTCAGACAGGGCACCCTTTCCCAGGTCAGAGTTTATTCTTCAGCTCCCCTTTTCCTGGGCTCTTCGTAAATACCATCTTGCCTTAAGGAATAGATCATAGCTGACATTACGTAAGTTCAACTTTAATTTCAAAATGAGATCTCCAACACTCTTATCTCATGAGCACCAGTGAAGTATCTCTTGGGAGAAGTCCTTCTGGCCAACAGGTTCTTAGAGAGTGGGAGCAGTACTGCATTGGTCCTCACTTATCTCAGAACCCCATCAATGTCCTACATATACTCCAGGGCACACCCTTTTGGGAGGAGGATGCCCCCATATATGGATGGGCCTCTCCCACAAAGCTCTGTGGCTTAACAGAAGAAGCCAGAGTCCCACCTTCTCAGTTTTGGCTTTGTTTCCGTGAGCAAGTTACATCAACTTTGTACCCTTCTCTAGTCTTTATAATGGGAAGAGCAATACTATTTTTACCTACTGGGTTTTTATGAAGATCTGGGTTGTTTCCCTACCTGAGACATAAGAAGGCCTAAGAATACAGGGAATGCAACTTCCCAGATGCCATGGAGAACTGCACAAAGTGCAGCTGAGCAGAGCCGGGCGGCAGCGGCCTGGGCATGTTCCCCCAGAGCAGCCTTTCCGGCAGTTAAGGAGACTTGCTGACCTGCCAGTCCCAAGACTAATGAGAAGGCGGGCGGAAGGGCATGGCAGTGAGAAGGGAGTCAGAAGGCAGCTCCCTTTCTCCCCGTCCTCTACTCCTCCATCACTCACTCAGACTCGCCTCCTAGCTCTGGTTTTTCTGACTGCATCGAAGGCTCTGGGGGCTTAGAAGAGGAAGGGGCTCACTCTCTGAGTGAGTTAGCACAAAGAAGATGACATCTGAACTGGAACTCGAAAAAAAAAAAAAGCAGTTCGTCAGATCAAGGGTGGAACGAGAGGACTCCAGGCTGGGGAAACAGTGTGTGCAAAGGCAGGACGAGAGGCCATGATCGGTGTTTTAGGGGAACGTAGCCACCAGAGGGTAGAGTTTGCAGGGAGAGGGAGTAGAAGATTCAACTGGTGAATTTGGCGAGAGACAGATCTTAGGGAGCCCTGAGTGTCCCGTCCCAGTGTTGAAAAGAACGCTAGTCACCTAAGAAGCCAAAAGACCCAGAAGGAACCTATTGGAATTGGCCCAGCAAGAAGGGCTGAGGTCCTGGGCAAGGAAGGGACAGCAGAGTCAGTGGGGAAGGACAGGGAAGCTGAGAAGCCTTCCAGGGATGGAACTCAATGCCAAGTCCATGTGGAGGCCTGCAAGGGCAGGAGAAGAGAACTGCAGTAAAGCCCTGTTGGAAAGGAGTCACCGAAAGCTCAAGAAGCATCCTCCTTGCTTATTGCCTCCCTGGTTATCCCCAGGGCAGTAGTTGGCAGATGTAGGCCTGCATTAAATATCTGCTAGATGGGTGAGTGGTTATATGATGGGATGGACAGATCTTGGATTCAGAGAAAACTCTGCTCCTACCATCAGCCTCTTGGCCAAAGCAAGTCCAAGAAACTTTCTAGTGAGCAGGCAGATACCCTTCATTAACACCCCTCCCTCTCTCTGTCTCTCCCTGCTACAGCATCCAGCGCCGGCTGTCCCTACAGCTCCCCATCCTCCACCACGCCTACCTCCCGTCCATTGGAGGCGTGGACGCCAGCTGTGTCAGCCCCTGTGTCAGCCCCACCGCCAGCCCCCGTCACAGACATGTGCCACCCTCCTTCCGAGTTATGGTCTCGGGCCTGTAAGGGTGGGAGGCCTGGGGCCAGGGCCTCCCCCATGACAGAACCACATGGAGCAGAGGCATCTGCTACAGGAACACTGTTGGCTGTGGCTGCAGAGAAGCTGGGCGCCACGGCTGGCTTTGTGGGACTGCTCGAATGGCACTCAGGCGGACAGAATGGGGGGCACTTGGCACCTGACCTTGCGCCTTATTTGGGAAGTTTTTATTCTTTCACAAAGAAGAGGAATGGAAATGACTTCTTCCTTAATGTCTGAAAACAAGGAATTGCGATATTTGAAACTGCAAAAAAAAAAAAAATCCTAGACAAGGAGAGAGTCACTAAAACTCCAGCTAGAAGTCACTGAACAGCCTTGGGAAGAGGTGAGGGGCTTCCGGAGAAACCACCTCTGCCTCTGCACACGCATCGCTGGCTGTGGCCCCCCAGGCCAGCCCTTCTCCCCTGTGGGGAAGGAGGTGGGCAGGGCAGCCAGGCCCCCAGTTGCCAGTCCAGCCAACCCTGGCCTTCCTGGAACAGGGAGCCTGCAGGAAGGGCAGCCAGGTGCAGCTCTGCGGCAGGTGGCCGAGAGCTGGGAGCAGGCTGACTCGCATGCCTCCCAGTGGGACCTTACTCTCTGATAAATGCCACACATTAACACAATAACACCCGTTCTGGACTGTGGGGATTTAGGGCACGTCACTGCAGACACGCTCTGCAGCATTCACCGACAGTCGGTCATGCACCCACCACACTGGCCATGTCCTTGTGTTTGTACCAGGTGTTCCCGGTAATAAGGGGGGCCACCTGAGCTAATCATGGAATGTCTGTTCCCAGCATACACAAAAAAAAAGAAAGACTGTGCACTTTAACCTCTCTCATCAGGGCCCAAGGGCTGGCCAGGTTGTTCGGGTTTTTTTTTTTTTCCCCACTAACTTTGTTTCTGACCAAAGTGAAGCAGGGGCATTCTTCTAGAAGACATCCCTGTAGTCGTAGGGGAAGGAGTTGCTAGCTGAGGGCTTCCTGAGGCTTCCAGAAGGTAGCCTTCCATCCAGACAAGCTGGTGAGCTCTGCCCTTGGGGGTCACGGAAGTGATCAGTCAGCACACTGATTCTTGTTCATAAGATCACTCTTCCTTTTTAATTGAACCCCATAGAGCACTGGCCTAGGAGTCAGAGAGACCTGAGTTCAAGTCCTCACTCCACTGCTGACTCCCTTCATGACCTTGGGCAAGTCACTGGTGTCTCTCTGAGCCTCAGTTTCCCCTCTCTAACAAATAGGGGTTGAAATAACACCCATCCTGCCTACCTCACAGGGTCATTCTGAGGATCAAAATTTGATCTAATCCAGGAAAGCTTCATAACCAAACAGTGAAGCGGCCCTGACCTGTGAGGTACCAAGATGACCATGACCTTCAGCCCTCGTGACAGCCAGAGGTGTGGCCTAGAGACGCTCCCAGCATAGCCCTCTACCAGGATCAGCCCCGCTGGAAAGAGGCTCCCTCTGACTTTTGTGACATTCCTAGACAGGTTCATTCTTTGCTAAAGAAAGGCCTGAATGACAACGTCCAGGACGTCTGCACAACTGAGCAGTTGCTCGCTCCCTAAAGAAACCTAATGGCAGCTTCAACCGGCAGGCAATAATCTCTTCCCAGACCACTGAAGTCAGGAATATACCGCTGTCACCACCAGGCTTTGACAAAAGGGCCCACGGGAATCTTACCATCGCCAACATTTCGAAACACCCTATTTCACGTAGCATAGCTTTCCTCTCCCCTCCCCCAAAGAGAGGTTATGGAGGTAATGTAGCTTTTAGGGGAAAAAAAAATGTTAACACATCACAGGTCAAGTTGAAGTCATTGTCTGTTTAGGCACTAAAAATCGGTGTTGTCGCTCACTGTGTATTACCAGTATTTACTTGCTTTCTTGATTTCACCAAAATCAGATTTAATTTAAAGGGCCACGTTAATTTTTCAAAGGGAAAGAGACAATTCATTGTACATAATGTATACACACACACACACACACAAAAAAATACCTGTAGAAATATTATTCCAGCATAGCAGGAAAAAAAAGAAACAAAAGTATTGGACAGTCGGAGGTGAGTGTACGTCCGTAACCCATTGTGACTCCTGAACGCGCACAGTCTTCTAGGTTAACCCACAAAGTACATTCTCTGTCTTAATGATACTGTAGGTTCACCCATTTTTTTTAATTTCCCTGCAAATAACAAGACCCACAGAAGTGACTCTAGCTATTTAACGGTCTGTTCTTTTATATGCAGCAAACACACCGTACATTTCCGAAAAGGCTTCAGCCTGAAGGCGTTCTCCAATGATGTTAGTGCACAAACGCTTTAAATTAGACTGGAACTGCCAGAATCAAATGTAAATGAGGAATTTCTCATACCCCTATTGCATGGTATCGATTTTTAATAAATTGTTGCAAATTTGTTTTTATGAATAAAAGGAAAAACACTCTCATCTTGAATGCCTACACATAAGCCCAAAATGCAGGTCAGACCAGGCCATATTCCTCTGCTCGAAACTGGGGGGGGCTGGTCTGCTCAGTATTGTCCCTTCCTTCAGAAGCTGCCCTCCATGCCTTCTGCTGACGTTATCCCAGCAGCCCTGTTAACACAAGGGCCAGTTTCTGGCCACAGGTGATGGGTCCAAGGTGAGAACCTGACCTGAGCTGGGCCAGTAAGTCCCTTCCCCAGGATTCCTTCATGTAGAGAAGTTTAGTCGGCATGAAAGAGAGAAATGGAGTCAACAAGGA
>NW_011888904.1:2713738-2719246 GCF_000151845.1 Pteropus vampyrus | reverse complement strand
AAAAAAATACCTGTAGAAATATTATTCCAGCATAGCAGGAAAAAAAAGAAACAAAAGTATTGGACAGTCGGAGGTGAGTGTACGTCCGTAACCCATTGTGACTCCTGAACGCGCACAGTCTTCTAGGTTAACCCACAAAGTACATTCTCTGTCTTAATGATACTGTAGGTTCACCCATTTTTTTTAATTTCCCTGCAAATAACAAGACCCACAGAAGTGACTCTAGCTATTTAACGGTCTGTTCTTTTATATGCAGCAAACACACCGTACATTTCCGAAAAGGCTTCAGCCTGAAGGCGTTCTCCAATGATGTTAGTGCACAAACGCTTTAAATTAGACTGGAACTGCCAGAATCAAATGTAAATGAGGAATTTCTCATACCCCTATTGCATGATATCGATTTTTAATAAATTGTTGCAAATTTGTTTTTATGAATAAAAGGAAAAACACTCTCGTCTTGAATGCCTACACATAAGCCCAAAATGCAGGTCAGACCAGGCCATATTCCTCTGCTCGAAACTGGGGGGGGCTGGTCTGCTCAGTATTGTCCCTTCCTTCAGAAGCTGCCCTCCATGCCTTCTGCTGACGTTATCCCAGCAGCCCTGTTAACACAAGGGCCAGTTTCTGGCCACAGGTGATGGGTCCAAGGTGAGAACCTGACCTGAGCTGGGCCAGTAAGTCCCTTCCCCAGGATTCCTTCATGTAGAGAAGTTTAGTCGGCATGAAAGAGAGAAATGGAGTCAACAAGGAAAGAAATGTGATCAAGAGATGGGTCCTGATGGTGCCCGAGTCCCTGGGTAGCTGTTCCTGAAGGCCAGCAGCACCCTGGCCTTCCCATGCTAGGACGTTCAGGCTTTCCTTGGCATCTCGGTTCTTCCAATAAATCACCCATTTTGCCCAGTTAGTTCAAGTTCAGTTGCCATCACTTGCAACCAAAAGGTTCCTGACTAATCCAGAAGCCTCATTGCCCTACCCCGCCAGCCCTGACTCCCTCTCCAGGCCATGACAGCCTGTGAGATTTGGCCCCATGTTCCTTTCCAGCCTCATCACCTGCCTCTCCTTGGACCCTACAGACTGTTGACACTTCCTCTACCACAGTGTGTGCTCAGCCTGCAGCTCCCTCTCAAATCTTCCCCATCCTTCAAGGTCCCATCCAAAACACCCTCCTAGATCCTCCAACATGAAATCCTCCCCTCCTATTTTCTGTGCTGAGGATGCTATCCCTCCCTCACGGCACTGGGTACATGCTCACACTGGCCTCTCCTCCCCACCCTTGACCATGAGCTCCCTGAGTATGGGGTCCCATACGCTTCCTCAATGTCACATCCAGCATCAGGCCCCCTCCCCTGGCACAGATCAGGCTTCAGTGAGGCTTTGGCAGAATTAAATATTTTGCCCAAGGCGTGTCCGTATTGGTTACTGGGTCTGGAAGACTAAGCAAGGGCAAGGTGGTCAAAGCAGGCCACGTGACTGGGTGCAGGTCCCAGTAACAGGGGTTCTGGACTCAGACCTCACTGGAAGATTGGTCCCAGGATGGAGATTTCTAGTGTCCCAGATACTCAGTGGTGAACCTGACCCTGAGAAAACCCTGCTCCGTGTCACCTTTTGTGTAGCCCTCTAATGTGATATAGAATGTGCGAGGATGGGAAACGTGCAGCATGGAAGAGGAACTTACCCAAGGTCACCTAGTGAATCATAGCAAAGTCAAGAACAGAACTAGAATCCTGATTGGTCTTCCTTCTCTACTTGACCTAGATTCACAGAAAATAAGAGCTAAGAAGGACCTTAAAGGTCTTGGCCAAACTCTCGTTTTATAGGTGGGGAAACTGAGGCCCAGCGACAGGAGCCAAGGTCAAGCAGAAGGCTCTGAGGGGGTGGACATGGGACCCAGACGGCGTGGCTTTGAGACCCCAGCCCTGTTCCTTGAGTCTGCCCCCTCACACCTAACCCAAGACCACAGAGAGAAGGAACAGCCGCAGGGTGGGACACCATGGCATAGAGATGTCTCTCCACTTGGGTTCTGGAGAGGTCTTCAGAATATTTCCTCACTGAATATCAAGTCAACTGATAAAGACATCTGACCTCTCCTCTTAGCATATCTGAAAGAGAGAAGCTCCTCATGCGTTGATGAAAACCCTTGTACTGTCAGCACTCACGTCCGTGCCCTGCTAGGCCTTAAGGAGCAGGTTCGTGCTAACTGAAATCTAAAGGAGAAGCCCAGAGAGCCGTGTTGCACTTTGTTCTTTTTAAAAGGGTTCTCTTTGTTTTCCTTTAGTTATGACTGAAAAGAAAGACCATTTCCAATAAATGACTAATACACTCTCTTGAAGAAAAATTGACTCCCTACCCTACTTCCACCCCATGCCTGAAACCCCTGGCAAGTCCCCCCAGGCTCCTAGGTCATACCTGGTCTGACCTTGCATGGTCCTGGGTGGATGGGTCTTGCCTGGAGATGACAATTCACTGTCTGGTTCCTCCAGGTTTCACATCCCCAAATTCCCAATGGGGCATCCACTGAACCCCTGCCTTTGTCAGGGCCTGTGCTGGGCACCAGGGGAACAACAGGAAACAGGACACAGGTCTCAAGAAGCTCGCAGACCAATGGGGAGACAGACGCATATAGAGCAAATGACAAGAGCATGCAATAAGCACCTCGCTTAGAATAGGGAGCCAAAGAATGTTTCCTGGGGGTTTTAACCTCCATAAAGGGCTGGCTTCACTGGTGTTTAACTTGTGTAGTCTCTTACAAGAGTCCCGTACTTGACTTAATACTCTGCTATTGTTATTGTGAAATTTTTAATAACTTTTGAACAAGGAGTCTAGCATTGTCATTTTGTACTGGGCCCCACAGGTTAGGTAGCCAGTCCTATATGTAGACCTGAAGATGAGCAGGAGCTGGCCAGCAAAAGAGAGAAGGAAGAGGAAGAAGTAGGGAAGAAACTGGCAGTCCGATTCATGTAGGATACGCATATCTGCTGGGGCCGCTATGGCTCCTTCCAAGGCCAACCAGGTTGTCGCATGTTAATCATTTAAACCAAGATTCATGTGGCCTCAGATCCCTGAATAATGAGACATCACACAACCTGTCTATGTGTGATGACATGGGTCGTATTTCATAATCTTCAGACCTGGGTACAGATTTCTACTCCTCAACTTATCTGTCTGTGTGGCTTTGGATGATTCACTCAACCTCTCTGAGCTTCTGGCCCCACATCTGTAAAATGAACATAATACCTCATCCAGGGGCTCAGGTAAATGAAAGTGCTTTTAAGCACTGAGGTGATACTTGTTCTTTCCCAGACACGCAGACTGTAAAGTGAACAGCTTCGATAAGTGCAATGGGGCAGCTGGCAATCATCTCATCTCCTGACGACAGAATGCATCTTAAGTAGGAAACTTAATATCTTGACACACTCTGTGGGGAGAAAGGTGAAATTCTGAAGACAAGGCTAAAAAAGAGACAAGGCAACAGTTTTATTATAAAAGACTAGAAATTTGGGAGTGGAAGGAGAGAGAAAGATGAGAGAGAAGGGGACAATGTTCAAGTAACATAGCAGTGTGGCCAAAAGACTTTTAAAACAGAGATGTCAGATAATCGATTTTAAGTCATTCGTGTTTCTAAGAAGTAAACCCTCTCCTTCTCTTCACTTCAATCCCTCTTGCAAAATCTCCCTAAACCTTCACTTACTAGACAAGCAAAAGTCTCAAGGGTTTTGGTGGAAATGAAAGTAAGGGACTGATTCTATTTAGGTCTGGGTGAAGGCCAAATTGGGAATAAAAGAAGCAACCATAAGACGCAGCAGGGAAAATATGTCCCCTGCACAAGCAGGAACGCGTTGCTGCAGGTGACTGTGGGCAAGTCAGCTCCCCAGAAATGCACAGAAGTTTTGGAAAAGCATTGACTGTCCTTTTCCAAAGCCAGGTATGGGAGGGAAAGGGAAGTGTGGATTAACCCCCTCTAGACCTCACAGGGCATCGTCACCCTTGCTGACATTGAGGTTACATAAGTAACAGGAAACATTTTATCCCATAGAGCCATAAATCTCAAAGATCCTGAATGAAAAGGTAGAAACACTAGAAAGCAAGACCAGCAACTCCATGGTCACCTGAATCACAAAATAAAGTCCACATGCACAGCTTTAAAGTGGGGTAAAATTGGAGAAACTGCCCGCCTGCCGACTCTGGTGATGCTGAAGAGCTATCAGCTCAGTTGTCTTTGCTCTCAAGGTCATGGCTGCTCTTTCTGCTCTGGTCCACCAGCCTGTGACTGGAGAGTTCTGGCACTCATGGGGAGTTAGAGCTCTGTATCAAGAGGAAACACATTTGATTTTTCTCCATCTGAATTCCAGTGCAAAAGATCCAAGGCAGTGTTCCTCAAACTTGAAAACTGTAGGAACATCTTTTAAGACATGGCATTGACTTAAATTGTTTTTATAAAGAAAATTACCTAAACACATTCCAACTAGTTATAAACAGATGCTTATATCCTTCATATAAAAGCCAAACAAATTTATAAATTAAATGCAAACAAAATGACAAAACCAATAAAAAATATATTAACAACATTGATTTAATGGGATAAATGAGATTTTGTTTAAAAATAAAGTGCAGCTCACGACAGGAGCACAGCGCCAACTGCTCCCAGGCACATTCCTTTGAATTCAGCCTGCCTAGTGTGATGACTCAATTATCACACTGCTTTTCTTTATTTAAACTACTGTGAAAACTTCATTTATTCAGCAGGCCATGATATCATTTGGCCTTCACTAGGCTCTAACACATCAATTCTCTGTTCAATCCACCTTTACTTTTTTTTTCTCAAGAGCCATTCACAGTCATGGGGCCACCCCGATAATACACACAAATCAAATACTGATGCTCTGTAAACACTAGGCTAACTGCTGTGCAGGCATAGATCTCACAGGGACCCTAGAGTAGGAATGATTATTGCCACCCTTTTGCAACTAAAGACACACAGGCACAGAGGGTGAGTGCTGTCCTGGATCACAGGGCAGGAATATAGAGCTGGAGTTTGAACACAGGCGGTCCCAGGCTGGAGCACATACTCTTTACTACTTCCTTAAACCACCTCATCACAAGTAGCTGGATTCAGATGACCCAGAATATGCCTATTTAAGTCGTTTTAGATTATCTTGAAATGAAAACACAATCTTTTTTGTTTGTTTAAATGGTAAGTTTTATATTATGGATTTTTATCACCATAAACAACAAATTTAGGAAATATGCACATGGTTAAGACAACTTTGAGCAGCTCACACTGTGTCTTCCTTCCACCTGGAGCCTTCTCAGAAGCAACCACATCCTCTGTTTCTTCCAGATATTATTTTCCAGACTTCTAGCCAGAGACTTGGTGAGACTTAGGGCACACTCTTTTTTTGTTCAAAGATTTGTACACCTCTGAGATTCACTCGTGGCGTTGCCAGAGGCACTAAACCCCAGTCTGAACAGCCTCTGGCCCAGACAGTCAATGTGATTGGGGAAACCCTT
>NW_011888904.1:2701737-2713043 GCF_000151845.1 Pteropus vampyrus | reverse complement strand
TAAGATTCCATTGATAAAAAGTTCAAAAACAAGCAAAACTAATCTATTAGACATCACAGTAGTGGTTACCTTGGTGGGGAAGTTGGTCTGAGGGGACTTCTAGGGGCTGGTAGTGTTCTGGTTCTTGATCTGAGCACTGGTTATAGGCCTGTGTTTACTTTGTGAAAATTCTTTGAGCTGTACACTTATGATTTATGATTTTATATATATACACATATACATATAACCACACACATATATGTATGTTTATACATACATATATAAAAATATAAATATGTATATTACATATACACACATATATAATATAAAAATCACACACACATATATAATCACACATCATGAGTATATACCTCAATAAAATATGCCTTTTCTTGGACATGGAAAAAAAAAAAATCCACGCAGAGTCTATTAAGATTCTGCAGCATAAAGACAACTAGCATACGAGAAGCTGAGACTGAACATACTTTGGGAAAAGATTTCCTGCAGGAAACGGAAGTAAATGCCAAATCTCATATGCTCTATAGTCTCAAGAAAACTCAATAAAACCCGGGTTCTATAAGACAAGAGATTATATAGATAAATTGATGAGACAATGGGCTAAAAAGGAAAGAAGAAAAGGTAGGGATGGAAGGAAAGAGGAAAGAAGAGAGAGGAAGGGAAAATTCTATGATCGAGGTAGTGTCAAAAACCCCCAAATTTAATTCCTTCCCTCGCCCAGTTTCTTGCTGCAACACCCACTCCCCAAGAAGGGAGAATCTGTGTACCACCTTCCCCACTCTCCATACCCACCAGGGGTAACCACATGTCAAGCACATGTTTTAGTGCATTTAGTTATGGAATCTTGAATAGAAATAAGAAAGTCTGGATAATGACCTGGATCAAATGAATGTTGGGAGGTCCCTAATAGGTCAAAGAACTCACGATTCCTAGAACTCATACTAATACTAGTAGCTAACACTTATTAAATGCTCTCTATGGGCCAGACACTGTGTAAGCACTTACGTGGTTTATCTCAAATAATCATGAAATAATACTACAGGGAAGGTATTATGATTACCCTCAGTTATACAGATGAAGAAACTCAGGCACAGAGAGGTTAAGTAACTTGTCCAGAGTCACACATCTGGTGATAATGGAGCTAGAATTCAAATCTAGACAGTCTAACTCCACAGATACTAGAGAAGTGATGAAGATATAACCAAGATTTGACATTTAATTTCCCATGGGAATTTTCTCTCCCTGCCCATTAAATGATGTTGCTACATTTTTTGCCAACCATACCAAGAACATAAAACATGGAAGTCTAGTTTTACAATTCTCTGGATTATAAATTTGTGAAAATTAAATATAAAATATTCCCCCATGTTATTTGATTTTTCAAAATATAAAGTAATTTTAAAAGTAAGTTGTCCTGGAACTCAATTTCCTTTTGCAGAATCTGGTTTATATTCAGAATTTGAAATGAAAGATAAAATAGAACAGTGTTCAATGTCTGCAATGTCAGGTCATTTCTTTCAAGATTCTAGAACCAAACGCTACAAAACATGGGCTTGATGTGTGGAACTGAATTTCCATTATGTTCAGTCATGCAAAATTTGACCGATGGAGTGGACAATCGTTGCAATGATCCCACCAGCTAGCTGGGGAGCCTAGTCTGACCTCCCAGATCATGTTATATTATGAGGTATACATGCAAATCTAAACATTGTTTCTGTTTGCCTGATTCAATATTTTATAGGAAAACTGCCAATGAGAACACTATTTGCAAATAACTTTAAATGAACATAATTGTGTTAAAAATTATGTATTTGAAAATCTTGTGACAAATAAACATGAATTTTGGGGGCTATTATCAACTGGAAATGATATTACTCAAAAAAATAGATGTTAGAAAGTATGTGCTGATGTTTTGCTAACCAGAAAGCCTAAATTTTTCAAAACACATTTCAATAAGACTGAGTATTCCTTCCTTAATAACAGAACTAAAATTACCCTGAAGTAAGAAAAGAAAAACATTTGACATGAAAGACAGCTCCAAATAACTTAAAGTATAATGTTCGTTAGTACATGTAATAAACTCTTGTATTGAACACAAAGAAATTACATGATTTCGTTGATAGAAAGTCCCATTTCTCTTGCCTTCACTAAATAAACGGATTGAAGGAATACATAAAATATACTGGTTTTAATGATGTCAAATTATTTATCTGCCTGTTTGGGGTATGTTGCGGGGGTCGTGTGGGGAGAATATCGCTTGGTGCCTCTTTTTAAGCCTTTTGACAAAAGCTTGGAAACACCCAAAATACCCAAGGGCAGTACACCACAAAGGCCACAAGATGTCGCCTTCTGACAACCTTTTTCTTGCTTTGCAGCTAACACTATCCTCCAAGGGGAAGGGAGGGAGGGTGGGGAGGGACAGTGACTGTATTTTGATTTAATTACCAGAAGCGTATCCATTAGGAAATACAGCAATTAATACATTTAGAACAACGGGAGTTTCCCTCTAATGTCTCTAAACCCAAAATTCAAATCTTTTTTTTTTCTCTTCATTTTCTTTCCCCTGGAGCAATCCTGAGCATGTTGGCATTACTGCAGATTAGGGATACCAATCTGAAAATTTTCCATCATTACCTTTTGGTCTTCACAAACATTCAATGGGATGTCCTGGGTAGGACATCTGTACTATAATCTCTATAGTACAGATGAGGAAACCAAAGCCCAGAGAGGTTGTAATCAGCCAATGAAAATTCCAGTAGCCAATTTCCTGACACCCTTCACCCCAGCTGGGGACTATATGACCTGGCTATTACCTATCCCTTGGAATGGAGGTAGTTGGGAGTAGGGTTTGACTATTTTCCTTTTTGAAAATTAATGTAAAATATCTTAAATGAAATTATCTGATATGAATTTATATTTATTTGTTACAAAATAAAGCTTCATGAAACTTCCATGGGTGCGCTAAGCCACTTTGGGGGTGTCTTGGATGGGTTTCCAAGGAAGCTCACTCTGTCGTTAGGAGCTTCTATTAGTTTGTTAGGGCTGCCATAACAAAGTACAGATTGGGTGGCTTAAACAGAAATTCATTTACTCACAGTTCTGGAGGCTAGAAATCCAAGATCACAGTGTCAGCAGGGCTAGTTTCTTTTGAGGATTCTTTGATTTGTAGGTGACCCTCTTCTCCCTGTGTCTTCACATGGTCATTCCTGTGTCTTAATCTCTTCTTATAAGTCATCAGTCAGATTGGAGTAGGGCCCACCCTAATGACCTTATTTTACTTTAATTACCTCTTTATGGGCCGTCTCTCCAAGTTTAGTCACATTCTGAGTACTGGGGGTTAGGGCTTCAGCATATGAATTCCAGGGGAAAACAATTCAACTTGTAACAGGATGGAAAAGTTGAGAAACCTGCATTATCCCTTCCAACTCTACCATGAGGACAGTATTTTAGTCTGTGTCCTTAATCTTCAATACCAGAGAGTTAAATGCTATGTATTTCTTTCTCTAAGGAAGCTACTTAATCTTTCAGTACGTGACTCTCTTGCTTTCTATGGGAGTAGAGCTTAGAAAAAAAGGTTTATGATCCCCATTCTTGAAGTAAGGAATTATATTCAACTTCTGAGCAATTTAAAAACAAGAACAGATGTGTACTTACAAGTCCATTATTTAAAACAATTTAAAATATGTATTTATTTAACTGTGGAAAATATAGAAAAGCAAAAAGAAAATGAAAATTACCCTACTCCCACCACCTAGAGAAAACATTACCAATATTATGTATCATCTTTCTAATCTTACTTTCGTACACATTTTTTTTTTCTTATCAAATAGCATGTTTTGCGAAAATAGTGTTAAGTCCTGCTTTTTAAAGCTAATATTTTTCACATCATTCCATATCGGTTACTTAACCAGTTTCGGATTTGAGGACATTTATATGGCTTCACATTTTTAAAAGTAATCAGTAATGCTGCGATGAACTTATTTATAAGCTAAAGAGGGAAGGGGCTAAGAGCTAGAAAAGAACAGTGGAGCCCCCAAAGAGGTGGACAGAAATGGGCTCCACAGCACACATGGAGGGATGTGCCTTGGACAAAAGGGAAAGAGCGAAAGTTAACAGCAAGAACAGAATGAGGAAATAAACGAGTTAAGGCCTAAGTACATGTATTTGTGTTCACAAAATTCACAGAGCCCAACCCTGCCCCAGGCGCGGCAGTGGGTTCCGGCCGGGCAGCAGTCGGACCTGAGCGCCCAACGTAACGCAACCGGCGCTGGAAGGAGGAGAGTGGGAGCTGGATCAAAGGCAGGACAGGCTGCTTCGGTCCGCGGACCGTCACGCAGGCGCTAAACTAAAGCCGCAGAGGAAAGGCGGGCGGGCAAAGACCACGAGCCGCGAGCTCCCAGAGAGGCGCCGGAAGTGGCGCCAGCGAGTCCGACGTCTCTCTCAGCCAATGGCCGCGCGATGCGCCGCCCGGCGGTGACACGCGCGGCACCACGCGCGGCACCTGGCAAGAAAAGGCGACGGCCCGCAGAGCGTAAGAAGAAACCACCCTTCTACGTTATTACGCGAGCTACCAGGGCAGCGTAGTCAATGACAAGCGTCTCTTCCCGACTCTCTCCCACCGGCTCAGTGACGCCACTCTTCAATCTGAGGCCCGCCTCACGCCCCGCCGCTGCCCTCAGTAAAGATGGCTGACTGGCGCCGACGAGAAGCCGGAAGTAGGCGGGATACGAGGGGCCGGTAGAGGGCGAGTGATGGGCGTGGTTTGGCTGTGGCGAGGGCAGGAGGGGCGTGACCATCCTCCCCACTGGGTATTGGGTCAATGAGGCGCACCCATCACAGCCAGCCTCACCCGTCTATGGTCTTCTGAAGACCGGTCACTGCTGGCCTCGGCACGCGCAGAGACCTCCCTCTTCGAAGTCTCGGAGATTTGTCCACAGTGGGGTGCGCACCTCCTGTTTCTTCGCGGTGAGAGCGGCGATGGAGGGCATGCAGGAGAAACCCCAGGAGTCGAGCTCCTTTGCCCCCGGGTCCGAAGAGCCTACCGACTCCGGCAGGGGGTCCGAAGTGTTGCCTCCGGAAGAGTCAGAGGGCTGCGCCCGGCCCCTGGAGACGACCCCCAAGAAACTCTGTGGATACTTAAGTAAGTTTGGAGGCAAGGGCCCCATCCGGGGCTGGAAATCCCGCTGGTTCTTTTACGACGAGAATAAATGTCACCTGTATTATTCGCGGACCGCGCAGGATGCCAATCCCTTGGACAGCATCGACCTCTCCAGTGCGGTCTTTGATTGCAAGGCGGACGCCGAGGAGGGGACTTTTGAAATCAAGACTCCCGGCCGGATTATTACCCTGAAGGTAAATGGAGCGATTTTTCTCTTTTCAGCCGAGATGAGTTCCCAGGGCACGGCCGGGTGCCGGGTGGGTGATCATAGTAGATTTACTGGAACAATGAGCACGGATCCTAATCACCCAACGAACCCTGGATGCCCAGGGTTTTGTGCTTTCCCAAGCGCATTCACACCCAGTTCCTCATTGGGTTCCCACAACGAAGGCAGGGATGGTAGACGAGAAACTGAATCATAGGGAGATGAAGTAACTGGCCCGAGGTCACTTATCTAGAGAGTGGAGTAGCTTATACTTAGAATCCTGTGGTCTTTGTACCTCTCAGTACTGTATCAAAACTTTTCCTTTTGGATGTGCCAAACAACGCAGTTACCTTAACTTTCTTACTTGGAGTTAAAGTATAGTCAAGGTATGAGCTTTGCAATCCTCCTCCCAAGGCCTAGATTCTGAATCATTTTTCTTGATTTTTTTTGGCTAAAAGAGAGTGAGTGCAGAGAAAATGTCAGGGATCGAGAGGTAAACATTTAGATTTCACTGATTAGCCTTGAATGTTTATTGAGGCATGTCTAAACCTGTTTTCTCTTCAGTAGGTTTTATTTAACCTTCAGGTTTAACAAGAAAGACTGAATCAGTGGAAAGGCCTTGTTCTTTGAAATCAGACAAGATTGCATTCAGATTCTACATCAGTTACTTATTAGCCATGTGACCCTGGGCAAGTAACTTAACCTCTCAGAATCTAGGTAGTATGTGAGATTTAAAACAAGATGTGTAAGTGTCTGGCGCATCACAGGATTGTTAAATTAATCCCAGCACCTAGAATACAGCTTTGTATCTGGTAGGTGCTCAATAAATGTTTGTTAAAGAAACACCTGGTGATGAAGCCAAGGTCAGAATGTTCATGCCAAGAGGAGGTACCCTAGAACTTAATTGGAAAGAAAGATCTGGGCTAAGAGTTTGAGGATTCACACTCATCAGAGAAGAATGCCAGGAGACAGCCTTCTCTACCCCACCCCATCTTCCCACACTGCCACCTGAACTCTAGCCAGTTGGGTATCTATTGAGATCCTTGAATACAGCCCACATCTTCAGTTTCCCTTTACTGTCTGGACCCGGCTGGTAACTAGGGTTGAGGGATCAGCTAAAATAATGGAAACCAGGAATTCCAGGCCAGGGAAGGCAGGCATTTCAGAGGTTGTGTGGTTTACGGGTCATGTGTCTCCTCCTACAGTTTGAATGCTGTCTACAGGTTCTCCAACATGTGTCTTTTACTATTCCATTGATCTATGTGTCCTGGCTCTGTGCTAGGCACTGGGATGTGGGTCAAAATCAGACCTGCCCCCTGACACTCAAACAGTTTAAGGTCTAGTGAGAGAGACTGACAGGGAGATGGGTATGCACAGTACAATGTTCTATAGAAACACTGTGATAAGTCTGTACCAGAAAAGTATGGTGACAGAAAGGGATGACATCTGAGTCTTGAAGAAGTCAGTTTTCTACAAGCAGACAAGAGGGAGAAGGGTATTTCAAGCCAAGAAAGCCCCATGAGCAAAGATAGGAAAACATGCTACAGCCCAGAGTATCCAGACAAATCCTGGGAGCCTGGGGTACAGAGGGGCCCAAAAGATGAAATGGAAGAACAGAGGCCGAAGGGGAAGGGCAGGGCATTTGGGAGTTATGCCAAGGAGCTTAGACTTAGTCCTGTAGGCTGCAGGAAATTGCCAAAAAGCTTTAAGTGAAAAAACACTGTAAGAAGAGAATGTTTAGAAAGCTCAGTCTGGCTATTAAGTAGAGAACAAATTAGAAGGCGGCAAGGCTGGTGGTCAGGGAGTCCATCAGGAAGTGATCAGGAGAGAATGATGGCTAAGCCAGAGCTGTGACAACAGAGAAGGAGACAGATGGGGTGGCTAGGGACGTGAGGCATGGAGAATCTGAGGGAAGAGTCAGGGAAGGCTCCTATAACTGGCCAACTGCCTGGTTGGGCTAGTCATCAAGCGTGAACCCAAGATGAGGAGACCGTGGGACATCCAGGTATATGTCCCTCTCAGTAGACTCTTAAGTGTCTTGGCTCACCACAGTATGTCCAGTTCCTGACACATACAGTAGGTGCTCAGTATACACTTGTCCAATGAATTAATAAAATAAGGTATTTGGGGGTGAGCTGGAACTTGTCAGTACAAGGTCATGGTGAAGCCCTAGGAGGGGCTGAGGTCTCTCAGGGATAGTATGTAGAAAGAGAAGACTGGTGGGCATCATTTTATCTTATTTGATACCTCCATGACAGATTGAGGGCCTCTTTCATGGATCCCCCTCTCACATCCAGGGGGAACTTGCCCTGGACGCCCATAGCCTGCCGCTGTTCTCACATGGTCTTTATTATCTATAGCTCTATGAGGCTCACCATCCTCTCTCTGCAAGTTACCTGACTTCTACGCCCAACTGATCCCAGACTTTCTCCACATAAGCTACATCTCCTGGCCATAAATTATAACAAAACTCTGGTCAAGAAGTGGAAGACCCAGGTCTGGGACCAACTCTAATGCTACCTGCCTGTGCAACCTCAGAGCTCGGTTTCTCCCATCTATAGAAAGGACTGATTACTCCTCCCCTGCCTCTCTCCTGGAGGATCTGGTGACTTAATGGATGTGAGAATAGGTATTTGAACCATCTAGTGCTGGGAAACTAATGACCAGCATCATTAGCCTGGAGGGTGCCACTTTATTATTGTAGTGTGCGTATGGCTCTCCAGTCCCATAATATGCATGATTTCAGTGCATCCCCCAAACAGGATGGATTCTCCCATTCCATAAAAAGCCAGCTAAGACACTGAGATGTCGCACAGGAGATAGTGATGGTACCAGGGCCCCACTCAGGTCAGAATTCCAAAGTTCTTGCCCTCTTTCTTAGCACCTCCAAATTCCTTTACCCAGTGAGCACATTTTGAGCACCTACTGTGTGTCAGGTATTATCTTGAGCACTTTACCTTCTTTACCTCATTTCATCCTCATAAGCAACCACTCTGTGAAATGAGTGGTATCATCACCATAGTACATGAGGAAACTGAGGCCCAGAGAGAGTAAGGAACTTCTGAGTGGGAGACCAGAGCCTGATTATCTTCCGCGGCTGAGAAGCATGTGGGGTTTCCGAGGTGAGCATTATCCACAGTGACAGGTTTCTTATTTTTTCTGGGAAGGAGAGAGTACCAAGCCTCCCATGACCTTCCTGCGTCCCACACCCAGTGCCACCCTGCGGGCACAGGGCCTTGCCAACTAACCCTTGTGCTTCTCAGGCCACCACCAAGCAAGTGATGCTATACTGGCTGCAGCAGCTGCAGATGAAGCGCTGGGAGTTCCACAACAGCCCTCCTGCACCTTCTGCCACCCTTGATGCTGCCCTGGCTGGGAATGGGCCCACCCTGCGCCTTGAACTAGGTACCCAACGAGCTTACCTCCTGCCTGCACACCCAGGGCTCTTGGTGACCAAAACTTTACCCGCCTGTTGGGAGTGATGGAGGGGAGAGTCCTCTGCTAAAGGAGCAGAGAGCCAAGGATGTGACTCAGGATCAGTTAGGGCAATGTTATAGCATTAAAGTCAAGAATATGGGCTCTGAGGCCCATGTTCAAATCCTAATCTTGTGTGGTCCTAGGCAAGCTGTGTAACCTTTCTGAGCTTCAGTTTCCTTCCCTGTAAAATAGGGCCAATAAATTATACCTATTGCTTAGGATTATGGTGGGGATTAAATTAATCCATATACCTTAAGTGTTTGGAACAATGCCTGCACATTGTCAGAGCTCAATAAGTGTCAGCTACTATTATGACTGCTATGGGAAGGTCTCAAGAAAGGAAACTTAGAATTGCTTTCTTTGAGGAAAGTTAATGAGAAAAATGCAGTTTTTACTGCTGCTTCTTATGCAGATGCTTTTGTACTGTAAGTTAGGTAGACCATTGATTTTATCCCTGGTATTCCCGTAAGGCAGAATCCTTTACCCCCACATGATCCACAAATGAAGTTTCATGATCCCAAATCCTGGAACATCCCAGCATGGAGGAGTCCTGGAGATTATACTCTCTCACCCCTATGCCGCAACCAGGAATAGTGATAGTTTTAGAATCAGGGCAGACCACCCAAGGCTGCTCCTGCAAGAGCATAAAGAATGAGGTCTCAGCACAAAGCTGCAGTGTGTCCAAGATGCCTCATCAATTAACAGGGAAATCAATGGCTGAGGGCAGGACTTGTCAGGTGCATTCTAGACTTCCCAAACTGAGCTCATCTGCCCTTGACCCTTCTCCTCCTCCAGTTTCCTTTCCTTCTGTAAATTCCTCCATTTACCCCGTTGCTCCAGTAACCAGGAGCTATCCATTCCCTTCCTGAGTCTGTTAGCTAGTCCAGTCAGTCACCAGTGCTGGCCATGTCTCCCTCTGGCCTAAACGTCAGACCTTGGACTTCCTCATTGTGGTTGCCTAGGGCCAGGCCTCAGCTCTTAGCTGGAAAATCATAGCAGCCTAGTCTCTGGTGTCTCTATGTCCTAGCCTGCTACCTCAGACCATCTTCCTCACTACAGCCAGAGTAAACTTTATAAAATAAAAACCTGAGCCCCACCCCACTTCCATGGCCACCCACCTATCCCAGTCCGAGTCCCAGCTTTTCAGCAGTGTACTCAGGCTTGTCCTTCCTGCTCTCACCTCTGCCTGCTTCCCCAGTACCCACCTTAGGCTTTACACTTCAGCAGCACCAAAGATGTCTCTGCTTTCTTCTCTGCCTGGTAAATTCCTGCTTATTCTCAGTGGCCAAGCTTTAGTGTCAACTTCTCCTCTTACCAGCTTCCTCTTGGAAGCCTTCTGGAACTTTGCCAACTAGATTCTATATTAGCCCTCAAGACTTCTTGGGATTCTTGAGACCTGTCACATTGTGTTCTAATTACAATGTCCTTGTCAGTCTCTGCCCACTAGCCCGCAAGGGGCCATGTCTTTGTCACCTGTGACCCTGGTACCTGGTGCCCTGCCTGGCATATTGGATATTTGTTGAGTGACTGTGTGAACAAATACATTGAATTTCATAATTAAATGAGGAAAGGAATGTAAAGCCCTTAGCATAATATCAGCCACATAGTAAGTGCTCAGTATATGGTAGCTGTCCTAATAGTATTGTTATTAGATATGTACATGTACACTATTACTATTACAATAACTGTTCCTTTTTATTGTTAATAATAATCATCAGTAACTTCTTTGGAGAAACTTCTAGATGTTTTATTCTTATAAGGGCTTTCTTTGGGGAAGGGTTTGTTTGTCTACTGCATTTCTACTTGACCATCCCACCTGCCAGAGAGCCAAAGAACCCTGACTATGTGGAAGACTGCAGCCTGAGTTGATGGAATTGCCAGAGCAGCCTCCGATTAGAAATGAGAAACCCTCCCTGACTTGAGGTTGGAAGAACCAGGTTATCAAAAGAGTAGCTTTAGAATCCCACAGGTTCTTCTACCTTTCCAAGTTCTTGAATTCTGTGGTTTTGGTTCAGCACACTCTGGGGCCTCTTCTGGGCCAGCCCCTGCTGTGGGCATGGAGGCATGGGAATGGTTGCCATGATGACCAGGGTGCCAGTCTTCCCTGAAGGATGCTAGAGGAGATGCAGGAAGCAGGGATGTGGGCTACTCTTCTGAAGCCATACGTATCCTACGCAAGCCCTCACCCTCCCGGACCCAAGACCCCTGCGAAACCTTCCCCAGCCCACTCAGAAAGACATTTCTGGAGTCTCAAGCAAGCTGGCAGGCCCTAGATTGGCTGTCTGGAGCAAGATGCCCCACCTCGCCAGTCTCCACCCTTCCTGAGAGGAAGCAGGGGCCTGCTGCCAGGACAGTGAAAACCTGTCGACTCACATCTGACTTTGAGACATCTTATAAAAAATGTCTCATGATTGCCCTCGAGCATCTGCAAGCATTTTCTCTTCAGCTTTTAAGCGTTTATGCCTTTTT
>NW_011888904.1:2676372-2701387 GCF_000151845.1 Pteropus vampyrus | reverse complement strand
GTGACTGTGTGAACAAATACATTGAATTTCATAATTAAATGAGGAAAGGAATGTAAAGCCCTTAGCATAATATCAGCCACACAGTAAGTGCTCAGTATATGGTAGCTGTCCTAATAGTATTGTTATTAGATATGTACATGTACACTATTACTATTACAATAACTGTTCCTTTATATTGTTAATAATAATCATCAGTAACTTCTTTGGAGAAACTTCTAGATGTTTTATTCTTATAAGGGCTTTCCTAGGGGAAGGGTTTGTTTGTCTACTGCATTTCTACTTGACCATCCCACCTGCCAGAGAGCCAAAGAACCCTGACTATGTGGAAGACTGCAGCCTGAGTTGATGGAATTGCCAGAGCAGCCTCCGATTAGAAATGAGAAACCCTCCCTGACTTAAGGTTGGAAGAACCAGGTTATCAAAAGAGTAGCTTTAGAATCCCACAGGTTCTTCTACTGTGCCGAACCTTTCCAAGTTCTTGAATTCTGTGGTTTTGGTTCAGCACGCTCTGGGGCCTCTTCTGGGCCAGCTGTGAGCATGGAGGCATGGGAATGGTTGCCATGATGACCAGGGTGCCAGTCTCCCCGGAAGGATGCTGGAGGAGATGCAGGAAGCAGGGATGTGGGCTACTCTTCTGAAGCCATACGTATCTTACAGCAAGCCCTCACCCTCCCGGACCCAAGACCCCTGTGAAACCTTCCCCAGCCCACCCAGAAAGACATTTCTGGAGTCTCAAGCAAGCTGGCAGGCCCTAGATTGGCTGTCTGGAGCAAGATGCCCCACTTCGCCAGTCTCCACCCTTCCTGAGAGGAAGCAGGGGCCTGCTGCCAGGGCAGTGAAAACCTGTCGACTCACATCTGACTTTGAGACATCTTATAAAAAATGTCTCATGATTGCCCTCGAGCATCTGCAAGCATTTTCTCTTCAGCTTTTAAGCGTTTATGCCTTTTTTTAATACTTAAAATTGGTCTCCACAGAGCCAAGAAAGATCAAAGGGAAGCCAATAGATTGATAATAACATGTTGCCAAAGTAGGACACATTTTCAAAGGACTTTTATGAATGTATATCATAAAAATAAGCATACCATTTACTGACACTATTTTAACACTTTACATGCATCATTTATCTAATCCTCACAACAGTCTTATGAGGTAGTTACTATTATTCCCATTTTACAGAAGAGGAAACCGAGGCTCTAAGAGGCCAAGGTACCTGTGTAAGGTCATACAGCAAGAAAATGTCAGTGCTGAAATTTGAACCCTCGTCTGCAGACTCACACCCCACTCCTGAAGCTGACGAAGTAACTGGCCATGTGTCCAGGGCTGTACAGGGCTCTCCAGGGAAGCAGTAACCTGCTGGCCCAGGCCCTTTTTGTTAGATGATGACTTCTTTCTACCAGTGGTGGGACAGCCTCTAGGGCTCAGGCAAAAGGAGAATTACAAGTAAATGCTGTTAAAAATTATTTGTGTGATCACCTCACTGAGGGCATTTCTGCAGGCTGGAAAAGGGCCCAGAGGGCCCAGACCAGAGTCTAAGGAACAATTCTGTTTCCTACAGGAAGCACAGCCTTCACAGTAGATCACCATCATGTGCCACCCATCCTTTGGACCCCTTAGCATTGGGAGCTTGTACCTTCTTGGGCAGCCCCTCCCTTCTTGGAACTGTCTCCTTCTCAGAAATAAGGAAAACCGAGAAACTGTTGAGTCCCTGGCTCTGCTAGCAGCTGTGTGACCTTAGCCACAAAATTCACTGTCTCTGAACTGCTGTTTTCTCACTAATGAAACCAACCAGTGGTGCCATGTACCCCCAAGACTTAGTTCTTTGTGTCCTCAGCGTAGATCTAGAGCCACAGGTAGAAGTTAAAGGAAAACAGATATTGGCTGTTAGGGAAGTACTTGCCAAGACATTAAAATCTTAGACAGATTGTAATTCTTTTGTTTGTTCTGAATGAGGTAGAATAAAGGTGGTTAAAGCATCGATATATAAGAAAACTTTAATTATTTTGAATCAGCTCAAAGTCTGGATTTTTATATACTTTAATTCTAAAGGAGACAGAGTAGAGAGTGTCCTTCCAGTTTTAAAAATGTGGAACCTGAGGCTGGAAGAGAATAAGTGATCCCCCAGCCAGGTCACAGCGCCCTCCCAGGGAAGCATGCCTTGGCCCCAGGTCTTCCAACTACATAGCTGTAGCTCTTTCTAGTCAGCCAGGTTCCTTGGGCTCCTGCCGAAACCCCTAGAGCAGGAATCTCCAAGACCAGTACTGGTCCGTGGCCTATTAGGAACTGGGCCACACCGCAGGAGGTGAGTGGCAGGCAAGCAAAGCTTCATCTGTATTTGCAGCCGCTCCCCAGTGCTACCATCACCACCTCAGCTCCACCTCAGATCATCAGTCATTAGATTCTCATAGGAGCAGTGGTCCCTGGTGCCAGAAAGGTTGGGGACCGCTGCCCTAGGGGACTCTATAGTTCCAGCCAAATGAGATCCCCTTTTAGCCACCCCCCTTTAATTTGTCTTTTCCAGCCCCTTCTCCTCTGGGTCCCTCCTGGCATCCTCGGTTCTGGCTTTGGAATCCTTTGCTGCTGCCTGTACTTACACACAGAGTAGGATCTTCTTTCATCCTTCTGTAGGTCCAAATCATCTCCAGCCTTCCAGGCCCAGCTCCACTGTCCTTCCTCCAGAAAGTCTTCCCTGACTTGAGTTGGAAGGAATCTGTCTCCACCTCTCAGAACTCACTACTCTTTGTCTGGCCTGCCTTCCAGCTTCCATCCACTTGGTTTTCCTAAAGTGTGCACTTCTTCTCTGCTCTTGAAGCTATGCCTTTGATTATCTCACTTTCTCTAGCCCCACCTGGAAACCTCAGGTGGGCACCCAAACTGGTGAGAAGGTGAACTGAAGAGAGGGACTCAAAAGAATGACTCGGAATGGCCAAGTACTGGCCAGCCTGCTAGATCTGAAAGAGCCTATTAGGAAGCAACAAATGTATTACTTGCAAAATTTATTTTCCAGTAGATTGAACAACTCCTCCTGGCCCCAACCATTGCATTTAATGTTTTTGCACCCACACCCTTTTTGCAAAAGTAAATTTCCTATGCCCCTACGTTTTTCACCCTCTCAGTAAGAGGACTCCCAATGAAAGGTATCTGCTGCCCTGTAGGTCTCAGGGGCTCCCTGATCAAGGTCATACCATCCCCTAAGTGGCCTTAGTTCTCTTCCACTTTTTGTAACATTCAAAACTAACTTCTAAATATTTCACCTCCTCTCTCATATACCTCAAGTGATATTTCCTTAGCCTTGAAACCTTTCTTAATATTAAACATTTTGAAACACTCATTGTATAAGAATCATTGTTTAAGCAGAACAGTAAAGTAGAAAGAGAAGTAGCCATAATTCTATCACCTGGAAACAGCCAGCTTTTTATTTAAATGCATTTCGGATCATCTAATAATACAATATGCCCTACTTTGCTTTTTGCAACTCAGTATTGTAACCCTAAAATTTCCCTGTATTATAAAATCTTTTTTATTAACATCTACTTTTGATGACTAAATATTATTTTTCTGCTTATAAAAGTAACCCATGTTTACTGTAGAAAATTTGGGGAAAAACAGTAAACTGTAATGAGAATAGCCTGCTTACTTCTAATCCCATCACGTACTTCTGACCACTGTTGAGATTGCAGAATGTTATTTCTTTGAGACTTTTTCTATACAATTAAGATTCCCAATTTTTTTTTTCTGGCTTTTTCCACTTAATATTATATCCCATGCCCACTCTCCATGTTCTTAATCATTCTTCATTAGCATCATTTTAATTTGGTTGAGTAAAATTCCATTGTCTAAAGGCATCAAGATTTATTTAACCTTTTCACAGACCTTTACATTATTTATAGTTCGAGGCTAAACAGTGCCCAGGATGAACCTCTTGGTTCATAAAGGTTTATCTACATTTCAGACAACTTCTGCAGTTCTGCATATTTTTAAGAGGTTTCCATGGAGGCTGTTCCAGCAAAATGCATTGTTTTACTGGCTGCAGAACATTCAGTAAATTGCCTGCCTCTTTGGCTGCTGTTAACCCACAAGGAAGTTTGCTCACAGAGCTCACTGACCCCCGCCTACTCCCAGTTAGAGCTGAGCCCATACACCCACCTGTCTAGTCTTTCCAAGTGCAGTGACCTGGGTGGGTGATTTCCCTTTTGTTGTTGTCTTTGTTCCCCAGAGCAAGAGGAGGCAGAGCTGGAGGAGTTCCTGTGCCCAGTGAAAACACCCACTGGGCTTGTAGGTGTGGCAGCTGCCTTGCAGCCAGCCCCTGCCATGCCCTTGGCCCTTCAGAATATTTCCCTCAAGCACCTGGGAACTGAAATACAGTAAGTGCCAGTAGGGTTGAGAGGCTGGCCAAGCTGCAATTAGCCCCTTCTTGAGAGCTTACAGTGATCTGATGGGCCTGGGGAGGGGCTAGGGACTTTCTTTTCAATTCATCATGTCATTACTTTAAAATATTACATTTGTGGTTCTGATTTTAAAAGTAGTGTGTGTTCTTTGTAGAAAATTAGAAATATCTAGAAAGGTGTACAGTTAAATTACCCATAATCCTATCACCTAGGCAAGCATTCTTAGTATTTGGTATATCTCTTTCCACCAGATTTTCTATACACGTACATGCATAATTGAGATCATACTGAATGTAAGACGATGATGGCTTCACAAATGGCTACATATGCCAATTACATCAAATTATTCACTTTTAATACATGTAATTTATTGTCCATTGATCATATCTCCGCTACTTTTTCATTTAATAATGTATCATATATACAATTTTCCATTGGCAGGCTTTGTTTTAAATAATTTATAAGAAGACAACAATGTGGCCTGGGGCTTTGGAGCCAAACTGCCTGGATTTATATCCCAGCTCCACCAGTCATGGGCTGTACTGCCCTGGACAAGTTGCTTTATTTCTCCATGTTTCACTTAAATTGTTAGTAAATGTAAAATATAGCAGTGCTTGCTTTACAAGATTAATGCAGGGGTTAAATGGATTAATGCATATAAACTACTTTAGAACGTGCTTAGTAATGGGTAAGCACTTGATAAATATTATCTGGAGCTACTCTTATTGCTCTTATTGAAGAAAGCTTCTTTGAATTCAAACTATACCCAAGACTGATCCTATTTGGATGCTTATTTTCTGTGTAGATTTCAGACAAACTGGAATCTCTTAAAAAGCAGAATAGATTGTTCACTGGACTTGGATCAGAGACCCTTGGCTCAGCGTGACCCAAGCATGGCATTTCCCTCTGTTGGCTTCAGTGTTTGAATTTACTTAGGTAACTCAGAGGGTAGTGATGCTCTTCCCAGGACATAAGCAGGTTTTAGGGAAAAGACGGTGTGTCTTTTGGGGCTTAATGGCTAGAAGTCAAACTACCCAACAGGTATCTGATGAAGAGGCCTGAAACTCAGGAGAGAGATCTGAGCTGAGAGACTTAGGAGGTGTGGGGCATGGTAAGGCCCCTCAGTGTGAGTGGACAAGGAGGGTCCCATTCCAGAGATCTTCCCCCAGGAGGAGCCGGAGCGAACTGCCAGCATTGGGAACCTCCTAGGAGGGAGAGGGGGCCTGAGAAGTCCAGCCATCCGTGTCCAGGGTAGTCTCACCAAGATTAAGCCAGAGTCATGCCTGATGAAGGTCACGAACAGCAAAAGTGGAACAGAGAATATGCAGAGACTAAGAAAGGAAGGAAGTTGCAGAGGATCAGTCAGTTACCTCCCCCCTGACACTTGCAATAACCCACAGAAAATGCAAGGCAACACTGCAAGTGTCCCGGACTGCCGAGGGCCCGGGTAAGATCAGGGTTACCCTTGCTTCCTGCACTCCCTTGTCCTGCTGGTCTCGGTGCTTACAGTTGGGTCTGCCATGAGCCCAGGTCATACTCTGGGGAAGAGAGCCCCCAGAGCACTGTACTGGGTGCTTTAGATTCTCATCGAGTTGTCTGGACAACCCTGTGAAGTTATATCATAACAGTTAAGTTCTCAGGCTATGGAATTAAAGGTCCAAATCTGATGCTCAGTCCCACTGCTTACCAGCTCTGTGGCTTTGTTAACTTATCCTTTCTAAACCTCAGTTCTCCTCTGCGTACAATGGAGGTGATAATAGTACTTACTCATTGGGCTATTGTGAAGATTAAATACATTGAATGCATGTGTTTGAGGATTAACTGAGTTGAATTACTAGCGTTTAGCTTAGAGTCTAGCCCATGAAAGGGCCCAGTCATTGTCGTATGTAGGTTCATCATCCCCATTGCAGAGGAGAAAACCCAGGCTTAGAGAGCATAAATGGCTTGCCCAAGGTTTTCCTTCTAGAACAAGTCTTTATGACCACTACTTTCATGCTGACAAGGCCTTTTAGACCTAGAGCTGTAACTACGCAAAAAATGATCTATGAACTGCTCCAAGCCAAGTCAATAAATTTATGAAATGGAGATGTCATCTGGCTGGGGAGTGGCCACCTGGGCTGTGTCCGTAATTAGTGAGTTCCCTTTATGGCCCTGGTGTTGAGGTTTCTATGCCCTTCTACACCCCAAGGATGACTGCTTGTAAGCTCCTGGAAGTGTTGTGGAGGCTGAAGTTCCTGGGCAAGAGGAAGTGTGGACAGTAATGATGGTCACAGTTCCTCTGGCTATAGAGATACTCAATAACTAGTGCTCCTCATCATTCTTTTTAATATGACCATCACCATTTTATTTTTGGGTGGGGAAAGAAAGAACTAGGAAGGGGAAGTGACTAATCCAAGGAATCGGGGGCTTCTTATAGAAGGACCTTAATAATAACAGAGCAAAAGTTGACTAAATAGACTAAATGTTGATGTCAGATCTTGGGAGTGCTGAGTTCTAATTTCTTCTCCTTTATTAATTTAACTGGTTAATCTTTTCCTCCATCAGTCAGCTGTATTTTAATAGAGAATACAACTACACAAAAAAAACTGGATTTTCTTTTAAAAATAAGTTTTAGATCAAATGATGGTTTTTTGAAAAAAAAATCAACAAAATTGCCAAACCTTTAGCTAGACAGACCAAGAAAAAACATAAGATTCAATTACTAAAGTCAAGAACAAAAGAGGGAACAATACTACCAACCATACAGAAATAATAAGAACCATAAGGGAATACTATGAATAATTATTTGCTAACAAATTAGATAACTTAGATGAAATGGACAAATTTCTAGAAAGACACAATTACTGAAACTGACTCAGGAAGAAATAGAGAATTAGAATAGACCTATAACATGTAAAGACTTTGAATTCGTAATCAAAAAACTACCCACAAAAACAAACAAACAAACAAAAAACCTAGGACCAGATAACTTCACTGGTGACTTCTACCAAACATTTAAAGAAGGATTAATACCAATTTTTCACAAACTTCCCCCAAAAAAGAAGAGGAGGGAACACTTTCCAAAGTCATTCTATAAGGCCAATATTACCCTGATACCAAAACCAAAGATATCAGAACTTTTTTGATTACCCAGAGCCTTCACCTAGAACTTCCTTGTGTTAATTTTGCCAGCAGGCATGTTTTTTTTCTAACTTACCTCTTCACAGAGAGTATGGATCTTCAGGAGTCCCAGCTTTATATAAAATTTCAGTTTCAACTCCATACTCTGTATGGGTCCAAAACCTTGCTTTCCCTCCCTGGCAACCAAGGCTCTAAGTTTCTGGTATCAACAGTTAACGCCTGATAACAACAAAAAAAGTAACTGTGTGGCGATGGTTATTAACTAGGTTTATCATGGTGATCATTTCACAATATATACATACGTTATATACCTGAAATGAATATAATGTTATATGTCAATTATATCTGAATGTGAAAAAAACAAACAGTTGATTCCTGGACAAACTCATATCTTAGTCAATTCTCACAACAGTAATGCTGCAGACAAATGCTTCAGAATTCACTATCAAGTGGTAAGCATTTATTTTGACACATTAGGCTCAGCTGATAAAGGCTAGGCTCACCAGATTTTGACTCCAAGCCATTGGTAAGATCTAGGTCTACTCCACATATTTCTCATCTCCCATGGACTAGCAGCTACCTAAGGCATGTTCTTAAAGAGGGCAAGCCCTACATGCCAGCCCATTTGAAACCTATGTTTACATGGCTTCTGCTAATGTCCTTTTGGCTGAAGCAAGTCACATGGCTATGCCCAACATCAGGAGAAGGAAGAAGTACTCTGTTCCTGCAGATGTGGAAAGGAAAGAATGAACACTGGCATACCTCATTTTGTTGCACTTTGCAGATACTGCATTTTTTTACAAATTAAAGTTTTGTGGCAACCCTGCACTGAGCAAGTGTATTTGCACCATTTTTAGTAATAAGGTATTTTTCAATTAAGATATGTACATTGCTTTTTTAGATACAGTGCTATTGCATACTTAATAGACTACGGTATAGTGTAAACATAACTTTTATATGCACTAGGAAACCAAAAAATTCATATGACTTGCTTTATTTTGGTCGTCTGGAACCGAACCCACAGTGTCTCTGAGGTATGCCTGTATTTGTCAAACAATAATCTAATCTACATGTTCCTCTTCTTCTTTACTTTCCACCTGAGTTTCACTTCCTTTCTCATGTTTAGTCCCTAGAGACTTCCTTTCCTGTTCTGGGGATTAGCTAAATATTTGTGAAATATGTTTTGTATTTATCTAGCATCTAGTTGTTTTGGAATAAGAGTGTCTTAGAGTAATTTCTCCCCCAATTGCTAAAAGTATGCATCACACATCAGGATGACATAGTAGAGCTAGGATTCCTTCACAGATCTACACTTTCACTTTCTCTGCTTTTTTGACCACACTATCACTGCCCTTTAATAAATGACCTCCTAGTATAACGTTTTCCATCTGTTGACCATGACCACAGTAATAGCTCAGTACACATATACATATACATATTTCACTCTCTAAGTCAGGTTCATTCTCATGTCTTCCATTCTGTCTTTTAAATGATGGCCACAATACTGAACTGATTTTACAGTCTACTAGTGGTTCGCAACCTATAGTTTGAAAAACACTGACTCACTAAACTCCTTTAAGCATTTTCTCTTTTCTTTGTTATTAATTTTGGAATATGTCTACTTTTATATCTTTGCAAAGGGAAAATAACCTCAACTGAACTGTCTTTTCATCTGGCTCAGGATGAATTTCTCTGTGGTTCCTGGTCCTAGGCCAACCTTTGGTGCTACCTAGTTCTTTCCTGAACACTAAACATGTATTGAGCTTGTAGTCTGAGCACATGCAGCCTAGTGCCAGGTGCCAACAGAAGTGCAGGCAGGTTAGTGCCCACTTCATGAAGAAATGACATCATTATTCAGCCTGGACAAGTACTTGGTCACAGGTTGGCCTATTCATGAAGTGCAGTGAAGGCTTTAGAGGGAACAGATTAGAACAGGGAAAGAAAGCTGTGTTCTAGGTATTCAGAGTACTTCAATGAACAAAACAAACTTCCCTGCCCTCATGGGACTTATACTCCAGCAGCAGGGTTGGGGGCAGGGGAGTTAAGCTTATATTGTTCATAAGCAATATTGTGTGTGGAAGGTGATAAGTATGATGAAAAAATGAAAAGGAGAAGGGTGAGGAGGATCAGAAGTGGCTGGGGGCCATGTTTCATGACAAGTGCCTGTAGTCTGGCAGACAGCAGGGCATGACTGCGGGTGGGGACGCGGCCTGAGCTCTAGCAGTGGCGGCGGGGAGGACGGAGGGCCAGAATGGCAGGGCTGTCGGCCTCACGCATCTCTGTTTTCCCTCAGAAACACGATGTACAACATCCGAGGCAACAAGCAGTCCCAAGGAACAGGCCACAGACCTCCAGGGGAAGATTCTCCACTGATCGGGGAGCCTCAGAGGGAGGAACAGCCCTCACCCCCTGACCCCAGCGCCCCAGGTGAGCCTCTGCCCAGGTCTGAGCGGCCTTTTGGAGACTGAGTGAGTGCCCTCCTCCTCCCTGAACACCAGTATTTGTGCTTTTGTGTGTCAACGATGCAACTCTCCAGGTCACTCCTCCTGGGTTTCTAGGGGTCTAGTAGCAGTGATTCTTTTTTATTATTTGTATTGTAGTAAAATATACATAACATAAAATGTACACTTTTAACCAATTTTCGCTATACAGTTCAGTGGCATTAAGTACATTCACATTTTTCTGCAACCATCACCACCATTCATCTCCAGGACTCTTTTCAGTTTCCCAAACGGAAACTCTTAGCAATGATTTTTGAAGTAATAAAGGAAAATCTCACTCACTTCCTTCCTTTTTTTTTTAATTTATAAGGAAAGGATATAAAAATGCCACCTGGAGTGATTAAAATCAGATCTACCTGAAGAAGCAAAGCAAATGACCTTTAGGAATCCATCCCAGCTATGAAATAGCACTTTTTTATTCCTTTTACAAAATATGAGTGACCCACGCCATTGGCACTGGTGCCCTTAGAACATATTTTAACTTAGAAGCAGTTGAGAGAAAACCGGCTAAGGCAGCGCGATGGTATCTTCTCATGGCAGAGAGGACCCCTGGGCTGTGTAGAAGTGACAGGGAGAAGCGCCCCTTTGGAGCACTGCCTAGTGGGGACCCCGCAGGTCATAGTGAACAGTACTGTGCTGAACCAATATAAAAAAACCAGCACTACATATAGTAGTCACTTTGTGCCACGGCTACTCTAAGCACTTTTTTTTGGGAGGGGGGGTGGTTATAACCATCGTATTAGAATATTATTCACGTACCATACAATTCACCCCATTTGAAGTCTAGAATTCAGTGCCTTTTAGTATATTCACAGAGTTGTGCAACCATCACCATAATCAATTCTAGAACATTTTTATTATCCAAAAAGAAACCCCGGAAAACCTCAGCCATCAGTCCCAATCTCCACCTCCCTCCAGCTCTCGGCAACTACTAACTTGCTTTCTCTTTCTACAGATTTATCTATTCTGGATAGTTTATATAAATGGAATCATGCAACATATGGCCCTTTATGACTGGATCTTTCACTAAGCAGAACCTTTTCATGTTTTATCCATGAGCACTGAGCACTTTACCTGCATTAACCTCTTTAATCCTACAACAGCCTGAGCAAGCAGTATATACTGCTGTTATTCTCATTTTATAAATAAGGGGACCAAGGCCAGAAAAGTGGAGTGACTTGCTCACAACTGCACAGCGAGTAACAGAACTAGGATTCTTGCAAAGCACTCTGGCCGCATACTGCTGCCTGAAGCGTCACTGTCCAAATCAGTGATTTTTAAAACTACGTCTTTATTACCATGAAACTTTGACACTATAAGCAATATACAAAGCAGATAAAAACTGAGTCGAGTCAGGGGTGAGAGTTTGGGCTCCCTGCAGCACCCCCACCTTCTGGCCCTCCCAGTCAGCCATTGAGGCACTTCCATGAAATCCTAGGACACTGATTGAAAACCACTGTCTCAGGCCTCATTTTCTCCAACCGTAAAATGGGCACAGTAATCTCTAATCTGCCTGCCCTCAGGGTTGGTGAATCGTTAGCAGAGAACAGCAGGGCTGTAGGGAGGAATGCACTGCCTCTTTCTCTTTCCTGCCTCAGAACTCTGCGGGCTGCTTTGTTCTTGGTACAGTCAGATTTCTTTTAAGTCTGTAACAAGTTCATTCTGGTCTTTTACCCAACAAGGCCAAGGAGTTTCTGGTTCCTGTTACCTACTAGAGTAGTTCTTTATCTGTTCAAGACTGTTTGGTTGGCCTTCAGCCTGGTCCCTGAAAGATGCTAAATCATTAGGCTTGTCCTCCAGGTCCTGCCTGTCCTGGGATCCCTTAACACATCCTTATTTTTTAATACCTTAGTCTCAAAAGGATCAGGGATAGCTTATTAAAATACATATCTGGGGGAAAGTAAGTGAGTAATTTGAGTTAAGAAATCTAGATAAGATCTACTGAGTAGCTAAGAGCCAGCAGCAAATGCTTAGATTATTTCCAGCGTCCATAAGACTAAACACATGTTTTCTTGGAAGAAGCAAAGCTTTTTCTGGCACTGAGGAGAATTTCTCCTGCCAGGGCCTCACAATAGACATAATGTGTATGTGCCATGTAAACAAGATTCCCAAGGTCCCTTGACCATATGTAATCAGGCTATTAAATGTCCCTGGATGCAAGCGATGGCAGAGCCCTAAAGCAAAGGCAGGGGACAGGGCAGTCTCCTACCTTAGCTTGTAATAAGAATCAAGTAAGAGTTCGATTTACTCTTTGTGGCAAGAATGTAGAATACAGATATTCCCTGCTTCTATCAATGACAGATCTGCTTAGAAGATAGAGGTGGGATTCTGAAATAAGATATAAGACATCCTGCTAGGGCTTGTGCCTGAGGGAATGGCCACCTGTCATACATCATGCAGGTTTGGATCCAAAACTAGGGGACAGGAACAATTTAGAGGATGGGCTGAATGACCAAGCCAGCATAGTATAAATAATGTTTATTTATCCCAGTAGTTCTCCAAGTATGATCCCTGGACCAGCTGCATCACAAAGGAACATTTTAGAAATGCAAATTCTCAAGCCCTGCCCCAGGCCTATTTAATCTACATTCAGGGGGTCAGTTCCCACAATCTGCATTTTATCTAGCTCTCCAGGTGCTTCTGCAGCAAGCTCAAGTTCTAGAACTGCCAAGGCCCCTGATCATAACTTTTGTGTTTCTCCTTTTGAGCAGGGAAAGGTCCAGCAGATTCTCTGAAGCCTACACTCAAGTCCTCTCTGACCGCCAATCTCATTCAGAAAGCCAAGCGCCAGAACAACACCTTCCCACTCTTTGCCGAAGGACTCACACGGAACCGAACTGCCCAGGAGAAAGCCTTGGCCTTGGAGCAGCAGGTTCTGATGCTTACCAAGGAGTTAAAGTCTCAGAAGGTGAGCTCTGGCCCCAGAGAGGTCCCAGGCTCCAGTAGACCCCTCTAGGCATAGGCCATCTCTGGTCCTTCAAAGCCAAACTGGGATGGTTGGAAATGCTGTGCTGTTGATTACTTAGAGACATTGCTGTCACTCAAACTAGGTGACAGAAAGCTGCCATGAGCAGGGTCTCTGGACACCTACTTTAATAATTGTCTCTCAGACCCCTCCTGGAGAACGAGGCATGTCTTACCCCACCCCGAAGAGGGACAATACCTGGAGTAGGAGAGTGATCTGGGTGTAGGGTCCTGGGAAGGGCCACCGAAGTAACTGGGGGATCTTTGATCTCTGTAGGATTGTCATAGAACAGAGAGAGCAAGCAATACTCTATGGTTCTGGGGCCAACGGGACAGTGACAGGAAGGAAAATTTACACATAAGAGAGAAGTTAATTACAGCAGTTAAAAAAAAAAAGTCTGCAGCCCGTGCCACCCTGAACAAGCCTGATCCCATCTGATCTTGGAAGCTAAGCAGGTTCGGGCCTGGTTAGTACTTGGATGGGAGACCACCTAGGAAGACCAGGTACTGTAGGCATAAAAAATAATAATAATAATTTTAAAAAATAATTTAGAAAAAGAGCTACATGGTCATTGTAGAAAACAGATCACACAGATACACATACATGAAAATCATTACAAATTCTGCACCCCAGACTGAAAATCGCATCTCCATCCAGGTGCAACCTCATGAGAGTCACATGGAAAGTGAGGGGGGCTGTGGCACTGGGCAGCAGGCTCTCTTTAGCACAATAAAAGTGATTAGATTAGCACAGCCGTTACTGAAAATCCCAAGGGTGGTGCTTGGTGGTGCTCCAGGGTGGCCCAACTGAGGGCCCAGATTCCTCTTCCTCTGAGAGGAAGGCCTGAGCTTTTGTGTTTGAGCTTGGCTGCCCTGAATCTTTTTAAGCTTTGTTTCTTGACTCTTGCTCCTGGGAGGTACGGAGTGTTCTGTATTTTCTTCTGAATATTCTCTCCCTTATACATTTCTTTTTTTCCCTTTCTGTTCTGTTTTTAGAGAAGACAGTCCAGAAAAATGCTCTTCCTACCTAGTTTTGCCCCTCTTCTGCCTTTCTTGCTCCCAAGCAGAAAAATGGGGAAATACCAAAGACTTCATTTCTGGCAGGTCAGGAGTTACATTTAATGAAGCAGCTGGTAATTAGAGTTCTCAAAGGAGGAAGCTCATTCATTCATATGTTCTGAATTAATTTGTTTATTCATCGTGTCTTTATTGAGGGCCTACTGTGCGCATGTAGTATTCTAGGTGCTGGGGAACAAACAGTGGGAAAAGACACAGGCCTTTACATTTCATGGTGGAGATAGGCATTAAGCAAGTCAGTACCCAAATATATTATGGCAGCATGAGAAGTCCCCTCTGACACCACTTAGCAGCCCAGCTATCTGTTTTCCTCCCCAAATCTTCATGTTCTTATCATGAGGCTGCCAGACTCTCCTTAGAACTGAGTGCCATTAGGTAAGCTGTAGCTTCTGCCTGATGCCTGAACCAGTACAGCTGAAGTTCCAAACCTGAATCTGGACAGGAAAAGAAATCTGGACTGTAAATACCGCCTCTCCTTTCACTATATCATCCCCTTTCTAGAAAGAAAGGTGAGGAGGGCTGCAGCACTGGGCAACAGGCTCTCTTCAGCACGATAAAAGTGATTTAAGTTAGAAAAAAAAGGAATGATAGAGTGAAAGGAGAGGTGATATTTACATTGACTTGGCCTGTCCTAAGGCGTTGTCACATGAAGTAGAGAGGCCCCAGGAGACAGATATTTCATTTAGATTTGCCCCTGATAGCTGTGCAGCCCTAGAGGATGCACCATTCTTCAATACTTGAAGGCAAGGTCTTAGAGAATAGTGAGGGCCCCCAGGCTGTTGACGCTACCCTACAGTCAGAGTGAAAAATGTCAGGAAGAAGCTGTTCAAGCATTAAAGGATCTGGACTCTCTTACTAATTCACTCTCCAGAAAATCTCAACCCTGTCCCAGAGCAGATATTCAGGAGCACAAGTCCTGCGGTTTAGCTTTTGACTCATGATCCAGAGTGGATTTGCATGCTCTCCAACCCATCTCACAAATGCACTTCAGTCTAATGGGTAATTAAAAGCACAGGCCTTTAAATAAGATGGTGCAGGCCCCAGCTCTGGCCCTGAGCCAAGTTTCTCAGCCTCTCTGAACCTCAGTTTCCTCCTCTGTAGATGGAGTTATAACCATGTTTCCTGGAAAAGCCTGTGTCCAGTCATAAAGCCTAGTGCCTGGCCCCAGCAGCTGCCCAGCAGATACAGGCTTTGATTATTTGGGCTGTTATCAGCATTCTCTGCCCTCCTTGATTCCTTTCTGCCTTAGAAGGAATGATGTACCCCGCTGAAGGGCTCTGAGAAGAACCCTCCTGAGGAGTTTTGGGAAACAGATGTGAGCCCATGAGGTTCTCAAGGAAATGTGCTTGTGGGGCTTAGCAGTGATGGGCGGAGGTCAGGTCTTCATTCCACATTAGGAAGGGGGAGCTTCAGCCCTACCAACTCTGTGGTTTCACCTCCAGCCCAGATACCAAAATCAAAAGGATACCTTTCTCCTTCTCTTTGGTTCTGGTATCTTTTCTCCTTCTCCTCTTTGGTTTTGGTATCTTGGCTCAGGAGTTGGACAGAGGAGGCTAGCACAACCTTGCGATGCCCAGCAGTGTACTTCGGAGAGCAGCTCTCCATCTGACCGTCTGAGTCCAGATCCTCAGCGGGAGAAACAGCCTCCTGGCCTTCCCTGGACCACATCTGCAGAATACCCTCCTATGTCTCTTCAGTGGGAAGGCACCATCTTTCTGCTTGAGGCTACAGGAGGACATGGGAACTGGGGGTCTTGTTTTGGCTCAGCCAGCCAGGTGGCCATCGCCAGCAGCTTTAGTGATCCTTTAAGAATTTGTATCTCAGACTCCACTGAATGCTATAGAGGGCCCTGGTCCTTTTCTCCAGATTCAGGACTCACACCACAGCCCTGCTGCCTCCTCCATGACCTCAGGGTATGGCCTAGTGTCATATACAAACACTGTAACTGCTCTTTGGAAAAAACAGAACATACTCTCTGTGCCTCCCTGGTGTCATATTAAACCACAGGACGACTTAGATACCCATGAAGCCAGTATCTGTACCAGTGCTGGCCCCACAAGAGATTTGGACTCCAGGAGATGGCAGGAGATGGCAGGAGATGGTAGCAGATGGCTACTTGACTGGGTGACTCAGTCTCTCAAAGTTGACAGAATTGCACCCAGCCTGAAGGCTGTCTGCTCCAGCAGATGGAAAACTGTTGTTTGTGGTGATGTTCACCATCTGTCGGCTGCTGAAATGAGGAACCAGCCCCTCCGAAGCCCTGCCTGGTGCCCTTTGGGCCTTCTTAGCTCACTCAGGATTACTTGGTAAAGATATGTGATTTGTTTAGGAAACTCAGTGGGGCAAAGTGCAGCTACCCTAGATCCCCAGCCAGAGACTTTGGAGTATACTCCCCTGTACAGGGTACAGACTTTAGAGTGCTCTCCATGTGAAGTGGCTTCGTTTATATTGTATTATTTTTTACAGGACAGAAGCAGCTTCAAAATGGTCCCTTTTGTTTTTAATATTTCTATATGGTGTGTATGTGCATTTTTGTGACTGGCTTATTTCGCTTACCATAATGTCCCTAAGGTTCATCCACATTGTATCATGTGACAAAATTTCCCTCCTTTTTCAGGCTGAATCATACTCCTCTGTATGTGCATGTGCACACACACCACACCTTATCTGTTCACTGTCATTAGAAACAAACACTTGGGTTGTTTCCACCTCTTGGGTATTGTGAATAATGCTGCTATGAACATGGGTTATTTCCATTTTTGAAGAAATTCAAAGAAGCATTTCAGTACAAAATTCATTAACTACGCACTATGGAGCAGTGAGAAGTGAGGTATCCTGGATTAGGAGTTGGGAGCACTCTTATTATGGTGTGTTTTCTCACTCATGGCGTCCACCAGGTCCCTTCAGTCCTCTCCCTTCTCCTTTCTTTGGCTTCAGTCTCCCCATGTGACAGCAAGTTAACCAGCTAGGTGGTCTCCCGGGGCCTGCCAGTCTCCAGATTTTTTGAACCTGTGATCCATTACCATTCCTCATTTTATGCTTCCTGCTCCAACTCCATCCCTGTCCCTGGTTCCTTTCTCCCTGTCTCATTTTTTTTTCAGGGATTCAGGGGAAGGAGGAGAGCCTCCTGGGCTGGTGTCTTGGTCTTAGATTTTGAGAGCCAGATATGGGAAGGGAGAGACAATTGGATATAGTGAAATGGGCTTCAGAGATGATCCTCCCAGAGTTGGGAGAAGGATACCCATCTGACTCTGAACCTCAGGCAAGTCCGAACAATGGTGTCTGTTGGTTATTTCACAGGCAGTTACCAAGGTGATCTCCAAATCTCAGCTGAACCAGAAAATGGAGTAGGCTTCTCAGTTATCCTGGAGCCCTAAGAATGTTAATCTCTCTCAGCAGGGCCTTGGGAGGAGATTTCTTCATTCCAAACATTCTGGTTTGGTTTGCAACCGCTCTCCTCACTTCCTGCCACACCCAGGGATTCGCACAGCTCCTCATCTGCTCTTTCATTCCTCTGGGGCTCTGCTATTCGGAAAGCCCTCCCAGCCCTCATCTCCCACCTGCCTTTTGGCCCTCCTCATCCTCAGGGATCAGTTTAAACTGATCTGTTGACGATAGTGGTCTTCCCCCACCTCCACCCTAGGCAGAAGTCAGTGCTCTCTGCTCCAGCCCCCACCCCCACCTTGCCAACATCCTTGCTTCCCTCTTTTGCAGTAAATCGCTCCATTATAGTAATTCACCTTCACTCCCACCAGCCTTTATGCTTTTTGGAGGTGGGAACTATGACCAGTCCCTCTCTGGGCCCCAGCAGCTGGCCCAGTGCCTACCACTGAGTGGCTGTTTGATAAAGGTTGGATGGATGGATGGAAGAGAGAACCAAAGAAAGGACATTCACTAGGACTGAGGTTTCAGAAGATGCATGCTAATTTGGTCTTGTCATTAACTTCTCATATAAAGTCATGATTTGGGGCAGTTCTCCAAAATAGAATTGTTCTTAGCAAATACTCCTATCCAGCTGAACCATTTATTTAAATACTTTGGCATGGATACAGTTAATATGTCTCCAGAAAACTTTCTTCAGATGAGGCTGTGGCATGGAGCACAGCAATGGCCTAGAGGCCCTACCTACCAGGTCTGAGATTCGTGTAGGACTGGTGGCTGGGTGGCCTGGCTTCTGATCCTGGCCCTGAATGAATCCACACTCCTGCTTTGGGACAGGTCTGGGAAGGTTGAAGGCTGGAAGGCATGGGGAGCCAATCAGACCTTGAGTTTCCTTGTGAATCAAGTGCCCAGCCAAGGAGTAAATTGAGGTCTGTTGCTCTAGTATTTCTTTACACCAGCCCTGCAAAGCTTTACTCGGTGGGCTGAGGGGCCAGGCACTAATCGATTGAATGTGTGTGTGGCTTGGCATGAGGATTGCCAGTGTGTTTTCCTCTCTAATGCTGTTTCAGTTCAGTTGATAATTACCGCTTGGGTGTTGTTCTCACTGTACACGGCTCTCCCACTCAGCTAGGCTTAGCAGGAAGGAGTTTTGCAGTTAATTAGTAATGCCTGCCACGGGAGTGGGAGGGAAGAACAAGGCCATGTGTCACGTCGCTGCCACCTCTGCTTTCATTACTGACCAAGCACACAGGCTTTGTAGTCTGGATGATTCGGGATTAAATTTCACTTTACTCTGCTGGGCCTCAGTTCGTTCATCTCTAAAATGGACATGTATTAGGTACAGGCTCAGCTGCTGTAACAAAAAAGCCTCAAAGTACTGTGGCCTAAAACAACGTGGAAATTTATTTCCATGAGAGAATCCAGAGGTAAGTGAGCAGCTCTGAGCTTATGGGGCAACTCTACTATTCTTGACATGTAGTTTCTGCTTGTGAGCTCAAAGTGGCTGCTCTAGTTCTTGCCTTTTCCCAGCAAGACAGAAGTGAATTGGACCAGGGAATTATGTGTATAGTGGTTTCAAAGGTATGACCCAGAAGCTGCCCACGTCATTTCTTGTATTCTCCAATCTTCATTTGGCCACACCCAGCTGTAAGCTTGGCTGGGAAGTGTAGTCTTTAGCTGGGGAACCATGTGCCAGGCTAAACCTCTCTTGAACAGAACATGAGAAAATGGAAACTGAGATGAGATGACTCAGAGGATGATGCTGGCCACCTCTCAGCACTGTTAGAACTGGTGGGAACATAGGCCTCACCTCTGGCACCTAACAGGCCTTCTCCAAGTTCACAAGGTGCTTCTTTTTCCCCACTCAGGAGCTGGTAAGGATCCTGCACAAGGCACTGGAGGCCGCCCAGCAGGAGAAGAGGGCATCCAGTGCATACCTGGCAGCGGCCGAGGACAAAGACCGGCTGGAGCTGGTACGGCACAAAGTGCGGCAGATCGCAGATTTGGGCAGGCGTGTGGAGGCCCTGGAGCAGGAGCGAGAGATCCTGACACAGACGGCGAGCCTGCTGGAGCAGCAGGTGCAAGAGCTGCAGCAACACGTGCAGCTGCTCATGGAGAAGAACCAGGCCAAACAGCAGGTCATCTGCATGCTGTCTGAGAAGGTCACCCAAGACTTCTTGCATCCCCCTAACCAGCCCCCCGAGCCCTCAGATGCTGCAGACAGGGACTTCCTGAGCCAACAGGAGAAGATGGAGCACCTGAAGGTAGGGTCCCCTTCCTCCAGGCCCAGAGCTCTTGGGAGGGCACTGCTCTCGACCCTAAAGCTTTTCTAGATAGAGCAGGGATAACCCTTAAAACTGGAATGTTTATATTTGAAATAAATGTTAGTGGAAATATCACCACACACTTCCCTACTTTCTTAACCAGAAGACTCAGTGCAATTTGACCTTTTCATGATATCCCAGGCTGAAGAGGGAGAGTATCTCTAGATTATCAAATTGGAGATGAAAGAGCCTAAGTCAGACTCCTAAGTGCTACACCAGCTACGTCTGGGGCCTGGCTTGTCAGGTTTTTTTAGTGTTACACCGATGCCCTCGGGAGCCCCATGGTTCCAAGGCGGCCCTCCCCCAGCACTCCTACACACAGCGCAGGTACCCTGTGGCTGGCTGTGACTTGCTTGTGATGATGACGCTAATCGCTGCTCTTATTTATACTATTTACTGTGTGGCATGCACTGTCCTAAGTGCTTTACCTGCATTATTTCATTTAATCCTCGTACTAGCCCTGTAAGGCAGTCACTTATGTGCTCCCCACTTTACAGATGCTGATGCTGAGGCTGGGAAAAATGTTTACTTGCCCAGAGTTGTGTGCTGAGGAAGTGGGGGAACTCGGATTGGGTTGGAGCTCACATCTCTGACTAGTCAGTCTGCTCTGCAGCCTTTCAGCTTCTTTGCCTCTTTATCGCTATTGCCTCTTATCACTATTGCCCCTACCTCGGCCCAGGCTTGTAGCTCTTACTCGGGAAAGGCTGCCCCATCCCACAGGGACCAGTCACAGCACAGGTGTCAGGAACTTTAATTTAGGTGTGATGTCTGTCATGGGCTACAATGTCCTCTATAGAAAGTGGTGACAGAAGCTGCCAGACCATGTGGAGGCCCAAAGCTGGGGATAGGTGCTCACAGTCCCACTGTCCCTAAAGGCAGCCATATAACCAGGGCCAGTCCTGCCCCAAACCCTGCCACTCACAGCCACACATGTATACATATGTATAACCATGGGAACTCTTGTGCTGTTGGAGATGGGGAGAGGGAGGTAAAAAAGAGAAATCCAGAATCTTTTGAGAGACCAGTGGGCAGTGTGGTACAGTGGCTGCTGCTCAAGCTCTGAAGTCAGGCAGACCCTGTGTTTGGATCCAGGCTCTGCTTCTTACTAGCTGTGTGGTGTCAGGCAACTTCTCTGACCTGAATATAAAACGGCCTGACCATTCCTACTCACACAGTTATTGGGAGCATAAAGGAAGGTGACATGAAACCCAGATTCCCTTCCACTTCTTTCGGCATGAAAAACCATGTAACCAGTCTCTGAGTTTTTTTCCATAAAATCAGAGATTTTTTTGAGTTCAAAATCAAAAGAAAATCTTTTCAAATGCAGATGCAGCTAGGTTAGACAGCTCTCAGTCCTTCACACAGCAGCAAAAATGGCTTCCAGCAGGTTGCTTTCCTGCCCTACTCCGCCCAAAGAGTGTCTGCTCTCTGTCCCCCCACACTCCCCATCCTGCTGGCATCCACTCCAGAGGGGTCAGAGAAATAGACTCTCTGCGTGCCTCCAGACTGCCGCGGAGTTGACTGGAAGCTGGACTCGCCTAGCAGACTGAGTGTGCCCCTGAATTTGTATGTGCAGGAATTTAATTTATCAGTGAACCTGGATATGAGGATACCCTGGTTATGATTCATATCAACCAAACTTAGCTGCAAATCTAAGGCATTTAATGCTAGAAAGAGTTACGTGTACTAGTGTTTCTTATTTGTTAGCCTTAGGTGTCTGATTCGGAAAAAATAGAAGACCCATCAAAAATCCCTCATCTAAGTTTGGGGACAGAGTGTGTTCACATTTCCTGCTTGCCTTGTGATCGAAGGCAGCCACCTTTAAGGAAATGTCCCCTTATTATTGAAGCTGTCATTTCGAGAGTGGAATCGTCGACCTTGACTCTCTAATCTGGGAAGACTCAGAGATCTGGTCCCCCACCCCCTCATTTTCTGGCAGGGATAACCGAGCTCTGGAGAGGGAAAGGGACTAGTCCAGGGTCACACAGCACAAGTGGCAGGGTCACAGCTAGATCCCAGGTCTCCCCGCACCCACTCCATTGCCTTCCCCATTAGCACATGGCTAGTCCATACAGCATTCCCCAAAGAGGTTTCCAGGTTCCTGATCCCTGTGAAGGCAGGCGGTGGACTCTCTTCCTCCTGTCCCCTTCATCCAGTTGTATTTTCCTGCTTCGCTTCACTGGTAACTGTCGTATGGCTTTTCTCTCCTCTGAAGTCTCTCTTTTTCCTCCCTACAGTTCTGAGCCAAGAAGAATACTTAAGGTAGGGCAATGAGCTGCATGGGAAGGTGCTCCCCAGATGCCACCCTCACCCTATACCCACTGCTGCTCCAGAGGTGCTCACCCTTGACCTACCTCTCTGGGCTGGAAACAGGGTACACTATGCGGCATGTCCAAAGCTTTGGCAATGCCAGTGAGCACCTTCTGGACCTGGGATGGGAACAGGAGGCAGAACCAGGTGGTGGTGCAGAGCAGTCTCCAGCCACAGACTCACCTGGCAGTAGTTTTCGATTCCTACTATGGACTGAACACACCCAGGTTTGGATCCTGCCTCCCTCCGTACCAGCTGCATGACTAAGGAGAACTTCGCTTCTCTGTGCCTGTTTCCTCATCTGTAAAGGGGGAATGATAGTATTTTAATACTTAAACCACACTACTGTGGTCAAGAAGAAATCACATACAATAATAAACATGAGAGAAATGGGCCTGGCACAGAGTAGGAACTCAGGCAACTAGCAACGCTTCTCCTCCCTTGCCTGGAAGCTGTTCACTTTCCTGGGCATTCGGGAAGAATCCACAGTAAGAGATCTTCTCTCAGCAGGCGGAAGGGGAGCTCAGTGGGTAAGAAGAGCCCTCAGAGATGCGAGAACTCAGTGAGCAAGGTCACACTTTTACTGCACTTGCTGCATGCCAGCCACCATTCTAAGCTGCATGCCAGCCACCAATCAGTTTTACACGTATTAACTAATTGATTCCTCCTATTAACCCCATAGGTGGTACTGTTATTATTCCTGTTTTCCAGATGAGGACACAAGGCATAGAAAGGATGAGTAATTTGTCCTAGGACTCAGTGGTGAAGGCAGAGTTTATATCCAGGCAGTGCTGGACTCAGACAGCACCTGCATGTTGACATTATTATACTGCAGAGTAAGAGAGATCAGACCAGCCTGTGTGCATTTACCCAGGAGACTACCAAGGACAGTCTTGAAGGGCGGAACTAGACTTTTGACGGCCAGGTGGATTCCAGCAGGCAGGGAGCTTAGGGAGTGTCTGAGCAGTAAATGCAGTGGTTAGGACTTGCCTTTAGAATCAGACAGACCTGAGTTCAGTCACACCCTTCTTGGTACCAGCTCTGTGACCTCAGGCAACTTACTTATCCTTTCAGATCCTCTGTGTTACTTTCTGGTTTGCTGGGAGGATTAAATAAGATAATGTGCTCAACCTGGGGATGGGGGTAGGGGTGATGGTGCAGGGAGCCCACACAGCCTCTGTGTTCATGAGTTCTCTAAATCTTCAGACACTAAAGTGTAAGACTATCATGGGAGTGGGGTGTGGTCCTCAAAACTCCTGAGGCTCACAGGAGGTTGGCAATCACACTGCAAACATGAGAGTTTGTACTAACCTCACTGCCCCTTCCACGTAAGGGTGAGGAAGTGGGGGTCATGACATTTACCCAGAAGAGTAGGCAGCATCATTTCCAAGAGAATGAGCTGAGATTTTGATCTAGGGCAGAGACACAGTTGGAGGGCAGGAGGAAGCCGAGGTTGGGGAGTTGGAACTGCCTGAATCATGGCCAGGAGAAGAGAGCAGAGAGCAAGCTCAGCCTGAGTACAGCCTTGCAGCTCAGGTACAGTAAGGGAGATGAAGCAGGGAGCAGCCAGGGTGGGTGATGCCATGGAGAGCCTCGACAGAGTCCATATGATGAAGTCAGCCCAGGACATTTATTTCCAGCTAAAGAGCCCTGGGAACATGTGGCCCTCCCACTGTGTCAGTCATGTAGGCAGAAGGCAGCAGACCCTGGACATGAATTGGAGCTTCTGGAGTGGGAGGGATGTTGGCCAGAATGAAGGCCCACCCGGGCAGGGTCAGGATCACCTGGGCGCTGTGTACAAGTGACCCTTCTCTGATAATGAAGCAGCTCAGGTTAGGTGTGATGATCTTAATGTCCAAGTAAATCAGGGCTTATCCACGGTCATCCCTGCAGTGGTGTCTCACATTCAGCCTACCTACCACTCAGGACATTTTCTTGCGTTTCAGCTAGTACATGCCCTGGAATTGCTAGGTATAGCTGTGAGCATGTGTGGTCCACTGTTTCTGCAGTGTCCATCCAAACAAAATAAAGACTGAAAGCCATTGTTGTGCCTACTCCTTTCTGAGGCTCAGGTTCCTGTTTGAACCTCCCCAGTGCTTGGCCAGCTTCTCCTTGTTGGCCCCAGTCACAGAATCTTACTCCCTCCACTAGACAGCTTGTGAAAGGAAAACTCTAGGCTCAGATGTGCATCACCACATTATTCATAGTCAAAAACAAACTGAAAATACCCAGGGCTTAAGTGAAAAAACAAGAGGACTATAACTAAGTTTTGGTAAATTTACCCAAATAAAAGTCACCTGACATTAAAAATAATCATTGGGAAGCTTATGTAGCAACATAGAAAAGTATTTACAAAGTGACACTAAGTAAAAAAAAAAAAAATCCACCCAAAATTGTTCAATATGTTCACAAATATATGGCAAAATATGTTTATTTTGAAAACAAACATTACTTACATGCTTATTATGTTTTGGTCCCTATACTTAATACTATGGCACGTGTTACCTCACTTAGTCTCCCAGCAGCCCAGTGCGGTAGTTGGTATTTATTCCTTTTTCAGATAAGGAAACAGAGTCAGAGCAGTTCAGTGAGGCATCCCAGCCAGAAAGTCAGAGCCAGGATTTGAACTCCAGGCTTTGTGCTCTCTCCACCATTTCATGCTGGGATCAAGATCAGAGAAGGGGGCTATCAGGAATATTTTTTCCCCAGACTTCCTTTTCTGTTTTCATTATTGGAAATTTCTAAAGAAAGGAAGTGCTGGCAGCTCGTTTAAGGGTGAGGACCAAGGAAATGTTTCCAGTGCGACTCCTTAACTGCTTTGACCTCTTTTCTAGGATGACATAGAAGCATACCGGACCCAGAACCACTTTCTGAACTCTGAGATCCACCAGGTCACAAAGATCTGGAGACGGGTGGCTGAGAAGGAGAAGGCTCTCCTGATGAAGGTAAA
>NW_011888904.1:2659072-2675695 GCF_000151845.1 Pteropus vampyrus | reverse complement strand
AAATTAAATTAAAAATAAATACCTAAAAAGCCCTAGGAAACAGTGAGAATCTGATTTCCAGAGTTACCACATTATTATATTCAGTTGTCCAGTTTTCAACAAAATATCACAAAGTATATTAAAAATCAGGAAAGTATGGCCCATTGAAAGGAAAAAAATAGATCAACAGAAACTGTCTCTGAAAAAGACCCGATGGTAGATAGATATACTAGACAAAATCTTTAAAATATATATCTTAAAGATGCTCAGAGAACTAAAGCAAGATGTGAAGAGTTAAGAAAGTAGTGTATAAACAAAGTGGAAATCTTAATAAAGATAAAGAAAATCTAAAAAGAAACCAAAAGAAATCCTGGAGCTGGAAAGTACAATAACTGAAATGAAAAATTCCCTAGAGGGATTCAAAGGCAGAAAGAATCAGTGAAGGACAATGGAAATATCAAGTCAGAAACAAAAAGAAAAAAACTGAAGAAAAATGAACAGCCTAAGTGATCCAGGAGATACCATTAAGTGGAACAACGTACCCATTATATTATGGCAGTCCCAGAAGGAAAAGAGAGAGAAAAGAGCAGAGAGAATGTTGGAAGAAATAATGGCTGAAAATAATCCTAAGTTTCTTGAAATACATGAATATAAACATCCAAGAAGCTTAACAGACATCAAGTAAGATAAACTGAAAGAGACACACACCAAGACACATTATAATCAGACTTCCAAGTGTCACAGACAAAGAGATATCATGAAAGCAGAAAGAATTGACTCATCACATACAAGTGATCCTCAATAAAGTGATGAGCAGCTTTCTCATCAGAAACTTTGGAGGCCAGAAGGCAGTAGGCTGATATATTTAAAGTGCTGAAAGGAAGAAAAAAAGCCATCAACCAAGAATCCATATCTGGCAAAATTTCCTTCAAAAATGAGGGAGAAATTAAGACATTTTCAGATAAACAAAAGCTGAGGAAGTTCATTACCACTAGACCTGATGTTCAAGAAATGCTCAGGGGAGTCCTTCACGGTTAAATGAAAGGACACTAGATAGTAACTGAAAGCTGTCTGAAAAAATAAAGATCTCGATAAATGTAAATACATGAGCAATTATAAAAGCTAGTATTATAAAAATTGTTTATAACTCTGCTTTTTGTTTTCTATATGATTTAAGAGACTAATACATTTAAAAAAAACAATTATTAGTCTAAAAGCTAGTAGTACTGTAACTTTGGTTTGGAACGCTACATTTTGTTTTCCATATAATTTCAGAGACTAACACATTTCAAAGAATTAGTACTTTATGTTTTGGGGCACACAGTGTATTAAGATGTAATTTTGTGGCATCAACAACCGAAAGGATAGGAACGGAACTATAAAGATGCAGAGTTTTTGTATGTTAAGGAAGTTAAGCTGGTATAAATTCAAATTAGAATGTTATAACTTTAGGAACTTTAAATGTAATCCCTATGGTAACCACGAAGAAAATAGCTATAGAATATATACAAAAGGAAATGAGAAAGGAATTTAAACATTTCACTACCAAACATCAACTATACACAAAAAAGATAGTAATGCAGGAAATGAAGGATAAAAAAGTTTTAAGGCATATAGAAAACAAATAGCAAAATGACAGAAGTAAGTCCCTCTTTATCAATAATTACTTTAAATGTAAATGAATTAGACTGTAAGCAAAAGATATAGATTTGTAGAATGGATAAAAACAAATGATCCAACTATATGCTGTCTATAAGAGATTCATTTTATATCCAAAGACACAAAAAAATTGAATGTGAAAGGATAGAAAAGACATCTTATGCAAACAGTAACCAAAAGAGAGCAGGATGGCTATATTAATATCAGACAAAAGAGATTTTAAATTTTTAAAAAAGTTATAAGAGACAAAGACATTATATATTAATAAAAAGTTCAATACAGTGAGAAGATAACAACAGTTATAAATGTTTATACATCGAACAACAGGCTGACAAAATATATGAAGCAAAAACTGACAGAATGGAAAGAAGAAATGGACAGTTCTACAATAGCACTTGGAGACTTCAGTACCCCACTCTGAATAATGGGTAGAACTAGACAGATGATAAGTAAGGAAATAGAGGACTTAAACAACATAATAAACCAACTTAATCTAATAGACGTATACAGAACACTACCCAACTACAACAAGCATACACATTTTCTTCAAGTGCATAAGGGGCATTTTCCAGGACCAACCATATGCTTGACCACAAATTATGTCTCAATAGATTTAAATAGACAAATGTCATACAAAATATCTTCTCCAACCACAGTGGAATGAAGTTAGAAATCAATAACAGAAGTAAAACTGGAAAATTCACAAATTTGTAGAAATTAAACAACATACTATTAAACAGTGAATCAAAGAAGAAATCACAAGGGAATTAGAAAATACTTAGAGACAAATAGAAGAGAAAATACAACATACTAAATCTTATGGGATACAATGAAAGCCATGCAAGAAGAAAGCTTATAGCTATAAATGCTTACTTTCAAAAACAACGAGGATCTCAAATCAACAACCACACTTTACAACTTAAGAAACTAGAAAAAGAACTAAACCCAAAGCTAGCCGAAGGAAGGAAGTAATAAAGATTAAAGCGGAGATAAATGATATAGAGAACAAAAAGCAATAGAGAAAATCAGTGAAACCAGAAGTTGATTTTTCAGAAAGATGAACAAAACTGACAAACCTCAAGATAAGTGGCCTAAGAGAAAAAGAGAAGACTCAGATTAAAATCAGAAATGAAAGTGGGGCCGTTACTACCAATTCTACAGAAATAAAAAGAATTTAAGAGTATTATGAACAATTGCATACCAACAAATTGGAAAACCTAAATGAAATGGCCATATTTCTAGAAACATAAAACCTGCCAAGACTAAATCAGAAAGGAATAGAAAATCTGAACAGACTTATAACTAGTAAGGAGATTGAATCAGTAATTAGAAATCTCCCAACAAAGAAAGCCTTCACTGATGAATTCTACTGAACATTTAAAGACCTAACCCCAGTCCTCAGACTTTTCAAGAAGGGTACAGACTAGTGAGGGAGTCGAACACAATCAAGATGCAGTTGGGCACACACAATTCTTTGGGGCCCAAAGAGTGGAAGAAAGTCGAGGAAGGCTTCTTGGTTGAGGTGCCTTCTGAACGGAGTCCTAAAAGTGAGTTAGTGTTGTCCAGGCGAACAGTGGAGAAGAGCCTTCCAAGAAGGGAGACAGGTTGTCAGGACCTATAGGCCAAGAGGCAAGGACAAGGAGTGGTGTGGGAGTGAGCCATCAGGCTGGAGGATGAGGACTTGGTAGCACAGCTGAGGAAGCTGGGAGTTGTTGAGAGGTTTTGAGTGGGGAGGGCCTCAGTCAGACGTAGGTTTTGAGGAAACTGGGTGCTTGGTGGAGTTAAGGAGGTGAGCCTGGAGGTGGGGAGACTTGGGAGTCTGTGGCAGAATCCCTAAGAAGGTTCTTGGTGAGGGGACACAGGAAGCAGAGGTAGGAGACAACTGGAACAAGTAGAACAGGCTCTCGGGCTTGGAGTCGATGCTCGGCAGACTTTCGGAGATGGTGACCAGGCAGGGGTGCAGCAGAATGGCAACCTTGGCCAGAATGCTGCCATTCTGCCATCCCAGGATGGCCCAGAGGCATGGCAGTGCTACGAGGCAGATGTTTCCCATCTCCGTCTTACAGAGAAGGAAGACAGGGCCCAGGGAAGTTACCTGACTTGTCCAGCACCACCCAGCTTGTAGAAATAGAAACACAAAAGTTCAAGATTGAGGGAGGGGCTAGGCAGATGGGAGGTGTACAGTGTGTGTTCTATGAGATAGGAGATAGGTAGTGTGTTGGAAGAACAGAAAGAGCCCACCTGGGGGCAGCAGAAAGCACAAGGGCAGTGTCCAGAGTTCATGTCCATCCCCTGGACACTGCTCAGTAATACCTCAGAGAGCTCACTCTAGGCCAAGTGCCCTGGGAAGCGTGTTACACACATGGGCTCATCTGAGCCTCACCAGAATCCTGAGGTAAACTCTGTATTATCCTCATCGTTCAGATGAAGAAGCTAAGGCACAGAGAAGTTAAGTAACTTGCCACAGGTCACCCAGCCAGTAGACTGAACCAGGATGGGACTGCAGGTCAGACAAGAGCCTGTGCTGTCCCTGCCCACCCCACCCCTCTTTCTTTTGAATCCAGCTCTAGCCCTGGTCCTGGTTCTCTCTTGCCTGGAGCCCTTTCTGCCTTGCTGTAAATCCTGGGATTAGGGGCCCATCTCCTTTCCCTTCCATGAAGAGCTGAGAGTGGGGAGGGGATGGGAGATGAGAGCTGGGAGAAGAGATGCGCTACCTAAAGCTGTTCAGGCCTCAGGCCTCTGGGGCAGCCCAAGCCCAGCCAGGTGTCCTGACCAGCCCTCCCCCACCCTCCCACAGTGTGCCTATCTCCAAGCCAAGAACTGCCAGGTGGAAAGCAAGTACCTAGCAGGGCTGCGGAGGCTGCAAGAGGCCGTGGGGAACGAGGCCAGCGAGTGCTCCGAGCTGCTCAGGCAACTCATCCAGGAGGCACTACAGTGGGAAGCCAGCGATGCCTCTGCCGATGGTGTGGAGCTGAGCCCCATTAGGTGAGTCCAGCGGCTGGCCAGGGCAAGGCTGGCTCTGCATGACCTGAGGGTCCCCGGCTGCCCCGTTGACCGTGTGCAAGCACTGCATATCCCTTACCTCCCCATAAGCTAAGATAAATGAGTATGTGGTTGGGATGGGCCCCAGTTTACAGCAGAGGCAGTGCAGGGTCAGAGGAGGCCGCCTGTTGCCCAGGGCCACACAGCACATTAGCGCAGCTGGCCTGGGTCTGCCTCCAGAGCGCCTTTCTTGTCCTTCACTTCTCCAGGCTGCGTCCCAGAGAAGGGGAGGAGAGGAGACAAGCCAGCCTCCCGTGAGCCAAGCTCTTGCTGAGCACAGTGGACAAGGACAGTTAAATATGATGCAAGGGGCTATGGCTGGGGTTAAAGGCTCCCAGAGGCTGGGTAGCCTAGTGGTAGGAGCCCAAGTTTTGGAGCCAAACTTGTCTCTCTCACTGTGTGACCTTGGACAAGTCACTTTACCTCTCAGAGCCCCATATACAGCTTCCATAAGATGTGGGCTAAGATCCCTGTTACGTAAGATCAGTAGGATTCAGTGAGATAGCACATGCAGGGCACACAAGTAGGGGCAAATCAATTTTGAATAAATGAAAGGACTTCTGGAATAGATCCCCAGCTCTCCCATTTCTGCTTGTCATTGGTGCTGTCTGCTCTCCATCCATCCTGGGCTTACTAGCTGTGGAAATGGGGTTCTATATTGGCAATGCAAAACTCCCTGGGCCTGAGGCAACATGGAGTAATAAGAGGGTCCTTTATATTTGCACAGAATGAGTTAATGTCTCTGCAGCACTTACTATGTGCCAGGCACTGTTTGAGCCCTCAGCAGTTTATAACAGAGGATCTCAGTGGGTCTTCATGAGGCAGGGCAGGTGTTCCTCTACTCATTGGACGATGAGCAAACCGAAATTCAGGGAACTGAAGTGACCTGTCTAGAGCTGCATGTCTAACCTGTGGCAAAGCCAAGGCAGGAACCTTGCCCAGAGTCCATCCCCTCCATGCTGCCCCTCATCTGGGGAAGGGCTCTGCAAGGTGTTGCTAATATGGGCTTTTTGCTGGCAGCGAGTATGATGAGTATGGCTTCCTGACGGTGCCCAACTACGAGGTGGAAGACCTGAAGCTGCTGGCCAAGATCCAGGCACTGGAGGTGCGCTCCCACCACCTGCTGGCCCATGAGGCTGTGGAGCGGCCACTGCGAGACCGCTGGGCTGCCTTGGGTGAGCTTACACCCTCGGTCGAGCTCAAGCAGCTGCTGCGGGCAGGCGTGTCCTGCGAGCACCGGCCACGTGTCTGGAGGTGGCTGGTCCACCTCCGCGTTCAGCACCTGCAGGCCCCTGGCCGCTACCAGGAGCTGCTGAGCCGGGGCCAGGCCTGTAAGCACCCTGCTGCCCGCCAGATCGAGCTGGACCTGAACCGTACCTTCCCCAACAACAAGCACTTCACCTGTCCTACCTCCAGCTTCCCCGACAAGCTCCGCCGTGTGTTGTTGGCCTTCTCCTGGCAGAACCCCTCCATCGGTTACTGCCAGGGCCTGAACAGGTGAGCAACATAGTCCCAGTGAGGACACAGAGCACCCTTCTGTCTCTTTAGGGCCTCCCAAGAACCCAGAGAGGTGAGTCAGGATGCTTAATATGATCCCCACTGTACAAATGGGGACAAGCAGGTGAAACAACATGTTCAAAACAGGCTCCTCATCCTATGCGCTCCCCCAGATTTGTGCTCAGGGAAGTGCCACTCCCATAGAAAGCATGGTGGATGGACAGTCCTCTGGCATCATGTAGTACACAGCCCAGCTCACAGATTTCAGAACAATCTGGGTCAGTGATCATTTGCTTTAAATAAAACCCACTCCAGCAGCACCCAAGGGAAAGAGAATTTGTAAATGCTACAGGGGAACTTCACACAGGAAAAGAAAATAGAGCTAGAGACGAGATGGTCCTGGGAAGCCGAGGCAACTGCACAACCCCAGTGGGCACCACTCACACCACACTCCACGGGGACGTGGTCTCACGAGATTATGCAGCGCTGTTATACAGCTCAGCAGCTCTCTGTAGAGCTGTGTAGTCTCTGGCCCCTCTCATTCCACGTGTCTGCTTCCTTCTGTCTCCGTGGACCAGCCTCTGTCCAGGGCCCATCGAGGCTGTCAAAATGGAGACCTGAGCCTTTGAGTCTAGAGCCTTTCAGCAAGTCTTCTCCCTTGTCGATACCCTTATGTCTCACATGTAAATTCCCAAAGGAAGGAATCTGTTCGGCCCAGCCTGGATTCATTTCTCCTAGTCCATCATCAGGAAACAAGGGATAGGGGTGGGGTGACCTGGTAGAGCTGCCCCCTCCAGTACTGTGGGGGACTCTCCTGACCCCAGTTATCTTTATAGAGGTTACACAATCTCAGATATTTCCCAAAGCAAGTTTTGACTTAATTTAAATACACATATACTCAAGTAAAATTTACATATGCCATTCCGCTCTTTTTTCAGAATAAGCGTATGTGACATTTATTCAACACAGAATAAACATTCAGAGTGTCCCTACTAAAATTGAAATGGTTCCCAAGGGTAGATATTTTTGATACTTTATTTCCAGTCTAAATTGGGTGAAATCGAGCATATACATGTACAATTACTGAGAATTCTGGGTTAAATCCCAGAATTCTGTGTTAAATCCCAGTTAATCTGTGCTGAAGAGGCGAGGCAGGGAGAGAATCCTACAGCAGTAGGGGGTATTGAGACAGCCTCACAGAAGGAAAGAAGCTCCTCCCTGTGTGGAAAGTGGCAGCAACAGTGGCTGAGGGGTATAAAGGAACAACTGAGACCAAGAGAGGGACGACACCCAGAGGGTATTTCTTTACTTCTTTCTTAGAATGCTTTTTTTTTTAACCAATAATTGGTATTTAGGTGAATATTCATATCACTGCTTTAAATAGGAAGTTATTTGTAATAGAAAGAGCCCATTCAAATATGGAGAGTGCAGTGCCCCTTATTTCAAAGGCCCTCAACCCAAGCCTGCAGGCACCTTTCACTTGTCCGAGTGCCGTCATCTAGTGGTAGCCCTTGGAATTGCATGTGTCGTGTCTCAAGGACAGACCCTGCTTGTATGCAACAAATCCAGCCTGTTTAGAATGATGGATATAGTAAAAATTTAGAGGAAAAAATTTAAAGCCATTTTCCTTTAAAATGTAAGTGGAGTATTTTAAAGTAGTTTCCCTCTCTCCCCCATTACCACACTTCCTTCTTTGCAGACCCACTTGGGCCCTGAATGCTTTAAGTTGGAGTCTAGCTAGAGCCCTGAGCAGTTAGTAGGCCCTAGCTGAGACCAGCAGCCTCTTATCACTGACCTTTTAATGTGTGCAGAAATATAAGCTGATACTGGCAGCCAGCTCCTGGACTGAACACATTCTGAGGCTCCAGTGGAAAGGGGTAGGGTGGAAAGAATACCAGGTTAGTTTTGGGAGCCCTGGGTTCTACTTCCACTCTGCCACCAACTGATTATGTGATCTTGAGCAAGTCACTTTTGCTTTCTGAGCCTAGGTCTTCCCGCCTGCAAAGAGGTTAGACCAGAGATGACCAGTAGTAAGCAGCTGCCTGGAACTTTGTCTTATGAGTTTTCAAGGCTGCCTCCTGACTCAGTGGGAAAGAGTGCCACGATCAATTAGCAATGTCTGCCCTGGGCATAGACAAAGAGAATGGTGGCCAGTGTATCACACATTTGCTGTCCCTGAACACATGACCTGTGAAGTGCCCTGCTCCCTTTTCCAGCTCTGAGAGGGCAGAATTTCCTGTTACCCAGGAGACTTGTATTGTTCTCTCCATCCACTCAGCTCAGATTCAGGAAAGTTTGTATAAATATTTTACCCAGGGTAAAAAGAAATTCTTTCCTGCCCTACTAGAGAGATAAAAGGGGTTTCTTTTTACTTTTGAGAGTGGAACCTGTTTCGTAAAAAAGCATGAACCTCAGAAGAGGTTGGAGTTCATGAATCCAATCTAGTAAGAGCCCAAAGAAGCATAAATATCTGGACAATGACATGTGTTCTGTAAGCCCATCAAGAGTGTGAGCCTTAACAATGCTGTAAAGTGGCATCTCCCCAAAGGTGTTTAGCGGGTGCAATGTATAAAAGGGGCTCCACTGCCCCACTGGACAGCCTTGGGTTAGAGTCACACAGGGTTTTGTCACTGCAGGATTTCCAAGAGGCTTTGCTAAGATATTCTGTATCCTAAGCCTCTAAAAGGGAGCTAAGCTATACAGCATTCCCTAACCATCTTTGAATGTGGGATCTTGCGTTCACTTAGCATCTTGACAGACAAGTGCATTTTGGGAGATATATTCTTGGATTGGCCCTGAAAGAGCCCTGCCAGGAAAGCTGGGAGAAAGAGGAAATAGTACTTCTTCCAAGCAGACTGCCCTGCTCAGCACTGTGGGTTTTTTCTTTCTTACCCTTGATTTCATCAGAGCCTCATGATAACTTTGGGGGAGCGGGGAAGCAAAGGAAGAAAAAAAACTCTGTGTGTTGAGCACCTAGTATATGCCAGACAGTGAGCAAGGCAAGGAAGGTCTTTCTTGTTCAGAATGTCTCGCAGCCCTGGAAAATAGCTATTGTTAATTCTACTTTACAAATGAAACTGAGGCTTGGAGAAGTTAGCACACTTGCAAAGGTCTCAAGCAAAGCCTGTGGATATTAAGATGAGGGTAGCAAACATTTATAAAGCACTCATGTGTCAGGTCTTTTGCTTGGCATTTAACATGTGTTTAACTGTGTTCATCCCCATAGCAGTCCTGTGATTATTAGGAGGACGCTGAGGCTCAGAGAGGCTAAGTAACTTGCCCAAGGTCACCCAGCAAGGAAGCAGCAGGACCAGGATTTACACCCAGGCAACAGGACTCCAGAACTCCTGCTCTAAGATAATCCCAATTGCTCCAGAAATCCCCTATGTAGTCCTCCCCAAAACCTTGTTCCTCTCACCCCAGGTACCAAGAACATCAGCCTGGTTAGGGACGGGGATTGGGCAGGACTTCCCTCCGGTACTCAAGGAGCCACTTCTGTGGGAAACTGCCTGGCTGTGACTTCTGCATGTCACTCCAGGCCTCCTTCCCTCCCACACCAGGCTGGCGGCCATTGCTCTGCTGGTCCTGGATGAAGAGGAGAGTGCTTTCTGGTGCCTGGTGGCCATCGTGGAGACCATCATGCCAGCTGATTACTACAGCAAGACACTGACAGCGTCCCAGGTGAGCAAGGGAGGGAGAGGACTTAAGGACTGCTATACAGGTCTGCTGCTGAGTTGCTCCTATGAGCCAGTGAATCTTAGAAAAGGTAAGAATCTCTCAGGCTTCCATTTATCCCTCTGTACAATGGGACTTCTAGGGAGTTCCGGTGAGAGCTGATGACCTTTAGAATTGTTGGGGCCCTCCCCACGAGATAGACTGTTGTTATTCTAGTGGTGACATTATGTTATTAGAAACAGTTGGTTTCCTGGGGAGGGGAAGAGAGGAAAATCTAGTGTCACTTGTTATTTGCCAGTAAAGAATTTCAAAACAGGTCAGGTGGGGTGGAAGATGGGACTGGGAGGATGAAAGAGGTAATGATTCTTCACACACACTCATCACTTCCTACTGAGAAGCACAGCTGCCTTCATCATCTCATGACCTCCTCAACTGCCCTCTGAGCACAAGCCAGCCCTGGAGTCCAGTGGAGCTAAGTCAGAGTCGACCCTTCCAGTAATCAGCTGTGTGGCCTCGGCAAGTGACATCACCTCTCAGACCCCAGGCTTGTCTGGTTTTGAACTTCCTGGGCTTTTGAGAGGCTTAAATGCAAAGCCACTTCAAACCTCTTGTCTTTACTGTCCCATCTCCCCTGCCTCACCCAGTGTCTCATTCTGGCTGCATCAGCACCATCTGCTTTATGGAGAGAGGCCACCCAGAGGGAACTTTCTCACTTCCCACCCCAAACCTACTAAGCTATTACTTGCCTATTCATCCTGTTCTCCTTTCCTACTGCAATTGCCCAAAACCACTTCCTCCTTCTGGAACATCCACCTGGGTGGGGAGGTCAGGATGCAGTGGGTGTTCAGGTATGGAGGAGAAAGGTCAGGGCTAGAGATCAAGATTTAGATCAGGAAATAGGTGATGAAGCAGGAAGGATGTATTTGGCTGCATGGAAGGGAGGCCCAACCTAATAGTGGCTTAAGTGGGGGATTATTCTTCTCAAGTAATGACAAAGCTGAAGGTTCGTTTTAGCTCTGTGCCATCCTAGCATATGACTTTCATCCTCCTTGTCATCTCGTGGTCACAAGATGGCTGTACCACCTCTGGCACTATGGCCATGGTCCAGGGTGGAAGAAGCAGAAGGTAAAAGGCAAGAACTTGCTTCCTTTCAAACAGCTTTCCCCAACCCAGCAATTTCTGCTTACACCCACTGGTCAGAACAGTACCACTTGGCATCTCTAGTTGCAAGGCAGGCTAGGAAATATTTTATGTTCATGTTTCCACACCTCTAAAATTGAGTTGTGATGGGTTGTTTTTGTTTTCATTTTTTAGTATAGAAAATTTCAAATGTACAAAATAATCGAGAAAATGTAATATGAACCTCCATGTATCCATCATCCATCTAGTTTCAATAATTATCAATATAGGGAGGCCAGTGCGGTCTCATCTAAACGCCCACCCACTCCTCCTGTTTTGATGGTCTTGAAGTAATCCCAGACACATCAGTTTATCTGTAAATCCTTCAGAAGGCTCGGTGGCATCTTAGATTGAATGAATTACCCAAGATTTTGAGCTGGACACGAGGCCGCAACAGCCCACAGCTAACACCAGGAAGAGGATGTAAATGGAGGGAGAGGGCTGAGAAACCCACAGTTACAGGAAAGGAAGAGCAAAAGGAGATTTACATGGGCCTGTCCTGGAGGTGGGAGGCAAACCACAAAAGAACCGGATCTTGGAGCCAGTGCTTGGAGTCAGCAGCCCAGTCAAGTAAAAGAAGGACAGAGGCATAACAGTGACCACATCGAGAGGTCACTGGCAACCATTGCCCAGTAGCATCCCTCTTTAGGTTTCCTTGATGTCCGGGGTGGCAGGACAGTGTGACTCCCCCCAATACCCGCCGCCAGGACCTTGCCCCAAACATGCACTGAGCATCTTCTGCATGAGGCCCAAAATGGGTATAGAGAAGCAGCCATGTGTCAGGCAATACAAGTCTAAGCTCCTGCATGGTATGAAGCTCAGAGGGGCAAAAGGGCTAAAACTCCCCTGGCCAAGACCTCAACAGTCCACAGAGACCTCTGCTTCAAAGCCCAGTGTTCCAACTTGGGAGCAGAGGAATGATGTGCTGCTCCTGTACCTTCTCCCAGCCAGGCTGGTCTCTAGCTCCTCCCTGCGCTCTGCACACCCTGGGCAGGGTGAGACCCATGCTGAGCAGCTCTAGGACTACATGTAGACTGGCTGGGTGTGAAGGGGCAGGCAGGGAGCAAGGCAGCCCCTTCCCTGGGGCAGCAGCTGACTAAGGGCCCTCTCACTGGCCTCCAGGTGGACCAGCGGGTGCTCCAGGACCTCCTCTCAGAGAAGCTGCCCAGACTGATGGCCCACCTGGGGCAGCACCGCGTGGACCTCTCCTTCATCACCTTCAACTGGTTCCTTGTGGTCTTTGCCGACAGTCTCATCAGCAATATCCTCCTCCAGGTCTGGGACGCCTTCCTATATGAGGGCACCAAGGTAGGAGCAGGAGGGTCCTGGGTAAGTCCTGTCATCCTCTGGGTCTCGAGTCTGCCCCTGGAGAATGGGAGGATAGTGTCACCTGTCAGGCTGTTGAGGACATCTGGGAGTATGGCTTTGTAAACTAAAGTGCTTTGCACACATGACGGGAAATGGTGGTTCTGCCTCCAAAGATGCTTTCTAAAGTTATTGGCGGGCGGGGGGCTTTCCCTGGAGACGAAGCATGAGCATGCCACAGAAGGCACATCCCTACTCCATCCGCTGCCCCTCCAGTCACCTGGGCTTCTCCTCTTCCTCCTGTTTGGACCGAGCCCTGGAATGGGAGATTGGCACTTGGATCTGGTCCCAGTTCTGCCCCTGACCTTGCTTCGGAGACCCTGGGCAGGCCCTCCCCCCACCCTCCACCCCTGTTTCCACATGGTGGTTGATAACATACTGCACCCCACAGTTCACAGAGCACCCTCGAATTTCTTGTCTCATTCAGTACCTGCTGATGCCCCATGTAAGAGAGTATCATTCCCGTTAGCCCTACCCAGGTCAACCCCTCGCCCAGGGTCCCAGAACAAGTCAAGGTAGAGCCAGGACTGCGCCTCAATCCCCAGAGTCCAAGCTGTGTCCCCCTGGGATTTCCAATCTCCCCCTCCCCTGTGGCCTCCCCATGCACACACGTCGCCTCCAAGGTTTCAACCTCTGCAGCCTGTGCAGGGACTCCCGCTCTGCCTGGTGTGTGGATTCTCTTCCCTCTGGGGATTATCTGCCCTGGTCCCCCATACCCCACCTGAGCCCCCACTTTGCCCCCAGGTGTTATTCCGCTATGCCTTGGCCATTTTCAAGTACAATGAGGAAGAGATCCTGAGGCTGCAGGACAGCTTGGAGATATACCAGTACCTGCGCTTCTTCACCAAGACCATATGTAACAGCGGGTGAGAACCCACCCCTGCTCCTTCCACCCCTTCCACCGCTCCCACCACCCGCTTGTGCATCACCTCCTTCAGGAAGCTTCCCTGACCGACCTTTCCTCAGTAGGTTAGAGCTCCCATAGCCAGCCCTAAGCTTCCTCTGCCTCACTACATTTGACTTTGAGTGGAAATTGTCTTCTTTTTCACCTTTCTTCTCTGGAAGGTCAGTTCCCTGAGGCAGGGGCCAGAGGCCTCAGCCATGTGGGCAGAATGAATGTAGGTGAGCCTGGGAAGGCACTGAGCTCCGGGCTGACTGTGCTCTCCCCGCAGGAAGCTGAGGAACATTGCCTTCAATGACATGAACCCATTTCCCATGAAGCAGCTGCAGCAACTGAGGACAGTCCACCGGGAGCGGCTGGAGGCTGAGCTTCGGGAGCTGGAGCAGTTCAAGGCCGAGTACTTAGAGACCCGGGCATCCCTAGTCCCAGTGGTGCCCGAGGGTTGCACCAGCGAGGACGAAGGGGAGGCCTGACTCGGCCACCTGCACTCCCCAAAGCCTTTCTCACCTTCAGCCAGCAGGCCACAGGAGGATGGCCATGGCGCACTGGTCCAGCCCCGGAGCCTCATCACCATGTGACACTGGAGAAGTCCCTTCCTCTCTCTGGGCCTCAGCCTCCCACCAGAACATTATCTTCTGTGACACCACTGGCGCGGTTATCTCAAGCACATACCCAGGGATGCCGCCCCTTTCTCACCTCCTGTTCAGAGCACTTTAACACGCAGACAGCAAGAGTGCTGTCTTCATAGGGAACCTTGGACATTCTCTGAGTTTATCTGTGTAAAACAATGGAAGTATAGGAAATAGTTCACAAGCTTTGGCACTTACACAGTTCTCAGTAAACACCTGTTTCTGGGGGAGCCCAGGGCTCCAAGGTGTCCACCACTAGGGCGTTCCCAGCCGAGAACATCCCTGGCTGCTGTTTCTATGGGCATCTCTGCTAGTCTCCCTCCCGGTTCCCTGAGGAGCTGGAGCCCTGTGCATTTAGGGCTTCTTTCTGGGCGACAGCACCTCTCTGATGCTGTGTGAGCCTGTGTTCCAGGCCCACCTACCATCTGCCGAGGCCTATTTCCTGAGCCTTGCACCTATGCTCTCCTTTCAGCTCAGCCATTTCAGGGCGGTGGGAGTGGGGGGGGTCCCAAGGAAAACCTCTGCTCAGCACCAAGAGGAACTTGGTGAGGGGGTTGAGCAGAGAGCCCTGGGTCAGACGTCCAGCCTCTGATCTCCCACCACCAACTTCGCAGGCCAGGGCAAGAAGAGTCACTTCTCTGAAAAATAGGTGATTGGAAAGTGAGGATAAGGCAGTGAGAGAGACAGAGCTGCAGCCTGTCACCAGGTCAGAGCGGGCTCCTATAGCACCCACTGTGCAGGAACTCAGTTTCAGTTCTGGGCTCTTCAAGGACCTTCCTCGGCAGACAGGTTTCCACCATCCCCCACAATGCTGGGAGTCAAAGCTGCACAGTGGTTTTGGTAGCTCATTTGTCAGCCAAACCCATGACTGTGCTGGTGTAGCCTTGAGCTCAGCAGTCTCTGGAATGAAGGACTGGGGATGTGGGGTTCTCACGTGGAAACCTCACTCTGATCAGAGGCTTCTGTCCAGGTTTTGGGAAGGAGGCCACGCCCACCACTGGGAACTAGGGACAGGCCCTCTGTCACAGGTATGAACTTGAGTTGGCATACCAGGCACCCAGTTTCCCCACACTGTGCTCCTACACAGTCCTGGGTTGGGGGCACTCAGGGTTCCTTTACTCCCATACTCCCACGGACTACTGGCTGGTCCAAGGCACCAGGTTTCCCATGAATGCCCCAAACAGGGCTTGATAGCCTTTCTCATTTCACTGAACTTTTTTCATCTGCTGCAGCTCTTCCACCACCATACAGTACCTGTGAAGCACGATGGTAGCGTGAGGGTAGACTGGGGAAGGCTCCTGGCTGCACCCCAAGAGGCTGGGTGCTGTAATCCTAAGGGCCATCATTGGGGAGACAAGGAGATGACACTGGTGCTGAGCCAGGTGGCTGGCACAGAGAGTAAAGCACAACCACGGTCAGTGAGTAACCTTTTTATGAAGAAATTGTCACCAGGAGACACTGGGCCCAGCTGGTCCTTCAGACTCCAGCCTTGAAAATCATATTCACTCCTCAGCCAAAAATAAAACTCCCTGATCAGACAGGGGCTGGCAGATAAATGGCACGCCCCTCTCCTGTCTTCCCTGCGTACCCACTCACCACCTCTTTACCCACTCACCACCTCTTTCTCCTTCCTCCTTCCTTCATCTTCTCCTCCAACACCTGGCCCAGTCTCCTCTCCTTTACTCTCTTCTTCCTCCTTCACTTTCTTCTCAACTTTTACCCACTTTCCCCCCTATTTCTCATCCCCACCCCCAGCTCCAGGTGGAGAAGCTCTGCCCAGAGCTGGGTGCCTGCACCCTCCCCTTCCCTCCCCACAGGGGAGAGGATGAAGGTATGCAGTTGACCCAGCACTGTGTTACCTGGTTCCTACGTGGCTGCACCATAAAACTGCCTGAGCAGCCTTTTAAAACTACTGATGTTTCCCCCTTCCTTCCCCCCCAGAGCCTGTTATGGGCATGCAGACACACTGAGAGGTTGGGGGACCATAGAACAATGAGGATTGATGCTGATGGGGCTTCTTCCAGCCCTGAAGAGGAGCTAGAGCCGGAGCCAGGAATGAGAACTGCCCATCCTTGAGCACCAGCCTATATAGGCCAAGCTCAGTTTATAGACGACACAAAGACTCAGAAAAGTTAACTTGCCCAGAGTCACACATTCACTAAGAGCTTAAGCCATGTTCAAGCCTGAAGGCCCTAACTGTAAATCCAGGAAGGGCTCCTCCCAGCTCACCTTTTCTTATTTGGAACCTAGAACACCTTCCCCAGGGACCCAGGGAAAAGGGCAGGCCTGGCCCTGGCCTCCTGAGTGGTTTGTAAGGCCTGTGGTGTTAGCTCCAGGCAAAGGAAATTAGGAGAAAGAGCCATCCGCCTGACCAGGAGGCTGTAGCGGGGACAGGTGGGGGTGGATACATACATGCACCATAAGGTCTGGGGCTGCTGCCTGCTGCTCCAAGGGAGGCTGCCCACCCTCCCCCTGCTCTTCCTGAAGGACATTTGGGACCTACTCCTGGTGTCAGGTTCCTGGCCCTGTACCACAGCTGTCGCCCCCATCCTCAGGGGCCCCTGCCTTCCAGGGCTGGAGGATTTGATCCCTCACAGCCCCTGCCTTCCTACCCCAGGGAATGGGACCTCCTGCTCAAAGCATCCCTCTCCAGAGGCTAGGCACCCAGCAAGCTGAGGTTCATGGTTCATTCTACAG
>NW_011888904.1:2641888-2659022 GCF_000151845.1 Pteropus vampyrus | reverse complement strand
AGGCAAAGGAAATTAGGAGAAAGAGCCATCCGCCTGACCAGGAGGCTGTAGCGGGGACAGGTGGGGGTGGATACATACATGCACCATAAGGTCTGGGGCTGCTGCCTGCTGCTCCAAGGGAGGCTGCCCACCCTCCCCCTGCTCTTCCTGAAGGACATTTGGGACCTACTCCTGGTGTCAGGTTCCTGGCCCTGTACCACAGCTGTCGCCCCCATCCTCAGGGGCCCCTGCCTTCCAGGGCTGGAGGATTTGATCCCTCACAGCCCCTGCCTTCCTACCCCAGGGAATGGGACCTCCTGCTCAAAGCATCCCTCTCCAGAGGCTAGGCACCCAGCAAGCTGAGGTTCATGGTTCATTCTACAGAGGAGGGGGGAGGAGTTACCCAGGGGACCTCCCTGGGGCAAAAACTCTAAGAATAAAAGGACTTCTCAAAGGAGGAGGAAGGGCCTGGAGAGTCCTTTGGGAGATACCCTGCCCTCACACCACAGTGGGAGGTGCCCACTCCTACAATAGCCTGTGTTCAGAGCTACTTTACCTCCCACTCAGAACCTCACCTCAGGTGCTGCTGCCCCCTATTCTTTCTCAGCTCAATCTCATGGGCACAGAGCCATATTGTACAGAAAGCTCCATGTTGGGCAGGTAGATGGAGAACTCGCTCCTCCCACACACACATTCTGGTTCCCCAGAAGGCACTTACCCGCACATGGCAGATTAAACAAAGCTGGCCATGTTGATACCTAGGAAAGGAAGATGTTGGTTTCCTGGCCCAACCCAATCAGCAATAAGACCCAGTAAAAGGTATTGGCAGGGGGCCAGACCTATTACGTGGTTTTCTAGCTAGAGGTCCCTGGGCAAGTCATGTCCACTCTGGCCTATTTCCCCATGCATGCAATGCAGAGAAGGTAGCCTTCCCCAAATGACCAGGATTAAGGGGAAGGGAAGGGGCAGCAAAATGAGGACCCCGCCCCCTACGTACACAGCACCTCCAGGAATGGTCCCAGGTTGTGTCTATTATAGAGGCCTCCACTGACCTCCCCTCCACGCGTCAGTCCACATGCCCATGGCCCCAGAGGTCCCTGTCAAACCAGTCTTTCCTCAAACACAGTCCCAGCCACCTACCATCATGGCACAGGGTAGTAAGATACAGATACAAGACTGGAAGGGCACTTTCACAGGGCATCTGGGATGGCTTCCTGGGGAAGGGTGTTGGTGCCAAGCCTGGAAGGAAGAATGAGTCAATTTAGACAGCAGGAGATGATGATGAGGGAAGAGAATTCCTGGCAGAAGAGACGGTGTGAGCAAAGGCACAGAGGCGTGAGTGCAAGGGGGTGGGGGTAGTACTGGAGATACTGCTCAAATCCTAGGTGAATTAAGACATTCAGATGCCTTAGTCTTGCAAAGGTTATGGTGCCCACCCCACAGGTGTGGGGTGGCTATATTGAGCCATAAGTATAGGAACTCCTACAACATCCTACTTTTCCATATGCTTTTTTGGAACATTAAATATCCAATTCTTTTATGCTGCTATGGGAGGCATGAAGTCAGTTGGCCTGCTGAGTAATCCAGTTCCACAGAAGTGTGGGTCAGGGCTAAAGAGCTTTGCAGAGAAGACTGAGGGGCTAGGTTTGGGCAGTAGGCAGGGAGCCCATCCTGATCTGAGCAGGGGAGTGGCCTGGTGAACAGCGAACACTGAGTCACAGGCTTTGGCCCTGGCTGTTCTTTCTTATCCTTAGAAAAGAGCCCCCAAGTACTTATTAACTCTAAGCCTCAATTTTCTTATCTGTAAAGTGGAGGTAATAATAGTGGCTAAGTAAAAAAGTTTTTAGGATTATATGAAATAATATATGTAAAGTAGTACATAGTATGCACTTATTCATTCAACAAATATATACTGAGTGCCTACTATGTGCCCGACACTGTTCTGAGCCCTGGCCCACACAGATACACCACTGTACAAAACAAAGCTTTTCTCAAGAGAGGTGGCATAATGGAGTGGCTATAAGCTTGGACTTGTGAGCCTTGCTGCCTAGGGTTGAATTATTTGCTGTGTGATCTTAAGCGAGGTACTTAACCTCTCTGTGCCTTAGTTCGCTTAAGTGAGCAATAGTGTAACCTCATAGGCTTGCGTGACTGTTGAGTGAGGTAATGCATTTAAGGTGCTTAGAACAGTGCCCAGTTCGGTGTTAGATGGTGGTGATATTAAGAGGCGGGGCCTCCCCATCTAGCCCTCATTGCCTAGGGTGCGCAGGACCCTAAGCCCGCGCGGCTGGTCAGCAGCGCCCCCTCTTGGCTACCCAGAGAAGGAAGGAAGTACTCCTGATACTCCTGCGGTCCTCCCTGCCCTTTTGCTCCCGGACGGGGTTTACCGAGAGCTTCTCCTGCGGCGGGCTCTGCGCGTGCACTTTACCGGACCGGTAAATTAGATGGTCTCATCTAATTCTTAAACAGCTCTGAGGCAGACACGGTTACTGTTTCCATTCCACCAAGGGGGAAACGGAGGCCCCGGGAGGTCGAGTCCCTTGTCCCGTGCCACGCAGAGAGGGAACAGCGGGACGTGAAGCCAGGTCTGACTGTTCCCAGCCTCAGGTTGGTCGCGGGGAAGCCCGCCCCAAACACTGCGGCGTGTGAGGGCCGGTGTGCGCGCCGGTTCTGTGCGCGTGTGCACTCCCTGAGACCAGCCTCCGGGGGCCAGGAGCTCGGTCGGAGCGGGTGGAAAGGGAGGGGGTGGCCCCCGCGGGACGCCCGGGCGGGGCTTGTGCCAAGCCCCTGCCCCGCCCACCGGCCCCGCCCGCAAGGCTGCGGGGGGTGAAGGCGGTGGCTCTGGGCGCGGGGACTCGGCGGGCGGCGAGGAGCGCGAAGCAGGAGCCAGACGCCACTGCCGCCGCCGCCGCCACCGCCGCCACCTGCGCGGCCGTCATCAAGGTAGGGCAGCTCCGCGCCGCCAGCCGTACCTTCCCGGTCTGCGCGCTGAGTGCGTGCTGCACCTCCCGGCTACAGAACCCTGGGAGCGATGCTGGGGCAGGGCGCGCCGCGGGGGACCCAGAGGAGCGCGGGGGACCTGGCTGGCTTCCAGCCCCTCCGCGTGACCTTGCATAAAGCACCAGCTCTCTCCAGGCTTCACTTTCCCCACCCGGATAGAGGGTGCAATGGTGGCCCATTCCTCGCTGCGCTCTGGGGCCGCCCCGTGCTCCCGACGGCCGGGTCCTGGTGGGCACCGTCTGCACCGCCCACCCCTCCCACCCGCAGTGAAGGCCGCTCATCCTGGGTGTGGTGAGCGATCCCTACAGGCTCCCTTGTGGCCCGAGTGCCCTGTGGGACCAGTGCTGGGATTCTTCCTCTCATCTGGGTGACCTGCTGGGCCTCAGCTTCTTCGTAGAAGAAACAGGAAGGATGGGACACTTCCAGGTCCCTATCAAGCCAGCCTGGGCATGCAGGGTGGGGCGGTCAGAGTCTGCCCGCCAAGTTGCCCTCGCGGTCTGGGGCTGGGGGAGCCCTAGGTTGGAGGTAGTGGGGCCTTCGTCTGCAGACTTGCCTGGACCAGACCCACGCATGCCGCAGGATTTAGGGAATGGTATGAGAGTTTCCCTAAATCTGTTCAGGTGCTGGCACCCAAATCTATGCCCCAGCCAGGTGATAGGGCCGGCTCAGTTCTGGGTGTCAGACCCCAGAGGCATCATTGTGTCTGAGTAGGGGCGGGTCTGGGACAGAGCACGTGTCTGAGGGACTGTGTCTCTATGCTCTGAGTAAACACCTCTGGCATCTGGCCCAGCCCCTCAGTATGATTCCCTCTGGAAGGCCTTGCCGCCCCATTGCACATACCTTACGATGGGGATCTCACTAGCTGTAAACAGCTGGAATCTGCTGGTCCTGCTCTGGGCAAACAGACAACATCTGATCCCTCCTCTCCTACCCAGGGCAATCATCTGGTCTCATAAATCATCTTCTCGCCTCCAGGCTGAACAACCAACCCCAGGCCCAGCCACTGTTTCTCCTGCTGGAGCCAAAGGGAACAAAGGCAGGCCCAGGGAGCTGAGGTGTCTGTCCCGGAATCAGCCTAGAGGGTGTTCAGAACCCACCTGCATCAGGACCAGAATGCGTCCCTGTGCTTCCTGCACTTCCTGTGTATCTCTGAGTTAGCAGCTACCTTAGAGGCCTGGAGTGAGAGGAAGAGCCAGAGGATCCCTTCTCAAGGCTTTCCTGCCAATGGGTCCTCTTCCTTGTCTTTTCCTATTGCCTGCCCTGATTGAGGCAGTTGTTTCTGAGAATCAAGTGTAGGCCTTCTGGTCTCTTTTGTTCCCCTCATGACCCGCCCCTCCCAGGAGCTTTCTTACAGCCAAAAGAAGGTAGGGGCCACCTGGGCAGATGGTGAGCTCTCTGTCTTCAGAGGTATGCGAGCAGAGGCTGGACGAGCACTTGCTCAGGGTGAGCTACCTTTGACTGCAAGTCTGGTGTTTTAAGGGCTGAAACAGAGTGACCATGACCTTGCCTTCTGGCCATGGTGGAACTGCCCAGAACTTGGAGCTAGACCACAAATGAGTATTGTTATCCCCTCGTAAAAGCAGACTAAGTATATGTGCTGTCACTTGAGCATAGCACCAATGCACAGGCTTAAAGGCCTCCTAAGTCTCATGTCATTTCTATGTTGTATAATCTGGGCCCAGTTTTCCTGCTTGGCTAGTCCAAGCCATTTTGGCCTGGTTAAGGAGCATGGCAGATTCTGGTTATTAAAATGTCATCCCATGCTAATAATTTTAAAATGCACCATGGAATTATGGAATGTCCAAGCTGGAAGAGATCTTAAGAAATCATCTCATCCAACCTCCTCATTTTACAGATAGGCATCCCCTGTCTCCAAAGGGTAAGTTATGACTTGTCAACGGTCAGAAAGTAAACGAGCAGCCAAGCCCAGGGATCTTGATTCCGAGACAGAGAGACAGAGACAGAGAGACAGAAAGGAAACACCATATAGTAAATGAAAGCAATCTGTATTTATTCCTATAACATTAGCAAAAATAAATATGGAAAGATAAACTTCTGTGCTGGCAAGGCTGTAGGGATTCGCCGGTGGCCTTTAATTTTACAGAGCAATCTGGCATCTTGTTACAAAAGTCCATGAAAATGATCCTAACTGCCCTTTGCCCATAGCCTTCTACTTTGAGGACTTTCCCATAAGGAAGTAACTAGAGAGAGAAAGGAGTGTAGTGCTGGTTTGTAAGAAGTTGTTATAGTGAAGCAGCTCTTGATGTTTTAGCTGAAGATTAATATACATTTCACATACAGCTTAAAAAACAGGGGCACTAAAGCTTATATTGCCAGAGTCTGGCCAACCCAGAAGCAGTGTGGTCCAGAGGAAAGGCCCTAAGACTAAAAGTCAGCAGACGTAGATTCCACTACCCTGCCCTGTGACCTTAGGTCAATCCCTTCTCCTTTCTGTACTTCACTTTCCCCATCTGTGAAATGGGATAGATTTGGCGATTGCTGAATTTTTTTTTTTTTTCCAGCTCTGATAACCCACATTCTAGGCTTAGTAAATCTTTTTTCTGAAACCTTTCTTGGAAGGAACAGTTGAACACAGAGATAACCAAAGAATGTCCCAGCTTCCCTCAGCCATCACCAATGAATCCCTAAGAGGCAGGCAGCTGGCCTTTTTCCCCTTTGTTATTTCCAAACTTCCAGAACCTAGGTTAATTGAGAGCATGGTGTGGTTTTGTTTTTATATTCTTTACCAAATATCAGAGGACTGAGATTTTTCAGGAGAACTAGAAAATAATTCAGCAAAATCCTCTATTTATTATTTTAAGTTTACTGTCAGTGCCTCGCTTCTTCCTTCAGAGACATGGAAGGTGCTTTGCAATCAGACCTACTATGAAGGGCCAGGAATCAGTGACTTCATTTCTGTGGACAAACATTTATTGGGCACTTCCTTTGTGCTAGGCCTTGAGGTGCCTCCCAGGGGCCATGAGAAACATATTAGGTTAAACTTTGTGAAATGACCAACATCTGGCTGCTTTTGACTTATAAGAAATGGCGATTTCATTTGGTCCGGCCTAAATGGAAAAAGATATAATCAAAGAGCAGCGTGCTCCTTACTATAATTGGGAGATTGGCAGGGTGTGGTGGGGGCTAGGAAAGTGTGACTGTAAGCTTGGAGAAGTCAAGAAGGAAGGTCATGTGAGCCTCACCTTGAAAAATCAATAATAATAATGATTTAATAATAATAGCTAACATTTATTGAGTACTTAACTACCAGCCTGATTCTGTCCTAAGTGCTTTATTTATTTAGTCATTCAGCCATTCATTTATTAAGCACCTACATTGTGCTAGGTATTTTCCGGGGAGGTGAGGTGTGTCCTGACAATAAAAAAAACAAAAAAAAAATAGACCAAAAAAAAATCTGTTGTAAAGGAGCTTACAATCTAATAGGGAAAGACAAACAATAAATAAAATAGGTGGTAACTGAGATGGAGCAAATAAACAGAGAAGTATGTTTCTGAATTGTGGGGAGAATGGAAGGGAGAGGGTCGCAGTTTTGAATAGGGGAATCATTTTGAGGTGACTTTGGGCAAAGGCTTGAAGGAGGTGAGCAAGTATACTGGACTGATTTCTGGGGAAAGAGCCATCCAGGTAGACGGAGCAGCCAGTGCCAAGCCCTGAGGTAGGATCATTCCTGGCAAGTTCAAGGAAGACCAAGCTTGAAGAGAATGATGATGGGAAAGGGAAGAGGGGACAGGTGAGACAACCTGGAATCCTATAAGTTTGTGAGGGGGATACTATTTTTATTCCTCTTTTTCAGTTGAGAAAACAGAGGTACAGAGTGGTGAAGTAACTTGCTGAAACAATGTCTGACACAGGAACTAGGGCTTTTAATCCAGGGCAGCGGGGAGCCATGGAAGGCTTTTGAACAAGGCAGGGGCATGGCTAGATGTGACTGTTAGTGAGGTTCCTCTGGGGTACAGAGAGAAGGTGTGAAAGTAGTCCAGGCCTGGAGTGATGAGGTTAGACCTGGGCAGTGAACACGGGGGTAGAGGATGACGGGAACTTGGTGCTGGGGACGAGGTGGGAGGTCCACTCCAGGAGAGCAGGAAGTGAAGCAGAAAGCCTGGCTCCGGTCTTGGGCTTATTTATTTAGCAAACAATAGCACTTCTTCTGTTCCAGGCAGCATGTAAGATTTTCTATACATTAACCCGTTCTCTCTGAAAGCAATCTATAAGATAGATACTATTACTCATAATCATTCCCGTTTTTTTAAATGGTTATATTATATTGCATGTAAATTATATCTCAATAGTTAATTTACAAAGAAAGTATATTTGTTTTTTCTATTATAAATACTTGATAATGGAGAATTTAGAAAAAGATAGGAAAACAGAAAAAATGTCCCACACCTTCTCTTTTCATCTCAGATAATCAATATAAATGTTTTGGTGTGTTTACTTTCTGTCTTGTTTCTACTATTATCCCCATGTTACAGATGAGGACACTGAGTCCCAGAGAGATTGGGTAGCTTGACCACGGTCATACATTTGAACCCATGTCATCCGGCTCCAGTGTCTAGGGTCTTAATCACTGTGCTATGCTACCTGTGGGCAAACCTTGCAATATCAGAGTTGGTGGGTTCCATTGAGACACGCCCCCTTTCACCCCTACCCCCACCTTTCACTCACCCCGCCCCCGACATCATCGCACAGATAGGGAAAGTGAGGCACGGCGAAAGGCAGGCCTTGCTCAGCATCTCTCAACCAGTTAAGAGCAGATATGTGAGGTCTTATTCTAATAAGAAGAAACGGAGCTGAGAAATTGCACAGGTTTGATGTGACAGCTGCTTCCAGCCTGGCCTTGAGCCCGGAGCTTGCGGGGCGCTGCCAAATGGCATGACCCTCCCCACAGGGGGTGCTGGGGACTGCCAGGGCCAGCCTGTGTTCCCTGGGCCCAAGTCTCATCCTCCAGCCAACGCCAGGTAGGAGGTGGCCAGGTGATGGGCAGGGAGAGTGTGGAGCCTTGCCAAGCCTACAGACCCCCTGGGAGTTGTCTCTTGTACTCTGACTGTGCATTTGTTACTGGCTCTCGTCACAACATACTCCTGGGACTGCTTGCTGCCAGGGATGCAGCCCTGGCCTCCAGTCCCAGTTCAGTCACTGGGTGACCCTTGGGCCAGGGTCTTTCCCGCCCTACCTGCAAAGTGGCATCATAATGGTGCCAGCTGCAGGATGAAGTGAGATGTAGATGGAAAGTGCTGGCACAGGGTGTGGCACATGGAAGTGTTCAATGGATGGCCAGCTACTGTTGCTATTCCTAAGGCTACCCCAGGGTGGTGGCCTGGGCTGGGGAACTTAGCCTGCCCTAGCCAGAGCCCCTTCCACAACACTTCCCTTCACACCTGGCTAGACCAGGTAGGGCCCAGCCAGTGCAAGAGGAGACGGGAATGAACCTCGGACAGTGGCTTGGAGTCCAGGATTACAGACAATAAAGGACATAGTGGAACAAAAGAAGCCACACTGCTGAGGATGGAGGCCTGACCCGGCCACTGACATGCTCTGTAGGCAAGTCCTGTCCCTTCTTTATGTCTCTTGTCCTCATAAGCAAAATGTGGAGACTATTTCCTGCCTTAATAATCATAAAGATCTTCATCTCAGCAGCCATCTATTGAGGTTTTTCTATGCTTGGGGTATGTGGATGGAGATAAGCAGACCCATCATTTCCTTCAAGGTGGCAGGGGTGGGGCGCTGCAGTTCTGATAGGGAAGCCCAGGAGTTGTGGCCCCTCAAGGAGAGTCCTCTGTCCCAGCCTGGGTTGGGGATGTGAGTTGGGAAGTCTCCCTGGAGGAGGCGATACCTGAGTCGGGTTGTTAATGTGATTTGGAGTGAGCCAGACTCAAGGGGAGGGAAGTAAGGAGGCCATTTGATAAGTCACCTCACCTCTCTGAGCCTCAGTTTCTTCATCTGTAAAATGGAGATAATAGCTACTTGCCTTGCCTAATGTATAGGGTTGTTGTGAGACTCAAAACCGGATAAGAGTATGGAAGCACTTCATAAGCTATAAAATGCCAGGCACCTGTTTGTTGTTGTTTATTGTGATGTCTGAAGCCCCTAGGGGTTAGAGTAATAGCCAGCCAGCATCTGGGTCTAAGAGAACATATCCGGTCTATTTTGAAAGGCCTACAATCAAATCCAGCAGGGACAGACAGCCGCCATTCACTTCCTACCCCTTGATTTAAGAGCTCAAGAATATTTCTGTACTGGGGTGTGGCTTTGCTTAGAAGGGGCCCTGAAGGCAACCATGACCCAATCACAGCCCTGTCCTGAGGAAGAGAGGACAAGTGCCCACAGAAACCCATCAGGCCATAAGTACTGCATCCTGGTGGAGGCCGGGCGCTCTGGTCAGGCCTCAGGGACCGTCATGACCGAAGGGGGCTGTAGGGACCTGCCAGCTAAAGGGATGGAGGACAAGGGAACGCCATGGAGTCACTGAGAAGAAACAGACATGTAGAGAGAGGTCTGTGATGTAGTGTTAACTAGAAAAGCAAAGAAGAGAACAATCTCTGTGGAATGAGCCTGTTTGGGTTTGAATATGGGAAAAGAATATATCTACACACATGTAAATATAGAGAAATATTCAGACATATCAAGCTGGTTATCACTAGACGATAGAATTTTATTTTCTTTTTCTGTATTTTAAAATTTTTATATGCAATAGACATTTCTATAAAAATTTGGCTGTATAATGTGTTACAATATAATAATAATAATAATTAATAATAATACAGATAGGATAAAAATCTGGCGAGTCTGATATCACCAGGCTGGAGGTTTTAAGTAGGCAGCCACAGCACTAGGACAGGTGAGGTCTGCGTGACCTCCCCAGTTCTAGCCTTCCAGAACAATTGAGAGCAGAGTCCAGGGACAGCACTAGAGGAGAGGTCTCCAGGTGCGTCCCACGATTCTCCTCTTGGAACAAAGACTGGGGATTTTAGGTGGCCGCAAGCACAGTCAGCATTATGACCAGACTGCCCCCAAAGCCAGGCACTGCAGGCCGCATTGGCAGGAACAGGGCTAGAGCCAGAAAAGTGCGGATGGCTGGAGTTCGGCCACCCGCTAAGGAACTAGGACAGTGGGACAGATCCAGAGGCCGCCCGGCAGGGGAAGGACCTGTGCTTTCAGGCTCCCTGATGCTATACAGCTCCATCCCATCACACCAGGCCCCAGCAGACCCCTGTCCCTCAATGATGCATATTCTTGGTCTTTGGTCCCCAAGACTCTCACAGACCTTCCTGCCTCTTTGCAAAGGAAGTTCAGAAACTAAGCTACCGCCATATTTCACTGAATGCTGGGCACCATCTACTGTGAGAGGTGCTATTATTTTATAATCCATTAAGAAAGAAAAAAATGGCAGACAAACTCTAATGATGAGTTGCATCCCAGTTTCAGAGATGTTAAAACATTAAAAATAATGTCTCGAAATCAATTAGATATGACACGTGGCAGGCCCCACACTAGACTACACCCTTAATGTACATTCACGCATTTAATTCTGACATCAACTCTGTGGCTAGATATTCTTGTCCTGTTCGTATAGATGAGGACATGGGACCCCAAAGAGATTAAGCGACTTTCGCAAGGTCACACAGTCGGCAAGAGGTAAAGCTGGGATTTGAACTCTGCTCTAACTACATTTCAACACTTTTTCCTTATTCAGCCCCACACAAAAAAGGATCCTGAGTTCTGGCCCTTGGAAATAAGAAAATGTTCGCCCTGCAGAGTAAACATGTCCAGGTCAGAAATGCCCCAGTGGACTGGTCATTAAATGCCCAGTGCTATGAGTAATGGGGGAGGCCTGGAGGAGGGTTGGGAGATAATGGACAGGAAGGAGCTTTGAGAGCTTGTCGGCTGAGTGGTTAGCCTTACTCATCCTTGTTAGGACCATGACCAGGAGTAGGTTGGCCTGTGGGCCACCCTGGAGCGAGACCGCAGAGACCTGCCCCACACAGCTCATCCTAGAACCTCACCCAGACTAGCTCATTCATTCATTCTTTAAAGCTACCTTTCAATTTCATTTTTTGAATGGGACCTTTGTTCATATACTGATCACTTTCTGAATGTGAAACATGGCTCAGTGCTAGGGATACAGAGCAGAGTAAAAGAGACACAAGTGTTGCCCTCATGGGCTCACAGACCGAAGGAGAGATAGGCAGTAATCCTAGAGTCCCATAAAACCTGGAGTAGGTGCCTGAAGGAGAAGAGAGGGCATGACAGCATACAGAGTAGAGAAATGTGCCTAGCCCAATGTCACTGAAGAAGGCTGTACTAAGGTTAGGACTTTTGGGATGAGATTTGAAATGTGAGTAGGGAATAACAAAGTGACTATGGGGAAGGAAGCATGCTAGATGAGAGAAACCGCCTGTGCAAAGGCCCTGAGGCTGGAGGAAATGAGCATTTGAAGAATTAAAAGCACTGAGTATCTGTGGCTCTGATCTCTGGCCATGGTGGAGCTGGAGAGGTAGAATGGGCCAGACAGACCCTTTGGGCCCTGGAGCGACATACTCAAAATTGCATCTTTTGAAAAGATCTGAGCAAGATGGTTAGTGTCTGAGACTAAGTGTCCAGGTGAGAGCAGATGGTAACAGTGGGAGTAGCAATAAGTGGATGGTTTAAGAGATGTTTAGAAGGTGGGATGGGATTAGTGATGGATTGGCTGTGGGGACAAGGAGAAGGAGGCCACATGGACGACTCCTGGGATCTAGCGTGCCTGGCAAGGCCCTTCACAAGGCCTGACTTGCAGGAGGGGTGCTCAGGGAGACAAACTGTAGTGGAAAAGGCTTTCATCCTGTTAGTACCTCCTACCCTTGTCTGGTATTTGTCCATTTTTCCCCCAGCCATGCTTAGTTTTCCTAGTTCATCCAGCATTGGGGTTTTGCTATTCGATGTGGAAAAAGACAGTGAAGGAGTTTAGGGTGTCGATAAGAGTTAGGTGATGGACCGTGGAGCTGGTAAGAGGAAAGAGAATGAAGAGAGAAGGGGGCAGATGGGTGGGGAGAAGGTAGATGGAAGTTCTCATGGGTGAAGAACTATAGGAAGAGGAGACCTGGCCTGGTGTCTCAGGTTACTGGAAAAAGTGAGCATCATGACATGTGGAGCTGGCCTTTCAGAAAGGCTGGAGCCAGGCTTGGTGCAGATTGGAGGCATCACTAAATGGGTTATTACGTCTTAAAGAAAGGCCTCTCTGGTCCAGAACTCTCTCTTTGGGCCTGAATCTGTGTTTTTTGTTTTTGTGTTTGTTTGTTTGTTTGTTTGTTTATCCATTGTGGGTACTGACACCCACCAAAGGGCTCGTCACATCTGGCAGGAAGCTGGAGGAGGGGAGGATATGGTCAGCAAGGGATTGCTTGAATTAGTGACCATAGAAGCAGGAACATTTTCTCATGGTAACAAGATGCGGGGTGTGGCCAAGAGAAGGGATGGCCAAAGTCAAGGAATGGGGGCTATTTGAAGATGAAATGATCCTTGTACAGAGGGAAACTGAGGCTGGAGAGGCCGTGGGACTTGTTTGAGGTCACACAGCTAGGAAGTGGCTTTCCTGGTATGGTTTTCTACTCTGTGAGTTCCAGATTTCAGAGTGGAGGTTCCTTTTCTGAACCTTCCTTTGGAGATGAGACCGGGATGCTACTGAGTCTACAGCCTGGGCTGGGAGTCAGGAGGCCTGGGAGGGGAGTTGTGGCCAGCTAGGGGATGGAGAGGAATGCATATGGGAAGATTTCTTGGAAAAGGGAGCAGCTTAGCTCAGCCTTGTAGAAGCTAGACATAAAGAGTGATGGGAGGGAGTTATTGGCAAAGGAATAGCAGGAGCAAGGGGCTAGCAGCGGGAAGCCTATGAGCCTATCTGGGATGCCACGCGGAGACAGTCGAGCATCAGGTACCGGCCAGACGCCAGTGGCAGGGAGGTGGGAGGAGCCTGCCCTGGCAGAGGAGTATTTTATCACTGACATTGTTTAGAATTGCAGGCCCATCATGATGATAAAAAGTCAAACTTTTAGTTGATTTTATTATTTAAGTTCTCTGTAGAAAATGCAGCCCCTCTTGTCTGTGCCCAGGCTGACAGCTCACCTCCCTACTGCACTTGTCGCCCCTACTTCCTCTTCCGAGCAGTGGGGTACAGAGCCCTAGACGTAGGAGAAGGATTTCAGGCCGATACCTCAGAAAGCTCAGGGCCATGTCCACAGCTGCCCAGCATTGTGCCAGGCATGGGCTGGCATACCTTGGAGACCACTGGGTTGCAGAGGCTCCAAAGTCCTGCAGTGTCCAGGGCTGCTTCTGGCCATCAGAGACAGAATCTTTGGGCACTCCAAATCTCTCTTCACTAAGCAGAACCTGCCAGAGTGTAAGCACAGCAATAAAGCCCCTCGGGAGTTATTTCCCAGCCCGCAGATGTCTACGGGACCCCTCATGGGCACTCAAAAAACAGCCTGAGAGCTAGATTTGATTAGACCCATTTCACAGATAAGAAAACTGAGGCTTCAGAGTAAAGCAGAGTGACTCCTGACGGCCCCATGTCCCCCATCATGATAGCCCTTGTAACCTTTGCTAGGATGCACGTCTGCCTGCCACCCACAGCCACCCTCAGAGCCAGAGGGTGATTGCACAGAGGAGGCAGCCCCAGAGGGCTGAGAGGTTCAGGGATCGGCCTATGGCCCAGCAAGGGGCTGGACTGTGACCAGGACAGAGAGGCAGCCAGTTTTAGCATCAAGAACTAGAGATTTGCATTCTCTCTGGGATCTGCCAGTGATAAGCCAGGTGACCTTAGACAAGTTACAGCCCTTCCTCCAGTTCCTCCCTGTTTCCTCACCTGCAAAGTGAGGGAGTTAGACTACATAGTCTCTGCCGTCCTTTGGAGCCTGAAAATCCTCTCTGAGAGTTTCTCCATCTTCTACTCCAGTGGCCTCCAAAGTGACCTATGCAAGACATTCATTGACATCCTGGAAAAATATTATCTAAACAAGAAAATAATTCAAAAAAGTTTAGGTCCCACTGCTCTAACCTCTGGTCCTTTCTGTATTGCTGCCACTTCTGACACCACTGCATATGTGATCCACCTTTGAGTGGGATGCGATTTCTCCACGTTTCTACCCATCCCCAAGGCAGAGACCCTATGGCTACCTCTGGGTCCACAGCCACCTCTCTCTCCAGCCAGGAATTGGAAAATGTGGATTGAGTTGATGTGCTCCAATTTACCCATCCATCATGGAGGCTGCTGGTGCTCTACTGGCCTTTCTAGTAGCAAAGACTTGGGGCGTGTCTTCTCTCATGAACCCAAGGAGCCCCATCTTTCCCCGCCTAAACGATACTCTGAATCACAGGAGGGCCCAGGTAGGGTGAATGACCTCTGGCCACACAACTAGAAGACTTTTCTTCCCCAGCCATCCTTGGAATTTGTCCCTCTGAGAATGGCAACACAGATAAGGAACAAAATATTTGGTACTGTATCCAGGCACAGAGTCAAAAGAAACTTTGTTCCCTGTCTTGGAGTACTCTCCTGGGCTGAGTGGCTGGCAACCTGGCATCCCGGTCTTGGTTCAGCCCTATGTGGGTGGCCCTGGGTGTGCTGACTCAGTTTCCCCTCCTGCACCCCGTGATCTCTTGGGGTCTGGCCAGTGCTACTATTCTGAGGTGTAAAATCTGGGTTGGGAGACCCCCTCTACTGAGTGGTTCTCAGGCTCCATCCGGAGGGTTCAAGGATGGTCTGGACTCCAGACCAGGTGTGGGATAAGGACAGCTTGGAGCATTATGGGGAGGAGACGGGAAACAGTCAGGCAAGAAACTCCGCAGCCTGGAGTGGCGCCATCCCAGGGCCACATGGTCAGGGGCCTCAGATCTCTGAAGGGCTGTTGAGGGGCAACAGATGTGATTGGTGAGACTCCAGGGACGGAGACACGGCCGTGGGGGAAATCGTAGACTTCCACGCATTTGGAGGAGGAAGTTGGGCGCTTGTGCTGCTGGAAGGGGTGAGCTTACCGCCACTAGAACAGTATAAGCCGAGACCCTCTGACTTTTCATATGAAATGGCACGGAGAGAAGGGCAGAGAGCTGGGCCAGATGCCAACCTGGGTTCCTGACCCTGGACACTCCAGGCGTATCGTGTCTGTTTCTTGCCTCTAGAGCAATAAGATTATCTGAGAGCGGGAGTTAGTGGATCTGGCTAAGAATTCAATTAGGTAAGAATTATAGCTTTAGATTCTAAGTCAGCACTAAAGGAGGGGCACAAGGCTTTCTCTTTCCATCCATTTAAGGGTTTGGGTGCCTCCCAGCACAGATGAGCCCCCACCTTCGCCATGCTGCCTCTCAGTGTGGTCATATCATATAATAAAGACACAAAGCACCTTTGCCTCCATTCTCCCTTCAGGGCCCCCTTAAAGCTTCAGGAGGGTGGCAGGCAGGGATGCACGGTCCCATTTTATGGATGGGGAACTAGGACCCAGAGAGGGACAATGACTTGAGCAGAGTCACACAGTGAATGAGGACAAAGCAGACCAGAGCCAGAGCCCTGGTCGCAGAATATCTGTGCACCTTCCATCCACAGAGCAGGGCTCCCAGCGAAAGCTCGGCAAGAGTTCTGCTTATCGAGGGCGCTAACTTCCTCGAAGGGCCCTCCTGTCATGAGGGGGAGCCAGAGTCAGCTCCACAGGGGGACAGCAAGCCAGAGGAAAGTCCATGGGAAGAGCCATCCCTCTGCCTGGGAGCAGGTCCTCGAGGCCGTCCTGAAGGCGCCCGGGGGAGTAGTGAGGAGCCTCACCCCACAGTGCCCCTTCTGCCAGAGGCCTAGGCAGAGAAAGCCTTGACCAGCCAGGAGTGAAAGGGTGAGCAGCTGCAGGGAACCGACCTGTCCCTCCATTCCCTATCTGGAGGGGTCCCGGGACCAATTCCTCAGAGATACCAAGGGACAACTGAAGTTTCGAGGGAGTCAAAATTTATATCTGGATTTTCAACTGTGCGGGTGTCAGCACCCCACAATGTTAAAGGGTTGATCAGCTGTGCAGTTCGGTGTCATGAGGTGCATTCACACATTTGCACAATCATCACCACCGTGATTTTTAAACTTTGACTTCTCAGTAGCATACTCTATTCTTTAATAGTTTTGTTTACATGTAGTGATGACGAGTGTGTGTTTGGTGCTAAAACATCATGCTTGACACAAAGGACCTTACGTGGACCTTTCTCCATACCAGGCACTGCTCTAAGCCATTTTAAGTGAATAAACTCGTTGAATCCTTACAACTCCCCTATAAGTTAGGTTCCTAATGGACCCTACTTTACGGATGAGGAGACTGAGGCACAGAGAGGTTTAGTATCTTTCCCTAGATCCCTCACTGACTTGTCTGGGCCTGCTAGTCGCTCTCATTTATTGAGGACTCACTGTGTGCTTAGGCTAAATGCTCTCTGTTCAGCCTTTGCCCCATCTCACAGCAACTCGGCCAGAGATGGGTGCCCATGTGGTACTGAGACTTAGAGAAGGTGAGTCTGGGTTTGTAGCCGGGTCTCTGACTCAAGCCCATGCCTTGACCACCTGCCCTCAGTGCCTGCTATTTAGATGGTGAAGCTGTCATGGGAACACCTGCCGGATTTGAGTGCTGACCTGAACCCACGTTTATATAAGAATATCTGAGAGATAGAAAGACAAAAGTCACGCTCCCAAGTGGCCCAAGTTAAGAAGTGGCTGTGTGCTCAGGGAGTCTTTGGAGGACAGGTTCCTGCTGCCTCCTAGTTGCATATCCTCAGAAAAGTGACTCCACTGCTCTGAGCTGAGCGTAGCTCAGCATCCATGATATGGGGATAATTCTCCCCAGCCTACGGAGGGTATGAGGAGGAAATTGAATGATGACAGGGAAGGACTCTGTAAATCACAGAATGGTGGTTCTTGAAGAGTGGTCCCTGGACCAGCTGCATCTTCGTCACCTGAGAACTTGAGAAAAATGCATATTCTCAGGCTCTACCCCAGACTTTATGGATCAGAAACTCTAGGATGGGTTCAGCAGTCTGGGTGTTAATCAGCTTTCTAGGTGACTGTGATGCACTCTCAAGTTTGAGACCCACTGTTGGAAAACTTCATGCAAAATGTAAAGGAGACACTGTCACCAGTCCTGGCAGA
>NW_011888904.1:2639841-2641838 GCF_000151845.1 Pteropus vampyrus | reverse complement strand
GAGACTTAGAGAAGGTGAGTCTGGGTTTGTAGCCGGGTCTCTGACTCAAGCCCATGCCTTGACCACCTGCCCTCAGTGCCTGCTATTTAGATGGTGAAGCTGTCATGGGAACACCTGCCGGATTTGAGTGCTGACCTGAACCCACGTTTATATAAGAATATCTGAGAGATAGAAAGACAAAAGTCACGCTCCCAAGTGGCCCAAGTTAAGAAGTGGCTGTGTGCTCAGGGAGTCTTTGGAGGACAGGTTCCTGCTGCCTCCTAGTTGCATATCCTCAGAAAAGTGACTCCACTGCTCTGAGCTGAGCGTAGCTCAGCATCCATGATATGGGGATAATTCTCCCCAGCCTACGGAGGGTATGAGGAGGAAATTGAATGATGACAGGGAAGGACTCTGTAAATCACAGAATGGTGGTTCTTGAAGAGTGGTCCCTGGACCAGCTGCATCTTCGTCACCTGAGAACTTGAGAAAAATGCATATTCTCAGGCTCTACCCCAGACTTTATGGATCAGAAACTCTAGGATGGGTTCAGCAGTCTGGGTGTTAATCAGCTTTCTAGGTGACTGTGATGCACTCTCAAGTTTGAGACCCACTGTTGGAAAACTTCATGCAAAATGTAAAGGAGACACTGTCACCAGTCCTGGCAGAGTCAGTCTTGGGGAGGAAGTGCCCTTTCAGCCTGGGGCCCTGACATCTTTCCTCTTCATCCTCAGCTGGGCCTCCTGCCAGTCTGAACAAATGGTTTGGACAGAGCTCAGGGAGGCTGGAAATGGGGAGAAGGCGGCCCCATCATCCTCTCCTGGCAGCTGTTGCCGACGCTGCCTAAGGAGTTGATTAAGGCTGAGCAGTGGCATTTAGCAATGTGTTAATAAGCAGGTGAGGGAAAAGCAGGAAGGAGTTTCCCATCACCCTCCTACATGTGTGGCTGAGCTAGGAAGCGGAGTACTGGATCGGCCAGGCGTGCTCCAGAGCAGGCAGGCCCAAGTGATATCGGGGGACCCTTACCACCGGGAATAGGTTGAAGAATGAAAGGAAACCATTTCCTAATTTAAAAACCCAGCTGCTGAGATTTGGCCTGTAGGCCTGGCCTTCCCACGTGGTTGTTCTTTCAAAGAGCAGAGATCTGTAGAGGCAGATCAGGCCTTGACTCCTGGTCAGTAAATCCGGCAGCTCTACACGCTCCTCCCAAAGCAGCCATGCTCTTTTCCTCCCGAGTCCAGACAAGGAAGACCTCAGAATCTTCCTCCTCCTCCTCCTTGCCGTGCTCCACGGCTCCTTCGGCCAGTCGGAGCTGGGTGTGAAATGAACCCCACTTATTTCTTCCTTAGACACAAGCCCAAAGTAGAGGGAGGAGAATACTTTCCCAGGGCGAAAGTTCTAACTACTTAATTGCAAGGGCCAAATCCACTTCAGCTGTGACCAGGTCACACCCCTGGTTACAAACATTGACGCCTCCCTTGATCTCGAGTGCCAGCTCTGTAGCCAGTACTCAGAGCCCCCGCCTGGCTACCACTTCAGCCGCAGCCCTCATTGTTCTCTGTATTTGCCCAGACCCCAGACAAATCAGACTCTTCTGATTTCCCAGATGTGCCTTTTGCTTCCCCACGCCATACTACATGCCCCTCTGTGCCTTAGTGCTCCCAGGTATGGCCGGACCAGGTGTGGCTGAGCACGGTGCCTTCCATCAGGAGTGCCTTCCCTTCACTCTGTGTTGGGCTCGCTCTACTTGGCCTTTAAGGCTTAACTCAAAAATCTGCACTGCAGCCCTCACTGACTCCCTAGATTTCCACTCTCTCCACTTGCCCAGCCGTATCCTGTTTAGCCTGTTTGCCTTGAATTGAGCTTGCTGGTTACATGTCTGCTTCTCCCATCAATCTGAGCTCTTGAGGGGCAGAGGCCCCTGTCAAGGTCATCACTGGCTCTCTCCTAGGCTCCAGGAGGGCCCTAGCGATGCTAGTTGAATTCACTCTGGGCCCCAGGCCCCTTGCAGCAGAGCA
>NW_011888904.1:2637633-2638586 GCF_000151845.1 Pteropus vampyrus | reverse complement strand
GTCAAGGTCATCACTGGCTCTCTCCTAGGCTCCAGGAGGGCCCTAGCGATGCTAGTTGAATTCACTCTGGGCCCCAGGCCCCTTGCAGCAGAGCAGGGTGAGAGCTGATTTGTGGGTCCGAGCCAGGGACTTGCCGACAACAGAATGCAGGCCCTGGCCGGATGCCCATACCAGGACGGGGCTACAGAGCTTCAGCCTTGCCTCCGGCTCCCTGTGGGACCCTGAGCAAGGCATTTAGTCCCTCTCTGGGCATCAATGTCCCTCTCTGTCCAAAGACAGATCCAGAAGCTCTACCAGGGAATGGATGTTGAGCCAGAAGTGGAACTTCTAGGTTTTCATCCTCCTGGAGGTGTCTTTAGAAAGTCCTCAGTAAACTTTATCTCTCGAAACTCCCAGATAAGGATATTGTTGGGCAATAAATCTGCATGGAGTTTTGGTCAGGGCCTAATGTGGGGGAAGGAACAGGAAGAAGCTCTGTTCTGTGTCTCCAGAGGGTCATGGCAGGAAAATCACTGGCCTTTCTAGGCCTGGGGCAGCAGCCAGGCAGACAGCTCTGCCGCCCTCATGGGTCCCGGGGTCTGTTGTGTGGGCTCAGAGCCTTCAGCGGATCGTCCTAATGAAATAGCTGGGCAGGGCAGAGGTATAACCATTCTATAGGTGGAAAATCATAAACCCAAGAGGGAACAAGATTTGCCTAAGGTTGTGGAACAAGGGGCATCAAAATTAGGACTCTCCAACCTGACGGCACATCTGCTATGGAAGGACAGGCCCAGCCTCCAGCTCCTAATGCCCAGAGGGGAAGTCAGAAGAGGCTGGTGGTGCTAATGAAAGCTCAGTCCAGGAGCCAGGTCGGTCTCCCCCTGGGTGCCCGCCTGTGAGATCTGGCCTGTGGGTGGGCAAAGCAGAAGTGGAGGACTATTTGGGGCCGACAGTCTAATGCGTAGGTTGGTGGA
>NW_011888904.1:2634501-2636518 GCF_000151845.1 Pteropus vampyrus | reverse complement strand
CCCTGGGTGCCCGCCTGTGAGATCTGGCCTGTGGGTGGGCAAAGCAGAAGTGGAGGACTATTTGGGGCCGACAGTCTAATGCGTAGGTTGGTGGATGGATGGATGGATGGATGGATGGATGGATGGATGGATGGATGGATGGATGGATGGCTGTGTGAATAGATGGATGGATGGATGGATGGATGGATGGATGGATGGATGGATGGATGGATAGACGGACGGACGTGTGGATGGATGGATGGATAAAAGAAGGAAAAAACACAGGGAGCAAAACAGGAGGAAGGGAAGGGACGGGAGCATCCGTCAGCTGAGCTCCTACTTGTACCAAGCATGTACAAGGTATTTTAAATGTTCTCTAATTTAATCCTTGGCAAAGCCCTGGTGGATATTAGGGTACTCTTTTACAGATAAGGATACTGAGGCCCAGAGACAAGTGGGCCTCTCCCCCTGCCCTGGGCCACCTCATAGGCTAGAAAGACTATTCAGGCTGGGGAACTAGGGAAGCCCCCTGGAGGTGATTCTACTTGAACTGGGCCCAGGAAGATGGAGTGAGAGGAGAAGGCATCCTAGGAGCCCAGCTAAGTGCCAACCATAGACTCATTTGGGTTGACTTGGTTCGAATCAGAGAGAAGGGGTGTGAGCAAAGAAGGGGTGTCTGGGAAAACGTGATGCTTTGAGGGGAAAGCCGAAAGACCAACTTGGCTCATGGAGCAGGTCTATAGAGATGAGGAAAAGGCGGTCAGAGGAATGTGCGGGGCCTCAACTCGAGTTCAGCAGAAAGCTTTATCCTGAGGACCGAGGGAACCTGGGTAGATCTTAAGGGAAATGACTTGATCACGGTGACGGCAAGATTGAAGGCTGGGCTGGGGTGGATGAGCAACGGAGTCGCCGAGAGAAAAGGCTACCCAGGCCTTGCACAGCTTGAGGGAGGGGTAGAGAACAGGTGGGGGCTGTGGGGAAGGGGAGGTTGGCCACCTCAGGAGGTGCCCTGCCCCTCCTCAGGTCCTAGGGACCCAGATCTGAGCAGTGTCAGATGTCAGGAGCTGCTCCCTCAAGTTCTAATCGCTTCAGGAAGAATGAGGCATTTTCTTGGCTCTCTCTCTGATTCAATCTGTATTTCCTGTGGGCCTGTGGTGAGGCATCTGTGCTGGACCAGAAGGAGCAGAGGGCTAGAAGAGAGGAGATAGGGGTGGAGGCGGGAGGATACTGGGGCAGAGAAAACCTGAAAATACGACTGTTTTTACTTAGTGACTGCAGGGTGCCTCTGCCTCCACCGCTGATGTGATTGGGACATCCACGGTGGGGCTGTGCCAATGCCACCCCTTCCTATCCAGAACCCAAGGCCCCTGAGCACGAGGCTGAGCTTGTCTCTTGGTCTCCACCTGGAGAACCCTGACAGAAAGATGCACAAATACATGCTCTTTGGGTTCTTCCTGACTAGCAGGGTTTGTTAGCGTTTTACTAGGCTTCTCTGTTCCCTCCATCAATGTGGTGAGCACCAGGGGTTAGGACTCTGTGTTTGGAGGGCTGCTTTGCACTTTCTGGTTTGGGAATTTCACTCAGATCCCCCCGATTTTGCGCCCTCAGCATATACCTGTCATGTACTAAATCAAATCTTAGCGTCCCGTAAACATTAGGACCTCAACAATCTTAACAGCAAATAGTCGTTGAGCACTAAGCGTTCGCCCAGCATTGCTCTATGTGCTGTGTAGATTATCTCATTTAATTGGCAGGGCATCCCTGTGAAAGAGTATGGACCCGGAACAAAACGGCCTGGCTTCCAATTCTAGTTCAGCTGCCTATTAGCTGTGTGATCTTTACACATTGCTTAACCTCTCTGTGCCTGGGTTTCCTCATCTATAAAAATGGGATAATAGTATTTATGGAATTGCTATGACGGTTGGGTTAGTACTTGGAACATTCTTCACACATAGAAAACAGTGGAAGTGTTAGCTATTATTTGTTACAATGCTTGATTTTACCAGTGACTTTCCTAAAGTCATATGGGTATGATGGA
>NW_011888904.1:2631962-2634451 GCF_000151845.1 Pteropus vampyrus | reverse complement strand
TGAGGACCGAGGGAACCTGGGTAGATCTTAAGGGAAATGACTTGATCATGGTGACGGCAAGATTGAAGGCTGGGCTGGGGTGGATGAGCAACGGAGTCGCCGAGAGAAAAGGCTACCCAGGCCTTGCACAGCTTGAGGGAGGGGTAGAGAACAGGTGGGGACTGTGGGGAAGGGGAGGTTGGCCACCTCAGGAGGTGCCCTGCCCCTCCTCAGGTCCTAGGGACCCAGATCTGAGCAGTGTCAGATGTCAGGAGGTGCTCCCTCAAGTTCTAATCGCTTCAGGAAGAATGAGGCATTTTCTTGGCTCTCTCTCTGATTCAATCTGTATTTCCTGTGGGCCTGTGGTGAGGCATCTGTGCTGGACCAGAAGGAGCAGAGGGCTAGAAGAGAGGAGATAGGGGTGGAGGCGGGAGGATACTGGGGCAGAGAAAACCTGAAAATACGACTGTTTTTACTTAGTGACTGCAGGGTGCCTCTGCCTCCACCGCTGATGTGATTGGGACATCCACGGTGGGGCTGTGCCAATGCCACCCCTTCCTATCCAGAACCCAAGGCCCCTGAGCACGAGGCTGAGCTTGTCTCTTGGTCTCCACCTGGAGAACCCTGACAGAAAGATGCACAAATACATGCTCTTTGGGTTCTTCCTGACTAGCAGGGTTTGTTAGCGTTTTACTAGGCTTCTCTGTTCCCTCCATCAATGTGGTGAGCACCAGGGGTTAGGACTCTGTGTTTGGAGGGCTGCTTTGCACTTTCTGGTTTGGGAATTTCACTCAGATCCCCCCGATTTTGCGCCCTCAGCATATACCTGTCATGTACTAAATCAAATCTTAGCGTCCCGTAAACATTAGGACCTCAACAATCTTAACAGCAAATAGTCGTTGAGCACTAAGTGTTCGCCCAGCATTGCTCTATGTGCTGTGTAGATTATCTCATTTAATTGGCAGGGCATCCCTGTGAAAGAGTATGGACCCGGAACAAAACGGCCTGGCTTCCAATTCTAGTTCAGTTGCCTATTAGCTGTGTGATCTTTACACATTGCTTAACCTCTCTGTGCCTGGGTTTCCTCATCTATAAAAATGGGATAATAGTATTTATGGAATTGCTATGACGGTTGGGTTAGTACTTGGAACATTCTTCACACATAGAAAACAGTGGAAGTGTTAGCTATTATTTGTTACAATGCTTGATTTTACCAGTGACTTTCCTAAAGTCATATGGGTATGATGGAAATGTTCTGTAATCACACTGTTTAAGTGGATACCCAGTAGCCACATGTGGCTATTGAGCACCTGAAATATTACCAGTGTAACTGAGGAGCTGAATTTTATAATTTATTTCATTTTATCTTTAACTTAGAAACCGTGCGTGACTAGAGGCTCCCATGGTGGACAGAGCTGCTGCGTGGGTCCCACACTCAGTGATTTGATTTAAATTATTCTAATATGCATTCAAAGTTGCAAACCACTGTCCTATGTCAAGATCGTGGCATCTTATCTTGTTCTGCTCTTGGCCATTTTCCTGAGAAATATAAACGTGGAGAGCAGTAGCTCAACTGATGTTCATCTTTGGCTTCCCTACCCCTGCCCCTACCACAGGGCCTGACGCAGAATAAGTACTAAGTCAACAATGACGAAGGTTGGTGATTGAGTTCAATTATATTCACCTCTCTTTACAAACTTTCTTGGATTTTTCTGCTTTGAAATGTTCTGTTCTCTGGTTCAGAATATTGGGTTCTTTAAGAAGTCAATTCTAGGACCTTCTCTTTCATAGGCAAGTTGTCAGAGTCAGGGATACAAGTGACTTAAAATAGAATCATTGCATGTAAATCACATAAAAGTTTTCTGGAGACCTGTGGTAGGTGGTAGGGTGTGCAACTTGTCCCTGTTTGCCTGGGACTTTCCAGATTTTAGCTCTGAAAGTCCTGCATCCCGGAATGCACCCCTCCCCCGACCCCAGGCCAACCAAGAAAGTGGGTCACCCGACTTCCATGGATAACGATAAGGCTTCTATACTTACTCCGAAGGAGGAAAGAAAATGAAGCCTGTATGGTGAGACCCTGGGGTACCAGTTCCCTCAGTCCCACCATGTCACTTCAGATCCTGTCGCTGACCTGTGGAAGGCAAAAAGACACTTTGTGCCAAGAAGTGACAGCTAACCCAGGTCCTGGCCTCAGATGAACAGAAACGACTGTGGATAAAAGTCTCATTAGGAGAATCAGCTGAGACCTGGTGAGGAAGGAAGGCTCTGTGAGAAATGGCTGGTTTAACAGAGACCTGAATTGATGACAGCAGGTGGGCCTTGGCTTCCTGAGTCAGATATCCCACCCCCTACTGGGTTGATCAGAGGCCCTAATAAAGACTCAGGACAAATTAGGAAGGAGCTTTCCCAGTCAAGTTTGGGGCCAAGGTCAGGATCAGGATAAACTCTATGATGGATGACAGTTGGTCAAAGATTGGAGTCATGGTGAGGACTTGCCCATAATTAGGTGT
>NW_011888904.1:2624707-2630563 GCF_000151845.1 Pteropus vampyrus | reverse complement strand
GCACATACAGTTGCACAAACTTCACCCACATATATACGTGCACACTCCAATACCATGAGCAAAGGACGAGGCGGCTGGCCTGGATTGGTGCTGCCCCATCCCCCACTTCTGTAAGTTTCCTTCCATGATAACAGGTCTAGAAGAACCTTGGCAGTGAAGATAAGGTGCTGGGTGGGGTGGGGAAAGGAGCTCACTGATGTTCACACTGCTCCAAGGTCAATTGGCTTCATTGGTGGAGGCCGACAGCCCCCTTTCTGGAGGGCGGCCACTTGGCTTCCCGAGCCTCATTTTCCTTTTCTGTAAAGTGGAAGTGATATGGTCATGGGCTGAGATGGGATCCGAGGTGTGGTGGCCTTGGCCATGGGACACTTCCAGCTGTGTGACTTCAGGTGCGTTACTTCACTTCTCTGCCTCAGCCCTGCGTCACGTTTGTAATGGGGAGCAAGACAATACCTACTTGTTCAGTTCACGCAGGGGAAGCACTTGAGATGGCACCTGGCATGTAGCAACCATCCAGAGACTGTGAGTTATTGCCATGGAGGTGACTGTGAGCTCAGGGAGAGTCGTTACACAGGCCTCTTGTGGCCCCCTGACCCTGGGCAGAGAGCTGTCCCTCAGGCGTGGAGCCAAGCCCCAGGCTGTGAGGGGAGAGCGTGGAGCATGGCTGGAGAGGCTATGACTGTTGACGATGGTCAGGTCATGTTGATTTCAGCAGCCATGACCTGCCCCCTTGACCCACAGCCTACCACGGGCACTCAAGCACCAAGGCCGGTTGACCCCCTCTTGGTGTTTCACTAACATGTCCACTCCTCTCCATCCCCTCTGCCCTCCTTCGGCCCAGGCGACCATCACCTCTCCCCTGTTCCACCTTTTCTTCCCCTCAGTAGTCAGAGGGATCTACCTAAAAGAGAAATCTGGTCTCCTCGCTCCCTTGCTTTAATCCCTGAGGCAGCTCCCCATGGCCCTCAAGAGTCCAGGTTCTTTAATATGGCTCCTGAGGAAGTCTGGGTCCTGCCGTTGGCCTACCTCTTCCCTGCAGGCTTCCTGTGCTCTGGCCACACCAAGCATAGGTAGCTGTTTGCCAAGTACCATTGGTTGGGCCTGCAAGTGGCAGTGTGTTAGGACGGGTAGGCTATACTCTGTGACAGATAACCCCACTACCTCAGTGCTCACTCTGCAAGTTTATTTCTCTGTTAAGCTATATGTCCAACATGAGTCACTTGAGGAGAGATGTTCTGTTCCATACAGTCCCTTGGGGACCCAGGATGATGGAATCTGCACCATCTAGAAAGTATGGCCTTCTCATCTCTTCACCAAGGATGAGAGTTTTGGAGGGTCACGGGCAGGTCTTACCTACTTCAGCCTGGAAGTGGCACATGTCACTTCTGCCCATGATCATTGGCTAAGAACTGAAACCAGGGCTGCCTGACTGCAAGGAGGCTGGGATGCAAGGGGAGCGGTGAAATGTCTGGTGAGCATTGCCATCTGCCACAGACAAGTGCGCCCCTCAACCCTCCTCCGCTGCTGCTAAAGGTGAGGCAGGGGTAGGAGACGTGGAACTGAGCCTGCTGACTCCCCGCTACTTTTCCAGCCTAGGCCCAAGGCAGCTCCTCAGCTGCCACCTAATTGCCAAGGCCCTAGGGAAGTCTTTGTCTTTGCTGTTCCTTTCTAAGAGGACTCCCAGGACCCATTTCTCTCAGGACCCAGTGCAGAAAAAAGCTGTGTTCCTTAGCAGGTGGTGGCTTTTATCTTACACACACTCACTAAATCGCTTTCTGATTCTGTTTCCCTTATTGAATCGACTAGGAAGCTCAGGCCCAACTCTGAGGGCCACCTCCTGTGTGTGGAGAACCTGGCAGCACACATTCATAGCTTAACTTCCTCCCCACCACCACATTTCGAGGGATCTCTTTTTGTTCCTGTATTTTCCCTCTCTCCCCATTTCCTCACCATGGCTTTTCCATTTCCTTCTACCTTGCGTCCTATTTCTGTAAGTCTTCTTACAACCTTTCTGAAATCAGATGGGTGATAAATAGTCAGTCAGTGCCTGCATTCTGTGCTGCTTGCTATAACTCTGGCAAATGCAGCCGGGGTTTTGGAGAGTGGAAATGTCTGAGCTTCACGGGACAGACCTGTCCCCGTGAGGCCGATGTGCCACCTGTAAGGGCTTCGCTTGTGGGTCCGGCCTTTGGTCACCATGGCTTCCTGAGGTCAACAGTCTAATCTTGTGCCTTTGAACTGAGTACAGAGAAGAGCCTTGGGCCAGCTGCCCAGGCTGGGCAAGACACCTTCTTTGTCCTGACCATGTGGGTATCCAGTCAAACATGCCTCCCCTGGGAAGTTCCTAGGGCCTGGGCTAGGCAATACACTGTGCTGGGCACTCCTGGAGCACAGCCCCAGGCTTTTTGTTTGTTTGTTTTTTGTTTTTTGAGGAACCTGCAAGCTATGATAGAGAAGATGAGACCTGACACCAAACTTCAAAACGGGGACCTAAGGGCAGGGAAGAGAGACAGCTGTGAGGAGCAGAGGAGACCAAGATCTCTGCTACTCAGTGCACCAAGGAAGACTCTGGGGGCTTGGAGGCTGGGGAAAGAAGGGATTTGGACTTCTGGAGATGGGTACAGGCGATAAGTAGCTGGGAAGGGCAAGCCAAGGAAGTGGTCAAGGCAAGGGCGAAGGCCCCAGAGGACTGGAAAGGGAAGAGCAGACCCAAGGGAGGCTGGTGGTATTCTTTATCTAGAAGGTGCCCTTTAGAAGATGAGCAACAAAAAGTGAATCATGGAATATGGAATGGGACCCAACCAGAAGGCCTTGAATTCTAGGCTGAGTTTGCCCTTGAACTTGTAGGGCAGCAGTGAATGGGGAGCAACAAAGGATAATCTAAGGTGGGGGCCGAGGTGGTGAGGAGTACAGCCAGGCTTGGTGTCCAGAGGATCCCTCTAGCCTACATGGGGAGCATGGAGGGGAGGGCCCAGTGGAGTCAGCGAGATTGGGGGCAGGGAGTTTGACCTGAGTGGCAGTGAGGCAGAGAGATGGCTACATGGTATCATGCATTTGGCCACTGATGGGGCCTACATCCTCTTACATGTCATTTATAACCCAGTCCTACTTACCTCTTCTCCAGCTTGTATTCTCCTCACTTACATTGCCCAATTTATGTTTATATGTGTGTATAATGTATACATTTTCTTCTTAACATCTCCTTGCTAATCTTACAAAATTACATGTAGTTGCCCAAACATTCCATGTTTTCTCCTATCTCCAGGACTTTAGTCAGGGTCTTCTACCCGCCTGGGCCTCCTTCCCCAACCCCTGCCCCTACCCCAGCGCTCCCTTGTCCTGCCAACATACCAAATCCTACTCATCCTTCAAATGACAGCTGACATGTCACTTCCTCTGGTAAGCCCTCCCTGACTGCCATGTACAAACCTCCATTATTAGGTATAGTACCCTGAGTCTCACTGGCCCAGGCTCCCCTAGGGGTCTCACTCACAGGACCTCTAGCTCCTGTAAGGCTGGGCTCAGGCTTACTCTCTCCAAAACCTCTGTACCTGGCACAGGGCCTAGTCACACAGTGGTGCTCAGTAAATATTGAGTGAACAAATATAAGGCTGGATGAGGAGTGAGGGCAGCTCAGGATGCCTGGATGATAATAGTGGTCGTAATTATTACTGTTGATCAAGGGATCTAAATGTATCATTTAATTTTACCCTCATGACAAGTCTATGAGAAGGATACTTGCATTGTCCCCATTTTACAGATGAGAAAACGGTGGCTTCAGAAGTTAAGTCACTTGCCTGCCCAGCTGGCAAGAGGCAGAGCTGGAATTGGAAGCAGGCAGACTGGCACCAGAGGACACAGCGTTACCCACTGGGCTGGGCTGGGACGGGAAGGGGTGCCTGGGCTGTGGGTGAGATGGTGGATTGGGAATGTGGTGAGGTCTCTATGGTTTTTTGTGTTCATACTTGAAGGGATGGAAAGCAAACAGGTGAGCAAAAATTATACACCATCTCACCACATCTCACCAGGTCCATAGAAGTAGCCACAAGTACAGCCTGTTCACTCGATTGCCCTTCACAGTGCATCGCTGTCATGCCTTCTTATATATTAGATCCCCATGTGTCCCGTTATCAGAGTAGCGAGTCTCACACTCTTTTTGTCCCATTTGTGTCCTGCAGATGTCATGGCACCCCCAGTACCGGAGCTCCAAGTTCCGCCACGTCTTTGGCAAACCAGCCAGCAAGGAGAACTGCTACGACTCAGTGCCCATCACCCACAGCGTCCACGACAATCACTTCTGTGCCGTGAACCCCCACTTCATTGCAGTTGTGACTGAGTGTGCTGGTGGGGGGGCCTTCCTCGTCATCCCCCTGCACCAGGTAAGGATGCATGGTGAGCCCCAGGCCCAAGCAGCTCCCTGGAGGCAAAGCAGGACAAAGGGAAAGTAGAAAGAGCCTGGGTATCTGGTACCATACACGGGTTAAAGTCCTAGACCTGCCAATTACCAGCTGTGTGACCTTAAGTAAGTAATTTCACCTTTGTGAGCCTTAATTTCTTCATTGGGAAAAATATACCTCTCCTTGGATTTCAGCAATTGCCCAGCTATTCCTGGGACCTCCCTCCACCCCACTGCAAAATAATTCACTCCTGAATAAAATATAATTTTTGATACATTTCCGAGCTCATAAGACATTGGGAAATCTCCAAAGTCACTTCCCCTCCCCCAAAAAGAAACAAACCTTAAGCCAAAATCTAAGTAGGAGAGAAAAGTAGAAAGTGAACAGGAAGAACAGGCTTGTCCTGCGGGCAGATGTTAACAGTATAGGTTGGACCATATGCATTTGCTGATGTTTAATAGTTTTTGACCCCCAGAATAGCAGTTTCATATAGATTAAGCTAATAGCAGATCTTTGCAGTAGCCTGAGTCTCAGCCTCAGGGCAGACCCTCCGAAAGGTCTAGAGGGATCTTGAGTTGGTAGTGTCTCTGGTTCACAGCAGAAGCACAGACAGAGTTTGTCTAGAGGAAAGTATTCACAGTGTGGACAGGAGTGCCACAGATTAAGATCAGGGAAATTCGTAATCTGAAATCATTCAACATGTAAGCTGCCATGAGTAAGAAACAATAGATTTAGACCACCAGAGAACTTCGAAAGTGAAAATAACTACAGGTTGAAATATGATAGACCAGGTTTCTGATCCCAATACAATTGACTTCGAAATCAATAACAGAATATGCATTTTAAGTTCTCACTTATTTGGAAATTTAAAGACACATTTCTAAATAATTTCCAGGACAGAGAAGAGATCAACATGGAAATTTAAAACTGCTTAAAACTGAATGATAATGAAAAACATCACAAAACTTATGGGATACAAGGAAAGTGGTGTTTCAAGGGAAATGTGTAGCACCCATGCCTATGTTAGAAAGGAAGAAAGTCTGAAAATAATGGCGAAATGTTCAACCTGAGAAGTTAGAAAAAGAACAACAGGGTAAACCTAAAGAAAGTGAGAAAAGAAATAATAAAGAGCAGAAATCAGTGAAAGAGAATGCAAACATACATTAGAGAGAAGGCCCAAGGACCCAAAAGTTGATTCCTAGAAAAGACTGATAGACAAACCTCTGGACAGATGGCCAAAAATAAAAGACAGAAGGTACAAATAACATTAGGAACAAAAAAGCAAAATCACAGCAGAGGTTCAAAACATAAAACCCGAAGAGGAACAATTTTTTGATAATATATTTGAAAACGTTAACGATATGGTCACATTCTTATAAAAAATATATAACTTGTCATTACTGATTCAGGTAGCAACAGAAAGCCTGAATAGTCCTGTAACTATGTTTTTAGATTGTGT
>NW_011888904.1:2605491-2624657 GCF_000151845.1 Pteropus vampyrus | reverse complement strand
ATCTCCAAAGTCACTTCCCCTCCCCCAAAAAGAAACAAACCTTAAGCCAAAATCTAAGTAGGAGAGAAAAGTAGAAAGTGAACAGGAAGAACAGGCTTGTCCTGCGGGCAGATGTTAACAGTATAGGTTGGACCATATGCATTTGCTGATGTTTAATAGTTTTTGACCCCCAGAATAGCAGTTTCATATAGATTAAGCTAATAGCAGATCTTTGCAGTAGCCTGAGTCTCAGCCTCAGGGCAGACCCTCCGAAAGGTCTAGAGGGATCTTGAGTTGGTAGTGTCTCTGGTTCACAGCAGAAGCACAGACAGAGTTTGTCTAGAGGAAAGTATTCACAGTGTGGACAGGAGTGCCACAGATTAAGATCAGGGAAATTCGTAATCTGAAATCATTCAACATGTAAGCTGCCATGAGTAAGAAACAATAGATTTAGACCACCAGAGAACTTCGAAAGTGAAAATAACTACAGGTTGAAATATGATAGACCAGGTTTCTGATCCCAATACAATTGACTTCGAAATCAATAACAGAATATGCATTTTAAGTTCTCACTTATTTGGAAATTTAAAGACACATTTCTAAATAATTTCCAGGACAGAGAAGAGATCAACATGGAAATTTAAAACTGCTTAAAACTGAATGATAATGAAAAACATCACAAAACTTATGGGATACAAGGAAAGTGGTGTTTCAAGGGAAATGTGTAGCACCCATGCCTATGTTAGAAAGGAAGAAAGTCTGAAAATAATGGCGAAATGTTCAACCTGAGAAGTTAGAAAAAGAACAACAGGGTAAACCTAAAGAAAGTGAGAAAAGAAATAATAAAGAGCAGAAATCAGTGAAAGAGAATGCAAACATACATTAGAGAGAAGGCCCAAGGACCCAAAAGTTGATTCCTAGAAAAGACTGATAGACAAACCTCTGGACAGATGGCCAAAAATAAAAGACAGAAGGTACAAATAACATTAGGAACAAAAAAGCAATATCACAGCAGAGGTTCAAAACATAAAACCCGAAGAGGAACAATTTTTTGATAATATATTTGAAAACGTTAACGATATGGTCACATTCTTATAAAAAATATATAACTTGTCATTACTGATTCAGGTAGCAACAGAAAGCCTGAATAGTCCTGTAACTATGTTTTTAGATTGTGTAATAAAAATCTCTTAAAGAAAACAGAAGGAAGAGGCAGGCTATAGAGTAGGGAAGGATATTTGCACAATTAGCATGACAAAGAGCTCATTTCCTGAATGTATAAAATGGACTAGGACAAAACAAAACAAAACAAATTTTAAAAAAACCCGAACAGGTATCTTATAGCAGAGAAAATCCAAATGGTTACTGAACATTTAAAAAAAGTTCTCAACCTCATTAGTAAACCACAATGAGATACCACTACAAAGACCAGAAATGGCAAAAACGTAAAAAATCTAACGATAGTAAGTGATGTCGAGGATGTGGGACTATGTAAAGGCTCAGACCCTCTGGTGACAGGGTAGACTGGCACATGTATTTTGGAACAAAATGTGACAGTTTCTATTAAAGAGGAAAATCCACATATCCTGTGACCCGGAGATTCCACTGCTAGGTACATACCAGGCAGAAATGTGTGCTTCTTGGCACCAAAACCCAACACAAGAAAGCTCAGAGGAGCGTTGTTCCTATTAGCACAAAACTGCAGAAACCCAAAGGTCCAAGAATTGAATAAATAAATTGTGGTATATCCATAGTGTAGAATATACAGAATCATGAAAAGGAACAAAGAGTAGACAAATATACCACAAAAGGATGGATCTCAAATACAAGGGTGAGGGAAAGAAACCAAATTACATACTGTTTCGTTCTGCTAACCTAAGGTTAAAAACGGACTAAATTAAACTGTAGGTTAAGGAGATGCATAAGGAAGTAGAAAAACCTTAAAGAAAAGCAAGCAAGGGACTCTCAAGAAAACCGGTATAGTAATTACCCCCTGGGCTAGGGAGGAAGTTGCAACTGGATAGTGTCCTGTGGTGGTCTCCTCGGTTCTAGTTCATGCCTTGACCTGGGAGGATGGCAGTTGTATGGTTAATCTATTTTCCAACAATTCATTAAGCTGGACATTTACATTTCAGGCACTTTTTTAATGTAATATAGTTCAGACAAACACATATAAGGATGACGCTAGATTCATGTGGTTTTTTTCCATGTAACTATCGAAAAACTGATTAATCTTTTATAAACACTTCCAGAGAAAAAGAGAAAAGGAATTGCTCCCTTCCTCGTTCTGTGAGGCCAGTATAACCTTGATTCCAAAACCAGACAAGGGCAGAATAAGAAAAAGATTACAGACCAATTTCACTCAAGAAGGTGAATGCAAAATTACCAGCAAACCAAATCCAGCAGTGAGTAAAAGATACATCCTGACCAAGGTGGATTTATTCCAGAAACTAAGGACGGTCTAATATTAATAAATCTATAAACACAGATCATTACATTAACAAATAAAAAGAGAAAAACCATATGGTCATCTCCATAAAAGCAGAAAAAGCATTTGATAAAGTACGATACCCACTTATGTTAAACGTCTTTTGCAAACTAAGCAAAGGGAATTTCACTAATATATAGGAAACAGAACTTTAAAAACCTTTTATTTTGAAAGAATTTCAACGCTACAAAAAAGTTGCAAAAATAGTTGAATAAACTGATTATCCTTCGCCTAGATTCACCAGTGTTAACATTCTTCCAAATTTACTTTTTATCTCTTTTATATCTTTTTCTCCATTTATGGGTATTTACAAATTTTGTTTCTGGTCCAGAATCCAACCCATGATCATGCATTGTATTTAGTTGTCATATCTCTTAGTCTACTAAGCAGTAAAGGCCAACTGTTTTGTAGAATGTTCCTAAATTTGAATTTGTCAAACTGGCTCCTCATGACTATGTTCATGTTATGCATTTTTGGCAAGAATATTAAACAAGTTATGTATCCTCAGTTCATTACATCATGTGACATATGTTGTCAATTTGTCTCATTGGTGATATTTGATCTCTTTGTTAGTATGGTGCAAACATCATTCATAAAGAAAAAATGTTAGAAACATCCCTTTAAAATTAGCAATAAGGTATTAGGTCCTGGCCTGCACAGTAAGACCGGAAAAATAAGTTATAAGAATTGAAAAAAAAGTAAAACTTCTATTATTTACAGATACGATTGACTATACAGAAACCCAAAAGAACATATAGTCAAATTTTTAGAAAAATAATAAAGGTGTTTGGAATGTAGCCGGATAAAAAGATTAGAATACAAAAATGAATTGCATTTTTACAAACCAAGAATGTTTAGAAAATATAAGCATTTGCAGTAGAATAAGAGAGCGAATGCCTAGGAATAAACAAGCAAGACTTAAAAGGAGTTCAGAGAGCATTATTGAGAGACTAATATTAAAGATGACCCAAGCAAATAGAAATATGTACTATGTTCATGAATAGCCACTTTTCTCCCTTCCCCAATTTCCATAGCATTCTCCTTTTTAGGACATATTCCGCAACCTAATTTTTTTCTTAGGGCACTATGCCCCAAGTACTTTGAATTAGTCATTTGTATTCTTCTGCTAGCACCTCCTAATGCACTTGGAATGGGGGGAAAAAGAACCAGTACTTTGCTTACATATGTATCACATTGTGGATACATAAAGTTGATGTTCATAAATTTCCATCGATTGAACAAATTTTCTACTAATGAACAAATTACTTTTGTTCATCCAAATAAATAGGAAGGGCATAATTGGCAAAGGGAATTGAGCAAAGAAAGACATGGAGGAGGTAGGACTATTCAAGGACTGTTCAGGGAACAATGCTGAGAGCAGTCTGGCCAGAAGAAATGAACAGTCTATTTAGGGGAGGAAGGGAAATACCCTGGGGAAGTGGATTGGGGCCAGATGGGAAGGACCTTGAACGCAGGGATGAGAAGTGTGAACTGTATTCCAGAGAGATGAAATTTTTTAAGCTGAGGAGGGACAAGTATACAGTGGGATGTATGGAAAGACTTGAAGGTCAGAGCTGGAAGGACCCCTAGAGATGGCCCATTTGTCTACCTATTTCTCCCAAGCTCTTGGGTGCTTTTAAAAGATTCTGTCCACCAAACAAACTGTGTTCTTAATTAATTATGTAATTAATGTGATTTCCTGATTTTTATTAATCAGACTTTTTCAGAACTGTCACGGTTTCTAAGCATGAAATATTTAGTACACATAGGTAGTAACAACTGATATAAAGAGAATAAATATGTTTGATGTGATGGAGTGTGACCTGGGTGGGGAGAGGGAACCTAGTTTAGATAGGAGGATCAGAGAAGGCTTTTCTGGGGAGGTGACATTTGAGTCGAGAGCCACCTGAAGCTCTAGAGGCAGAGCGGTCAGGCAGAATGAACAGCAAGTACAAAGATCCTGAAGTGGGAGGGGGATTGGTGTGCTTGAAAAACTGCTTCCGATGTCGCACGGGCAAGAGTAGTGGGAGGTGGTCAGGGAGAAGAGCAGGGTGAGGACTGTGCAGGCCCTTAGGCCAGGGCAGGAATCTGGTTCTATTCTGAGTCCAGTGGGAAAGCCGCTGGAGGGTTGAAACTCAGTTGTCCCATGCAACCTAACCTTAGGTAAAATGTGTAATTCTCTTTGGGCTTTTTTGAAATAGCATCATAAGTAGCTTGAGGACATATGTTAATTGCTATGGTTACAGACTCCTAGGAGTCCGGGCACAGCAGGAGCTGGAAGCCACTAGTCAGACCTCATACCTGAGGGTCACAACACAGATTCTGATTCAGTGGGTCTGAAGTGAAGCTGGAGAACCTGCATTCCAACAAGCTCCAGAGTTGGCAGGTAAAATACCGGATGCCCAGTTAAATGTGAATCTCAGATAAACACCAAATAACTTTTTTTGCTTATTTTTTAATTAAACTTTTTTCGTTTCGAGATCATTATAGATTCACATGCAGTTGTAAGAAATAATACAGAGAAATTCCGTGTACCCTTCACCCGGTTGCCCCCAATAATAACATCTTGTGAAACCAGAGTAAAATATCAAATCCGGGATATTGACATTGGTACCATCAAGACACAGAACAATTGCCAGCGTCCCAAAGATCCCCCATAGCTCCTTTTATAGCCACGGCCACTTCCCTTACTCCCATTGTCATCTTAACCTTTGACAACCACTAATCTGTCCTCCATTTCTGTACTTTTGCCATTGTCAGAATGTCATGTGAATGGAAACATAAAGTATGTATGTTACCTTTTGGGCTTGACGCTTTTCACTCAGCATGAAAGATCCATCCAAGTTGCTGCAGGTATCAGTAGCTCATTCTTCTTTATCGCTAAGTCATAGTCCATGGTCTGAACGTACCACAGTTTGTTTAACCATTCGCCCGTTGAAGGCCGTCTGGATTGTTTCCAGTTTGGGACTGTTAGGAATAAAGCTGCTGTAAACATTTGTATACGTGTTTCTGTGTGAACATAAGTAAGTCTCCATTTCTGTGGGATAAATGCCCAGGCATGCAATCACTGGGTTGTAAAAAAGATGTTTAATTTTATAAGAAACTGCCAACATGTTTTCACGAAGAATTTCTTAGTATAAGTAAAATGTTGCATGAGACATACTTACACTAAAAATAATATTTGTTGTTTATCTGAACTTCAAATATCACTGGGCATTCTGTATCTTTATTTGCTGGTCCTGGCATCCCGACTCTGTGGTGCTGCTGATCTGCTGGTTTGCAAACTACATTTCAGTAACTAGACTCTCATCTAGTTCTTTTTTATGTAGATTAAAAACAATATAATGAACTCTTCCATACCTAGATTCTAGAATTTTCAAGACTTTGCCACTCTCGTTTTCATCTATCACTTTTCGCCCCCTGAACTGTTTTAAAGCAAATCATGGACATTTGGTCATTTTACCACACAAACTTCATTCTAATTATACAATTCTAAAAAAGAGTAACATTTTCTGATATAGTCACAACGCCAGAATCACAGCATCGACAATAACTCCTGTGTCATCTGATTCCCACTTCGTGTGAAAACTTCCCTCATTGCCTCATAAATGCCTCACTGTGTTTGGTTCATTTGAATCCAGACAGGCCCACCCATTGCATTTGGTTGATATTTTCTTAAGTAACCACACCCAGTGCAATGGGGCAGGAACAAGAGGCTGAGAGAAAGGACACACGTGCTGGTCCCATCGCGTAGCACTTAACGCTGGGCAGATAGGCCTGTGGGGCCCTTTGGTGTATTACCAGGCACAGTGCTTATGCTGATGACTTCATGAGCCCATTTGGAAGGATTATTGCCCCAATGTGCAGAAAAGGATGCTGAGGCTCAGGGAAATGACTTCCAGAAGGACCCTGAGCAGTAAGAGTAAGGACCTGAATATGGCCCAGTCCAGGGTGTGACCTTGGAGCCTTGCTGTCATTTAACCAGCTACAGCTCCTGGCTCTGGTATACATTGGCTCCCTGTCAGTTACCAGGGATTATGTCCCATCCAGGCACAGAGAAGTGTCAGTAAAGAGTTCTGTGCAAGGGAAAGGAAGGGACAAGCTAGCTAATTATTTAATGGAAGTGTGTACAGGACTATTGGGTTGGAGGGTGCCTCGCCTCACCACAATTCCACAGGTGGTGTCAGGTATCCTGAGGGAGTGACACAGTCAGGGAGGGCTCTTCCATTAGCGTGCTGTGACCAGGTGAGTCTGTTGGAGAGAGGTGCCTGCAGCCTTGACAACAGAGGGCCATGCTCAGAGAATAAGGCACAGCGGGATGGTCTGGGGACAGGCTAGCCCTGAGCCCGGGGACATGGCAGGATAGGAGCCTGACCCTGGGGCCTGGCCCACAGCAGATCGGCCCCTTGAAAAGTTGAAGGGAGAACTTTGCTGTGAGGTGTGGCAGGTGAGGAGGAATGAAGGAAGGCAAGAGTAGGCGGAGTCCAGGGTTGGGCCCTATAACATTGCTGGGAGTGGGCCAGGCCAGAGGAAGCCATGGGTCTGAGGGGGCGAATGGACACCATGGCCTTCAGGTGTCTGGAAGGAGGGGGAGGGGGACACTTCACTGCTGAACTCCTAGAGGCCAGACGGACCCTTCTCAGGCCTGTGTCTGACCATGTCACTCCCCTGCTCAAATGCTTCCCAGGACTCCCCATAGCCTGCAGATAAAGTCTTGCCTTCCTCCTCAAAGCCTTTTGTCGCCTGTCCCAGCTGACATTTTGAATCTCAGAACCTTCCAAGCACATATCTGTCCCCTCCACACTCAGATTCTCCTTCTAGAAATGTACAGTATAGGCTAGTCTGGTTTTGTTTGTTTTTAAGTCTCTTTCAGTTCTAGGGGTCTGTTCAGCCTGGAAGAGAACTTATTCAAGGAATACGTCCTCTGCCTTCAAATTTCCCAGGAATTGGGCTGAGATTCAGGGTGGAGAAGGTGTTTATGGAGTCCCAAAGGGCAGAGCTAGGACCAGAATTAGAAAGTGAGGGGAGCAGGAAGGGCCATAGGGAGGCCACACTGGGCTCAAAGTAAGAAGCATTTTCTCACAGTAAATACAGTCCGAAAGTAGAATAAACCACTAGCGGGGAGGTAAGCTTCCCATCTCAGGAGGTGACCAAGGGAGTTACCAGATAACCTGCAGTTTACTGCTGCCAGCCCTGGGTATAGGATTCTACCATAAACCATCTTCATGTTCACCTGTGATTCGTCTGGGTAGGGCTGATGAATGACTCTCTGCCCTAAATCCTTATGGGAACGTGATTTGCATTTTAGCAATGTGTTCCCAGGATTACGGAACACTCTTTTCATCTTTCCTTCTGCTCAACTCCTTTGGGAAGCCCTTTGGCCCCAAGTCTCACCCCCTCTCATCAGGACACGGCTCATCTGTCCACGTGTACATCTCTCCACAGGGCCCAGCCAGGAGCCCTGTGCAGGGTGACTTTCTCCATGCCCACAGCCTCGACCCTTCTGTCTGGCTTCTTCTGTCCCATTGTTTGGTCTGCCATCCCTGCCATCTGCTTCAGGATCCTTCCCGCTTAAAACTTAACCTACGGCTCTGCCTTTCTGATTTGAAATGCCTGTCCTCCACCCTAGCCTGGTCAAAGTCTCCCTCTCTTTAAGGCCCAATTCGAAGGTCTCCTCCTCCTCTAGGAAGCCTTCTCCAATTGATGCCCTGGGCCTTTCCTCTGCTCTCTCTCCAAGCCCTAAGTATACTACATCCTGCCTCCTCTACAGACCGGCAGCTCCTGGAGGGCAGGGCCCGTGAGTAACTCATCTTCTGCCATCACATTCAGGCAGCGTGGGACCCGGCATGCAGTGGGTCTTTAGTGAAAGGCCTGCGTGATGCTGATGATACCTACAGCGTGAGGATAGCAAGAGGCAAACCAGGCAGTGAGTGGAAACATTCCCGGTTCTCGTGGCTCAGCTGTGGACTGGTTCTGTGGCCCTTAGCACATGATTGTCAACCCCACTGATCCCAGTTTCTGCATTATACATAGGAATTCTTATACTACTTCCTGGGGTGGTTGAGAGATCAATCCAATAATGTGAACACAGCACCTAGCATAGGACCTGGCACATAAATGACACATAAGTTATGGTTCCTAACATTTACAAACCTGTTCCTTGTAGGATGAGAATGTGCTTGAGTTCATCAGTTGGAATATGATCAAGGCATCGATTTATTCAGTGAGGGCAGCCCTGGAGCAACTGCCTATCAGTTGGGTGGAAAGTGATGGGAGTCGCCCTGCCGAACAGTCTGGCTTCACACTGAGTACATCCCTGGGCCCCCAAAACATTCTGAGCAACAATACTTGTGATTAGCTCTGATGCACTTAGACTGGTGAGTTTACTGCAGGCTTACCATGTCCCAGGCACAGTCTTAAGCACTTTATGAGTATGGACTCATTTAATCCTCATACTCACCCTGTAAGGTCCTAGTACTGTTACCATTTTGTAGATGAGGAAACTGAGGCATAGAGAAATGAAATCACTTGCCCAAAGTCATTGCAGTAAGTGCTATAGCAGGAATTTAAACTCAGGAAGCCAGAGTCGGCCTGCCCGCCTAACATCTTCTCACACTGTGCATACTACCTCCGCCTGCCCCACCACCCCTGCCTCCCATGTTTGCTCTGGGCAGTTGGGAGGGTCACTTGAGGCCATGACTATGACATTTGTGGAAATGGCTGCCCCTGTGAGCCCTGGGGGTCATGACAATGGCCTCACAGCTCTATTGTCCAGGCAATTAAGGTCTGGCCCCTGAGCATCCCCAACCCACCTAGCTCTGACCTCCAGGGTCCTGCAGTCCTGTGTACCTCATCTGTCCAGGGCAGCCCGGCAGGGATTTAGAGGTGGCGTCTCTCCAAGCTGAGTAGCCAGCTCCTGCACCAAAGCCAAGGTTCTCTGTGGTCTGCGAGGAGAGCAGATGTATCTCCCCTGATTTAGAGCTTATGTCTCCCATAAATCAGAAGCTTGTTCCTGGCTGACTGCTGACCTAATGGACAGAAGGGCGGAAGTGGCCTCCTGATTATAAATGTCCCTTCCTTGACCGGGCTTTTAGCAGCTCAATCAATAGCCCATCAGACTGGCTTAATGTCTGTTAATGTGGGTCCTTAGCATGAAACCCATTTAAACACAGAGCACTCGAGGGGAGGACCAGCCATCCTTTGTTCTCTGGGGAGGAGGAGAAGCTGTCTGGGGCTGGGGCCTCTGCTCTTAGAGGCCTGGGAAGAATGCTGGCCCAAGCTCAGACCTGTGAGGAGCTGCCCCTCTGAGCCTGAAGCACCTCCTGAGTTTATGGCTGGGCCGACCTGAGAGGTGTGGGTCTGAGTGGGGCTCCTGGGCAGTTTGCTTCCTGTTGGCCAAGGCCAGCCTAACAATCAGCTCTTCTGAAGAGCCCTCAGGGCAGAAATTGGGTCATGGCCCTGGGCCAGGGTGTAGAGATAAAGGCCCTGAGAGCAATGTGGGTGTGCCATAGCAAGAGACCCAGTACCGCTCATGCCCTTCGACCCAGGAAATGATCCAAGAGAAGTGAAAGGCTGTCTGCAGGAAGAGGGGCAGGATGCTGACTCAGAGAGGGCTGGTGCTCCCTTAGAGCACAATAAGGACACCACAGACTCATACTTGGCAGCCAGAGCCCTGGGCTCCAGCCCAGCTCTGCCCCTCACATTCCCCGTGACCCTGGGCAAGTCCTTCTTCCAGTCTGGGACCAGTGAGAAAGGGCTGTGACCCACTAGTGATGCTTGCCACCAGTGCAAGATAAGAGTTTTGCTGTGTTTTTACCATTATTGGTCTCTTGAACAGCCCTTCAGGTTCTGCAGTTTTATAACAAATTCTTGGCTAATCCTGGAAAGACCCATCTTTTCAAAATCTGGAATTTTATCCTAAATACCTTTTTTTATTGCAAAATTTACACCATTTTTCTAGAAAGTTTGGGAAATTTTTTAAAAACACAGAAGATAATAAAACCACCCAATTATCCCACCATCTAGAGGTCATCGTGAATAACATTTGGATGCATTTCCTTTCAGTCTTTCTCAGTTCCAACATGTACATGTATGTGCGTGTGCATGTACCCCCCCCCCACACACACATATAAAATAACTATTACGTGAGCACTATTATAGGACATCACTGTTCGGCTTTTCATGCACAGTATCTCATTTTACCCCCATGACAATCCTGTAAGGAAGAGATGATTATTCATTTTATAGATGAGGGAAAAGAGGCTTGCAGAATTTAAGCAGACACGATCAGATTTTAGTTCTTGAAAGCTCACCTGATGACAGCATGCAGAAGGCCCGGCGGCTTAAGCGAGGGGTCCACAGCTGGACAGCAGTCCCGTGCAGACCAGAGTCAGGGCCTATGGGCGCAGTGTTATCTTTCCAAGGTCCTGGATCTTGATGCTGCTCCTACTGCAGGGAGCAAAGAGCATGCACCTCTCTTCCCTGTCCAGGGACCCACTTTTTTCAGCCACGGAGAAGGCAGAACCACCTGAAAGAAATGGAACTTTTGCCCGCTTCCTCACACATTACTATCGAACGACACCAGGCCAGATACCTTCTTTTCTCTCTCTGTGAATGTGTATGTGAGGGTATAATTTTTTTTTTTAACTCTTTGAAGGCAGGTTTTATATACCTTTGCTCCTTACCCCTAAATACTTGAGTGTTTCCTAAAAGTATGATACTCTCTTACATAACCACAGTATGTTATCAGTAGTAAGTTTAACATTGCAACAATACTTTAATCTACCGTTCACTTTTTAATTTGTCAAGTAATGTTCTTTATAGGGTTCCTCCTCCAGTAAGGGATCCAGTCTAGGGTGAGGTGTCTAACCCCTTCTTGAGGGGCAAGAACTGGGTAGGGCAGAGTATTTCTGAAGGAGAGCCCAGGACCACTGTCTTTGTTTGCAGAGCTACTAAACTGCATGCGTAAAGCCTCTACAAACCAGGAGTTCAGTTGTCTGTCTCCTAGTTTGCCTGAGGTGACGGGGAAGCCATGTGTGTATTCTCGTAGCAGCTGCCTGCTTTACAGCCTTATTAAACAAGGTGCATCTTTGCTCTGTCTTGAGTCATCCCGTAAAAGTGCAGTGGTCTCTGCAGAGTTGGGGAGGTGAGGGAAGGAGGCAGTGGGTGTTCTCTGAGTTCATTATGTTCTTGAAAGTCCCTCCTTAAAAATCCTGAAACTGTTGATTCTTCGAGGTCAAGTACTGTATCTTGTGCCCACCCGGTACCTTGATTGGTGCCTGTTCCCTAGGTTCCTCATAAAGATTTGCTGAATGAAGGGATGTTGGCCAGTTTTCTTCTCAGGTGTCTCTTTCATTTAGATGTAAAAGTGGTCAGGGAAGCATTCTGGTGGGTGGGCTCCAGAACCTGAGGCCAAATGGTGGATATGAGCCATGCCTGCGTAGGCAGGCAGAGGGCCTGGGTCCTGCTTCCTCTTCTGCTTGAACCATGCAGTGTGATGTGCAAAATGAGTGTGTTGGTTCCTCCTTGCCAGCTTCAAGTTTCTGTGACCGAACTGGTGTGGCTGCCCCATGATCCAGGAAATCCAGGTCTGTCAGTGCAGTTGGAAATCTCAGCTTCAGAGCTATGAGGAATGGGTTGTGGGACCTGTGTATTCTCTCAGTGCCTATACAGGAATTCTCAGCAGGAGAGAAGGGAAGGGAAGTAAATGCCCTTTCTTTTTCATTGAAATATAAGTCATATACCATAAAATTCACCATTTTAAGGTGTACAATTTAGTGGGTTTTAGTGTATTCCACAGTTGTGCAACCATCACCACTATCTCATTTTAAAATAATTTCCTCACCTCATAAAGAAACTCCATACCCATTAAGCAGTCACTCCCCATACCCCTTCCCCCAAGCCACTAATCTGCTTTTAGTCTCTATGGCTTTACCTATTCTGAATTTTTCATATGCATTAGTCAGAGTTTTGAATACAAGGAACCAAAGGATGTATTAATTTGCTCAAGCAATGAAATCACATCTGGTATATCATCTAAGCAGAATCATGCAATATTTTGTGACTTTTTACATCTGACTAATTTTACTTTTCATATCCGACTAATTAGCATAATGTTTTCAAGGTTCATCTATATTGTAGCATACATCGGTACTTCATTATGTTTTTGGCTGAATAATATTCCACTGTATGAATATACTACATTTTGTATATCTATTCATCTGCTGATGGACATTTGGATTGTTTCCACCTTTTGGCAACTATGAATAATACAACTATGAACAAGTTTTTGATGTACAAGTTTTTGTAGACCTATGTTTTCATTTCTCTTGGGGATATACTTGGAAGTGGAATTTCTGGGTCATTTGGTAACTCTAACCTTTTGATGATCTGCCTCACTGTTTTCCAAAGTAGCTACACTATTTTTGCATTCCCACCAGCAGTGTATGAAGGGAAGTGTCCTTTTATTGAATATCTACTATGTGCTAGACACTGTGCTAGACCCTTGCCACACCTCATCTCCTATGAGCTTCGCACCAAACCTGTGAAATACTTATCATGGTCTCCAATTTATCGAGCAAAACATTGAGGCTCAGAGAAGTAATGCGACTCCCCTAGATCACATCACATCACTTACCACAGGGAACAGTGTTAAGTCCTAGATTCACACCCCTACATTTTCCTGTCTATTTGGTGATTCCTGACTGACTGAGTGACCATCTAGATGGTAAGTGGAATTAATCCCCTCCCGCTCCAACCCTCCTGGGCACTGTTTTGCAGACGGGAAAGTTGGACCCCCACTACCCGAAGGTCTGCGGGCACAGAGGGAACGTCTTAGACATCAAATGGAACCCTTTTGATGATTTCGAGATTGCCTCCTGTTCCGAAGATACCATGGTGAGTGTCAGTGCATGAGATCATTCCCTTGACCAAGAGGAGAGGGATTAGGGCAGAGGGAGATGGAATGGTGTCTGAACTCAGCTCTGATGCTTCCAACTTTTGAGGTGAGATTACTCTGTGGGAAGGGAGTAAGTTAGATTGAGAGGTTCTAGGCTCTATGGGACTTGGGGACCACCCCTCCCTTCTATGGGCTTCAGTTCTCCCATCTATAAAATGCACGTAATAGCTCTCAACTGTCTAGTGAAGATCGAATGAATTCATATTCCAGTAGGAAAGGCACTCTTTTGGGGGAACTATAAAATGCTATGAGGTGCATTTTTATTGTGGCCAGAAAATATTACGCCACTTAATCTCACAGGCAATAGGGAAGCGAATTTTAAAAGGAGGGGAGTAGGAGCCAATATGAATATGGACACTAAAACCATCACAAAAGCTTCAGCCTCGCCAACTTTTTTGAGCTCCTGTTCTGTACCAGGGACATAGTCCCTGCTCCCATAATGTTGAGTGTTATTTTTTTATAATTCTAGAATGTGGTGGATATGGCTTAAAACAGACACAGATAAGATCACATGATTCAAATAAGGATAAAAGTCATAGTTACCATTTGTTATGAGCCCACCGTGTTCCTGACTCTACATGTATCATTTCACTCAGTCTTCCTTCCCAGCAACCTCATGAGGTACAATATATTTCTGAAGAAGCAGAGGATCCAAGAGGTGAAGCTATCTGCCCAAGGTCACAGAGTTTGTGGAGGCAGAGCCAGGTTTCAAACCGATGTCTTATTTCAGAGCCCAGTCTCTTTCCACTGAGCTATGCCTGTTACCTAAAGTGCAGCAGCCACAGATGGAGGAAGTGAGGAAATACCACTAGAAGCATTAGCAATAGAGGGTTACAGCTGCTGAGCTCCAGGTTTAGCTCAGAGCTGCCTGGCAGCCAAGGTGAAAAGGGAAATAGAATGTATTGCAGAATCCTCACTTCTGATCAAAGAAAACGGACTAGTTCATCAGGAGAAGCAGGTAGAAAATTCTAAGAGTCTTCGTGTCATTTTCCATAGAGGAGATACTGAGGAACATAAAGGGGGCCCCTCCAAAAGAAAGTGCTTGTCCCTGCTCTGTTCTGCTCCAGAGACTGTGCTGGCTCCCTGGTTCCCTAAGGATGCAGCACAAATTCTTCTTCCTAGCATTTGAGGCTCCACCCTGGGCCTTCGAGACAAGGTTGGGGGAGGTAGACCACTGTACTTTGGGAGTATTCTATGGTGGGAGGCAGATTTGCTCTGACATCCAGCCTGGAAGTCAGGCCTGTGGCCCACCCGCCCGCTCACTGGTCTTAGGATGGCAGAGATTACCAGGGGGCAAATGGGGAGGCCTGGATTCATCCCTGGTCAGTGCTAGCCCCTCCTTGGGCTTGGAGGATGTTGGCAAAGCCCCAGTCCCTCTGTGGGGCCCCAGCTTCCCCTCCACTGAGTGAGAGTTGAATACAGAGAGCACTCCCCAGCCCTTCTGCTGAGGAATGCCAAGGTGCCCCTGGCTAACACTACCCCCGGGCCGTGTATCCCTGACAGATTAAGATCTGGGACATCCCCAAGCAGCTGCTGTCAAGGAACCTCACAGCCTGCAGGAAGGAGTTGGTGGGCCACTCCCGCAGAGTGGGCCTGGTGGAGTGGCACCCCACAGCCGCCAACATCCTCTTCAGCGCTGGCTACGACTACAAGGTAGGTCTGTGTATTAGCTTCCTGGGGCTGCCCTAATAAATGACCAAACTAGTGGCTTAAGGCAACAGAAATTTATTCACACAGTTCTGGAGACCAGAAATCCCAAATCGATATGTTAGTAGGGCCATACTTCCTCCAAAGGCTCGAGGGAAGAATCCTTCTGTGCCTCCTCCAGCTTCTAGTGGCTCCAAGAATTCCTTGACTTGTGGTTGCATCACTCTAATCTGCCTTCATCATCACGTGGCTTTCTTTGAGTGTCCATATGTCCTCTCCTCTTCTTATAAGGACACCAGTCATTGGATTTAGGGTCCACCCAAATCCAATATCACCTCATTGTAACTAATTACATTAGCAAAGACTCTGTCCATATAAGGTCACATTCTGAGGTTTCAGGTGGACATGAGTTGGGGTGGGAGACGGGACGCTAGTCAACCCTTTAGTCTGCCTGGAGGATATGGGCTGGGCCTTGCACTGAGAAGCTTCCCCCTGCTCAGGTGACTGCTAAGCTAGTAGGCTGTGGGCCGTGTGGATTGGGGAAATCTACAGTATAGGAGACTTAGATTCTATTCCAACTCATCTCTGATGTGCAGTGTGACCCAGGAACATCCCATGTCTTCTCTGGGCCTCAGATTCGCAATCTGTACACATACGGGGTTGGTGCGACTATAGCTGTGGCTTTTAAACTCTTCCTTTCACAACTCTATAGGGCTTTACTGAGGCACCTCAAGGGCCTCTGTGATGGACAAAATGGGAGTGATTGGGAGGGCCTTTTCCCCCTTCTGACTAGAAGTGCTCTTTTATCTGTCTATGTCTGCAGGTGTGCCTGCAAGGCTATACTGCATGAGGTTGTGCAGATTATTCTGTACACAACTCCAGGGGGTACCATTCATATCATGGATTATGGGAATGGACTGTCCTGGAACTGTGCAGTGCACAGCCTGTGCAACTAAACATGGCAGCCCTGTCGATCTATATGAGGTGGAAACTGCTGCTAATAACTGTCCAAAACCCCTTGGACTAGCTGGTTCCCTGGAGTCCTCACAGAATGGATGTTTTGTTGCTACAAAGCAGATGGTGTTTTCCTTTCACTGCCAGACAGCCTGACTCCCGGCATCCCCCTCCTGACACATGGCAGCTTCAGCCAGCAGATCCATCCTCCCACCTGAGGCCTCCTGGCCAGAGTGCCATCTGCAGCTTCCCTCCTGGGGATACTATGTTTCACTATAGCCTGGCCAGCGTGTGACTGTGGGGGCCAGGAGTGGGGGTAGCCGCTGTGCTGAGAGCTGGCTCTCTGCCGTGCAGGTGATGGTCTGGAACCTAGACACAAAGGAGTCTGTAATCAAGAGCCCCGTGAAGACAATTGACTGTCACCAAGACGTGATCCTCTCCATGTCCTTCAACACCAATGGCAGCCTGCTGGCCACCACCTGTAAAGACCGCAAGATTCGGGTTCTCGACCCCCGAGCAGGGTCCGTCCTTCAGGTCAGTGCTAGGCTGGGGTCTGGCTTGTGGTCAGAAGAGCAAGGAGTGGAGTGGAGATGGCAGAGGCTTCTGAGAACAGGGCAGTAATGCTGGCAGTGTTCTGACCAAGCCTTCACACATTATCCCAGTCTGTTGGGAGGTAGGATGAGTCACCCCCATTTTCCAGATGAGAAAACTGAGGCTGAAGAGAGGGTAAGCAACTTGCCCATACAGAAAGCTGGGATTTGAACCTGGTCTAACGCCAAAACTTGTCGGTGTGCCTCAGCTCTGTCAGGAGGCAAGACATGGGGTTGGAGACCTCAGGATACTATTGATCCATGGTGTGTGACCTTAATCAAGCACTTTTAGGTGTCCAAGCCTCTGTTTCCTCATCTGCAACAATGGGCAACAGTTAGTCCTTCCTCTTGTAAGATTAAATGAGATAACCCAGGTGACGGTCATCCTACCCAGCCCCATGCCTTGCATATAGTGGGTGTTCAGTAATCTTTCAACAAGAGCATGGAGCTAGGCAGAAGTATAACTCTGGAAGGATTTTCCAGGAAGAGCTGGGGTGATCCAGGAAGGCACTCCAGGTGAAGCACCAGCATAAGCAAAGGCAGGGGAGTCCCTGACTGCACATGTTCCTCCAGGAAGCCAGCTACAAGGGGCACCGGGCCAGCAAAGTGCTGTTTCTGGGGAACCTGAAGAAGCTGCTGTCCACAGGCACATCCCGATGGAACAACCGGCAGATGGCCCTGTGGGACCAGGTGAGTCTCCCACGAACGCCCCACCAAGTCTCCTCACCATCATTCTTTAGCTGAGTGCTGGCTTCACTCATTCATTCATTCATTCATTCACTCACTCATTGATTGGATTAATTAATAAATAACAGAGGGATGCTAGCAGCCTGATGGCATGAGTCCAAACTTTGTGCATCTTGCCATTCAAGAAGGGAGAGGGATCAGGATGGAGGAGAGGCTGCCGTATAGGGGGGAGAACATGGCTGCATCTGGGACCAGGACTTGTGGGGAGGAAGGAGAGGGCCTTCTGGGCAGACGAAACAGCTGGAGCAAGGGCTTGGAATGAAATACTGAGGCGTGTGGGCAGGAGGAGTTACCTGTTCAAGGCAGCTGAGGGTAGGTGTGGGGACAAACGGAAAGCCAAGCAGTATTGATTTGAAGGAGCGCTTTGGCTGGAGTTTCAAAGACTGGACAGATTGCTTCCTGGATCTTCTTCATCTATTACAATAAATAAAACAGGAGGTAGAGGGCTGGAGTGAGATGAGGTGTGTGAGAAGTGATTCATTAAAGGCAAATGCTAGCAAATAAAAGGTGCTCTCTCTCTCTCACACACACACATATACACACAGTCTTTCATGTTCTCTCACACATGCACATGCATGTGCACACACATATGCACATCCAGAGCCCCATGGCAGGAATTCTAAGCTCAGAGAGCACCACTGAGGACCGCCATGAGTGACCCACAAGCCTTCCTGGTCTCCCTTCCCTTGCAGGACGACCTCTCGGTGCCTCTCACAGAGGAGGACCTGGACGGCTCCTCAGGCGTACTGTTTCCCTTCTATGACACAGACACCAACATGCTCTACGTGGTGGGGAAGGTCAGCCTGGCACGGGAGGGAGGTGGCCACATGGAATCCTGAGGCAGGAGGCAGAACTACCCCAAGCCTAGCCCCACTGGTGGCCAGACAGTAGCCTGGGGTCCTTGGGGTACAAGGCAGGGGCAGGGGCAGGCAAGAGCTGGGTACTCTCCCCCTGTGGTGAGCCCAGCACCCCTTTCCCACTTCCCTGATTCCCTAAGCCACATGGGGCCAGGGCTTTAGCTAGACACCCCAAGCTGGTCCCTCTCCATCTGGGTCCAGATGAAGAAGGACTAGTTGGTGTTTCTCTTTGGGGACACCTTAGAATTTGGGGCAGAGCAGTCCTCCTGCTTGGCAGCCCTGGCCCCTACCCACCCCACCCCCCACGGCAGCATTCTTTCACCCCCACCCCGCCCAGGCATTATGACAGTGACAACCAGAAATGCCCCTAAGGTAAGACCCACTGACTAGTTTCAGGACATGCCACTCTGACCTTTGTGTGCAGCTCGTGGATGGGAGTGGGGTTCGGGCCTGTGCTCCCAGAAATTAGAGCCACCCGGTGGGCTTTGGGTCACAGGTGGGGAGACTGAGTGTTAAAATGAAGACCCTCCTACTGCCTTGGTGACATTTCTCTGGTGTCCCCTTGTGTGAGGTGGCTTTGCCAACTCTGTACGTCCTGTGAACGCCAGGTTTCTGCTACATGGCACTGGGGTGCCTGCTGGGGGGATGACGGGAACCAGCTCTGAATCATACCCTCCTCCTCAGGGAGACGGGAACATCCGCTACTATGAGGTGAGCGCCGACAAACCTTACCTGAACTACCTGACCGAATACCGCTCCTATCACCCACAGAAGGGGATTGGTGAGTGTGGGGTACCAAGGCCACTTGGGGCCTTGAGAGACAGGGATGAGGCAGATTTGAGCCCTACCCTGGGTACGAGTGCAGGGGGGCTCACATTCTGAAGGGAAGATGGCGAGTCAACACTGACTCTATGAGAGCTCTAGTTAGGTGTGTGGGAGGTTCTCTG
>NW_011888904.1:2600479-2602641 GCF_000151845.1 Pteropus vampyrus | reverse complement strand
AATGCTGAGGTTAGTTTTCTGACCCTCATTTCCTGGAGGAGGAAATTAAAGCCCAGAGAGGCTGAGTAACTTACCTGAAGTCACACAGTTTAGTGGTGGTGAAAACTCCAATCTTCAGACATCCGGGCCAAGTATCCTTCATTCCTTGGGGGAACCTAAGAAGGCAAAAAATATCTGAAATATCAAGTGTTTTTGAATTTCACTTACTAGGAGAAGAAAACCAGGTTTTGTAAAAGATGTATGCAATGGCTGCGTGTGTCTCGGCCACATTAATCTAATCACTTCCATCTTTCTGAGTCCAAAAGGGACAATATTTTATCCTTTCTGCTAGTGTCCTGCCCCTTCACATCCCCGGACACCCAGGTGACCTTCCCTTCCCTTCTGTTCTGTGCTCTCTCCCCCAGCTGCTACAGATGTTCTATCGGCAACAAGAGGAAATCCGAAGACTCCGGGAGCTGGTGACCCAGCGTGAGGTCCAGGCCAAACAATTGGAACTGGAGATCAAAAACTTGAAGATGAGCTCAGAATGGTTCTGAGCAAAGGTCTCTGCCCTCCCCTCCCTCAGGGACACCACTCGGCTCCATGGGGAGGTCCAGAGCCAAACCACAAGTCCCTGGAGAACAACCACTATTTCTATATTTTTTATCAGAAAACGAAACTCAGTCGCTGAAAAGATTCCAGTGGGACACGGTGCCGTTTTTCTCTTTGCCTTCTCGAAACAACGGTGTCTGAATTGACTCTGTTTAGATGATGCCTTGCCTTCTGTTTAATTCTGTTTGTATGAGTCCACGATGAGCTATATTCCCAAGGAAAAGAACATTGTAGAAAGTTAAAGCTGGAAGGTGAACCTGCCTGTGATTTTCAAACAGTGGCCCACAGAATAGGGGGAAAGCTAAGGAGGGCCGTGCTTCCCACATTCCACCCAGACAGCTCCTTTTCTTTTTTGTTTTATATAATGGCTTCTACGGAATGCATAATTCTGCTACTCAAAAAAATTTTAAGTTTGAAAAGCAGTGATTGGCCCAACTTCCTCATTTACAGGTGGGGAAACTGAGTCCCAGAGAGAAGCAAGTGATGACGGTCCCCAGAGAGTTCATGGAAGATCTAGGCTGAGCTCCTAGACTCCTGGGTCTGTCTTTCTGCTGTTTCTGGTCTGATGCAGGTCTTGGCCCACAGAACAGGAATCCATTGGTTCTGGCCTCAGCCGCACCCTTGACTTGCACAGTGACCTCTGGCAAGTTGTTCCCTTTCCAGTCTCATTTTTCCCATCTGAACAAGGGGGAAGTCTACCATCTGAGACAAGAAATGTTGGCCTTGACCTGAGGAAAACTACATATAGAGTGATGATCTGGGTTTGCTGCAGAGACTCAGAAGACATTGTCAAAGGGGCAGAGGGCATTTAACTTCAGGGAAAGAAGTCAAGGTTCAGCCCAATTTTAGAACACAGATAGGAAGCCAAACCTATCCTCACTTCAACCAGAATCAGCTGCATATGGGTAGACACTCCCTTATGTGGGACACAGACATCAGGGCGGTGCCCACGACCAGTAGTGCCCATGACCACTGATTGCTACCAAAGCCCTCCAGTCACAGAGCCTGCCTCCTCCAGGATGATGCAGGTTGATGTCAGCCCAAGGTAACAGAGGAGGCCCACAGGAGGGAGGGACCCCTAGCACTGGCAGTATGCCTGCAGAATCCCCTGGCTGCCCGAGAGTGAAGGCTTCTGGAGAAGGATGACTGCACCAGACAAGGAAGTAGGACCATATTGCTCTGAAGTTCCCTTCCGGTTCGAGAGTTTTTGTGTCCTTCCTTTGCAAATCTGTGTTCTGACCCCTTCTCTGGGATTCAGTGGCCCAGCTAGAGACGGGGAATGTTGGAAGTTAAACATATCCTCCTGACTGAGGAGGTGCAGACAGTCGGTTTTGCCTACTGGAAAGGGCAATCCTAGAGCTAGGATGGGGGCTGCAGGAGGCCACCGGCCTGGTAAGTTTGAACCCAGGCTGTATGTTAGAATCCTGGAGTGTTCAGGAAATACAGATGGCCAGGTCCAAGCTCAGAGCCTACCGAAGCTGAATCTTCAGAGTTTAAAATTATGTTTTTATAAGCTCCCAGGTGATTCAGTAATACTGTGCAAGTGTGGACCCGCTGGGCTAGTCCATCTG
>NW_011888904.1:2587624-2598764 GCF_000151845.1 Pteropus vampyrus | reverse complement strand
TCTGGCTTATTTCATTTAGTACAATGTTTCCCAAGCTCATCCATGTCACAAATGGCAGATTTCTTAGGTCTAAGTAACATTTCACTGTATATACAAATACCGCATTTTTATCCAATCATTGATCGAAGGACACTTAGATTGTTTCTATATCTTGGTTTTCGTGAACACTGCTATAATGAACACAGAAGTGCAGATATCTCTTTGAAATACTGACTTCATATTCTTTGGATGAATACCCAAAAGTGGGTTTGCTAAATCATATGGTAGTTTTATTTTTAATTTTTCAAAGAACCTCCATACTATTTTCCATAATGGCTGTACCAATTTACATTCAGTTGAGGCTGAGACTTTAGCCTGGGGGCAATTGGAGTTTCCAGAGTGTTTCTTACAACTGTTGAAATGGCCATTTTTCCTGGGGAAAGGGCAAGATAAAATAAAGAAAATGAAAAGTGTAGGTAAGGCATACCATCTAGGAAGACCACAGCCAACTTAGGGCTGCATATTTCTGAGCATGACTGGACTAGTGTCACTAACAATAGGGCTGCATATTTCTGAGCATGACTGGACTAGTGTCACTAAGCAGGGGAAGCCCACCTCCTTTCAGTTAGCCCATTAAGAATGCAAAAATTAATAAAGGGAAAGGTCATTTAAAATGGAGCAAGAAGGCCAGAAGGGGGAGCCCTCATGCACTACTACTCTAAGTCAATTACAGACCTTAACAGGAAGAATGGCCAATTAGCGACAACTGGAAGAGATGCATCTAACAATTGGATACTACCTTACTATTCTAACAGAAGGAAATTTTCCTTCTTGTCCAGTAATTCGGCCAATAAGAAACTACCACCACGCATATATCTCACTTTCCTCCAATGGTCTTTCCTTCAAAACAACCCCTCCCAACTTCCTTTTTTCTATAAAATAACATTCCTCTCCTTTGTTTACTGGACTTTAGTATAGTTTTTGCTGTAGCTTGGTTGTCCTGAATTGCAATTCTGCTATTCTCAAGTAAATCCGTTTTGCTGGTAGAATAACTGTCTTTTTTTTTTTTTTTAAGGTCTGCAGGAACAAGCCCCCATTTCTGCTGTGGCACCTCTAGGCCAGACACAAAACTGGCTACACCAGGCCTGAACCCTCAGCACTGATTAAAAACTGCAGGAGCACGTGGTGCAGGAGAGCACCCTGTTTATCAAGAGGGTGATGATGCAGCCACTGCCCCCTGACCGCAGTGCACTGCGATCCTTTCATCCCATAGCTGGGCTGGCCCGCCCCGTCCCGCCCCACCGAACTGGTTTCATTTTCCCACCAGAGCTCCTCCTGCACTGCGGCAGCCCCAAACTGGGGGAGTGGGGTTGAATGGCGAATGCAGCCGGGCCGAGCGGAACATCTAAGGGGCCTGGCCATGTGGAGTCGGAGAACTCGTATGGCTTGCGCTGTCCGGAGCACGACGACCGCGTGGCCGAGCTCTTCTGTCGCCGCTGCCGGCGCTGCGTGTGCACGCTTTGCCCGGTGCTGGGCGCGCACCGGGGACATCCCGTGGGCCTGGCGTTGGAAGAGGCGGTACACGTGCAGGTGGGGACGCGGGGGGCGCACGGCGGGGAGCGAGCCCGGGAGCAACGGTCGGGGAGGGGCGTGCCTGGGGTCCAACTGCCTGTTCCCGTTAGTACCGGAAACCCCAAAGCAGCTGGCAGTCATCCGGGCGGCCGACCTATTTTTCAGAACCAGAAACTGAGGCCTAAGGAAGGGCCAAGGTGAGCCAAGGCCAGAGTTAACATTCAAAAGAAGTAGGTTTAGGAGTGAAAACTTGGGAAGCCCCTGCTGGTACCCAGATACCCTTGGCCTCGTTCACTATGGCAGGTCCACCACACTGCTCTTGGGCTGGAAGAAAATCTGCCTTTTAACAAAGATGAAAAGTCCTCCCTATTGGAAAACTGCCGTGTAGCCTGGAAAGCCACACGAACATCTCTGGGTTTCTTTCCTGGAATTCACAGGCGGGGACTGTGGACGGCCTGACTGTGCTGGGAGCAGCCGCAATTGTCATCCCCACCCATCAAGCTCTGCGCCCCCTCCCCCCACATAATTCCATTCCAGCCGCATAACAGCTGGGTGGAAGCTAGAACAGCCATTTTACGGACAGGAGAAGGAAGGCTCTTGAAGCAGAGGCAAGTCTTGAACCCAGTACTCCACCAGACAGACTGCTCCCCACGGAGCCCATTCTCGCCTGGAAGTCCTCACCCTTGCTTAATCGTAATGGTGGCGGTTAATCGTAATAGTGGCGGGGGCTCTTGACTCTTGTTCCAGGCTTGCGGACTTTTTGCCCTGTGACTCCGGTCACATCCCTCTGCTTCTCTGAGCGAGGCAGGCCCTCCCGTCTCTGACAGACTTTAATTCTACAACTAACACCTCCAAGAAGTCTTCTGTGATTCACCTTTCCCGTGCATGGCACGACTTGACACTATCGCGTGTGACACCTTGGAGCTTCAAGGTGATAACAGGCCCTGTGAGGGCCAGTCGAGCAAGTGGAGTCCTGGGTTCAAGACTTGCCTGTGCCTCTAAAGTCTTCCTTTTTTTATCTATAAAATGGCTGTAACAATAATAACTCCTCAAAAGGCTGTTTTCCAGAGTTAATAGCAGTGCTATCCAGAGATATTGCTTGTGGGTCTCAAAGGTAAGTCTGCCCACCTAACTATGGGTAACCATCTTGTATCCACACTCACCTATTTGTTTATCTGTCATCCATTAATTCAGCACATACCTCCCTACCATGAGTCAAGGAATCGATCAATTCTTCCCTTACTTGGAGGAATTCTCTAGCTGGTAAGGAGAGAACAGTGAAAATACAGTACGATAAGTATTGTAACTGGGACACTTGAGGCAGTGGTCAGTGGGAGCCACATAGAAGACAATGTGAGCCAGGGACATGAAGCCCATGAAGACTTCCTGGAAGAGGTGCCATTAGAACCGGCCTTGAGGGAAGAGTGGAATTTCACCAAGTACCAAGATAGGAAAAATATCCAGTGACTGGAAGGCACAGGCACAAGGCTCAGCACATAATAGGTGCTCAGTTAATATTCAATCATAAGTGAATGCTCTTCACCTATTCTCAGGCTGCTTGCCTTAAGGTCCTATTTGAGGGACAGGAAAAGCAGGTCACGAACAGGATTGTCCTAGAAAAAAAGGGTGAAAGGCATCAAAGCTTGAAGAATCCCTAATGTGGGCCCCTGAGAACCAGAGGGGCCCTAGTTCTAGCTCATCCTTCAGCTTGCCACTTGACTTTGGGCAAGTCAACTCACCTGCCGAGTCTCAGGTACCTCAGCTGAAACACAACACAAGGATGAGAAGAGATGATCCCTGGGAAGCCTTGTTATCTTGAAAATGACATTAAGACTTTCCCCCCTAACTCTTTTACATACAGAAATTCATCCAAGAATGTTTAAAGCAGCTGGCAGCCAAGAACCAGCAGCAAGTTGGCAACAGAAGGCAGATAGAAGATACTGCTGAGCATCTCAAGGCAAGTAGACATTTCTTCCTTGTTCTCATTGGGATGTTCACATTTCTCCTCGGACACAAGGTTCTCCCCAATATGGAGCCAAAGAAAAATAAAAACCACCTTCAAAGGGGCAGATCAAATTTAGCCGGGTCAAGGGCTTCTACAATTTGGGGGGCCCTTTTTGAGCATTAGAACACAAAATTAAGTACAAGACCATGAAGGGGTCATGCTAGTGAGGGGCCTAAGGCTACGGTTTTATTAGCTTTGTGGTGAGTCTGCCTCTGTCCAGAGCCATAGCCTTGCCCGGTAACAACTCACAAAATGGAGGAACAGCCTTTTCTCCCGCCATCCCCAAGGCCATTCTCTTGAAGGGACTAGTCCTTCATCCCCGCACACCTTACACAAAGCAAAACTCAGCTTAAGGAACATAAAATAGCCTTTAGGTTTCACTGCTATGGTGAAAGAAAGTAAATAAGGTATAAATATATTCCATAAATATTTTCTTTCTTCAGGCTTATCCTTTCATCACGATGTTTATTTAAATGGATTATTTTGTGGGTTTTAAATGGGAAGTCGGGCTGATGTCATGAGCTGCCATGTTGGGAAATGATATTCAGTCTCTAGGGGCCTTTTTATGTGAACTCGGCCATTCCCTTCTCAATCTCAGCACCCCCTCCTCAAAGTGAGACCTGGGGCAGGATGCCCTCCCCGGGCCTGTCCTGCTGAGAGCTCTGTGAACCCCTGACTGACCACCACAAGTCAGGCATGGAGACTGGCCTTGACCATAGGAGAAGCTGGCACCCAGGTCTCCCTGAGGCCAGGCCCACAGCAGAGTGCAGATGCAGAGGCCCATGCCAGGCCACAGAACTGGCTCCATGTTTGCCCAACATCACTATCTGTAAGGTGACTACAGGCTCCAGTTCGCTGGGGACAGTTGTGGTTTATATCTGGCTTAATTATTAATAGTGTCCTCCATGTCTTCAAAAGCAGGACTCTAATCCCAGAGAGATAAATCAGTTGAAAAGGATTTGGGAACTGAAAGTTGGCACACCTGAAGGGATGGGGGAGGTGCTTTGGGCTGTTCAGCCAGAACAAGACTGGAGCACAAGTTCAATGTCTGCAAATCTCTGAGCAGATACAGAGTTAGGACCCATGTAGAGAGTCTAAGGGGGCAGGTTTCAGCTTAATCTAAGGTATTGTTTTCTTCTTTTACCTCCCCAACCTTCAAACTTTTATTTTGAAATAATTATGGATTCACAGGAAGATACACAGAGATGTTTTATGTACCTTTCACCTAGTATTCTCCTAAAGTTACACCTTACCTAACTGTAGTACAATTTCAAAACCAGAAAATTGAATGTGTGTATAAATTCTGTGTCAACTGATCATGTGTATAGCTTTAAGTAATCACCACTGTAATCAAAATACAGAACTGGTCCAAGAGCTACCTCATGCTACACCTTAATAGTCACCCCCACCCCTGCCCCCAACAATCCCTAACTCCTGGCAGTCACTAATTTATTCTTTATCTTTATAATTAGAGCATTTGAGAACGTCATAAAAATGGAATCATATAGTACATGACCTGAGACTTTTGTCACTCAACATAATGCCCTTGAGATCCATCCAAGTTGTTGTGCATGTCAATAGTTCATTTCTTTGTATTGCTGAATAACATTCCATCAATCCAGTAGCATGGATGGATATACCACATTTTTTAACCATTCACCTCTTCTGGGACATTTGAGTTGTTTCTGGTTTGGGGCTATTAACAAATGAAGCTACTTTGAACAATTGTGTACAGGTTCTTGCGTGGACATAAATTTTCATTTCTCTGGGATAAATGCTGAGGGTTAGTGCTGGGTTCTCTGGTACTTATATGTTGAGTTTTTTAAGAAACTGATAAATTATTTTCCAGAGTGGCTGTGCTGTTTTATATTTACACCAGTAATGTATGAGAAATCCACTTTCTCTGCATTCTTGTCAACACTTAGTATTTTCATAAATTTGTAGTTTAGCCATTCTGATAGGTGTGTAGTGATAGCTCATAGGGTCTTCATTTGCACTGTGGCTAGTGATGTTGACATCTTTTCATGTGCATATTTGCCATCTGTATATCTTTTTGGGTGAAAGATCTCCTTATATCTTTTACCATTTCCAGATTCAGTTGTTTCCTTACTGTTGAGTTTTGAGAGTTGGCTATATATTCTAGATAAGAGTCCTTTGTCAGATGTGGTTTACTAATATTTTCTCCCAGACTCTGTAGCCTTCTCTTTTCATAGTCTTAACAACCTTTTGCAGAGTGAACGTTTTTAATTTTGATGAAATACAGTTTATCAATTTGTTCTTTTATGTATTATGCTCTTGGCATCATGTCTAAGACCTCTGCCAAGCTCTAAGATTTCCTCCTTTGTTTTTTTTTTTTTTCTCAGAGTTTTGTAATTTTGCGTTTTACATTTAATTCCATGGTTCATTTCGAGTTAATTTTTTGTGTAAGGTATGAGATTTAGCTCGGGGTTCTTTTTTTTCTAATGGATATCCAATTACTCCGACACCATTTCTCAAAAGACTGTGCTTTCTCCATTGAATTGCTTTTGTCAAAAATCAATTGACTATACTTGTGTGGGGATATGTCTGGGTTCTCTATTCTGTTCCATTGATCCATGAGTCTATCCTTCTACCAATACCACACAATCTTCTTGATTACTGTAGTTGAGAATAAGTTTTGAAATAATTGCTGCCTCCACTTTATTCTTCTTTTTCAAAATTATTTTAGCTGTTATAATTCCTTTGTCTTTTCATTTAAATTTTAGAATAATCTTGTTATATGTACAAAAAGTAGACTTTGTTGGGATTTTGATAGAAATTGTGTTAAACCTGTTTATCAAATTGGAAAGAATTTACATCGTTGCTAGGTTATCTTCCAGTCCATGAACATGATATAGCTCTTCATTCATTTAGATCTTTATTTTCTTTCATCAGCATTTTGTGATTTTCAGCTTATAAATCCTGAACATGTTTTATTAGACTTACACCTAAGTGGCCCTCAAGGTATTAACAAAAATGTAATTAGTGGTCAGCATTTTAAAGCTGAGAGTTATTTTGTTTATATAAAAATTTAGCTGTAGAAAAGTAGGAAGATGTGGCTACCTTAGGCCTACATTCTCTCACATGATTACTATCATGAGAAGAGTACATGTTCCCCAGATGTCCTGCCTGACCACTGTCCTCACTATGTTACCAGCCTGTTTCCTGTGGGCATTTACATTTCTGGTCAAGAAGCAGATTTCTTAAAATTCAGCCATAATTCTACCACTTTAGGCCAACCATTACTCACATTTTGAGATTCTTTTTTCTGTACATGTATGTGCTTTTATATAGTTTGAGACATGTTCTACATAGAATTCTAGTATAGAATTCCCCAGTCTGGAGGTGAGGCAATGTTGTTTGTTTTTTGTGTGTGTGACTTGCCATGTGAATCATCATCTTGCCTTTAGTAGGTATTTTCCGTGACGTTCCACATGCCCTGGGTTGTGAAAGTGCCCCTCAGAGCACTGTGGCATGAGCAACCACGGGGGACTCTTTGATTTTCAGTAGTTCCAGACTGGTTGCCATGTGAATTTTTTTAGTTTTGAGGTTCCATGAATTTTGACTCCAGGCATGTTATTTGGTTTGTTTGTTTTGCTAGTGACTCTCTTTTCGTCCATGACCCTGGATGGATGACAAGATTCCTTGGCCCTTCCCCGGGAGAGTAGATAGAGCTTTCTGGTGCCTAGTTCATGGATGGAGCAGCTTTCTGTGACTCTCGCTTGATGCAGGTGGCCCCCTTCCCACTCTCAGCTGGTGTGAGGCCAGACAAAGGAAGGAGGTGATATTAGCAGAGTGCATGGTCCAGGTCCACCTAGGCAGGAGCTAGAACCAGAGCAGTCATGTCCTGTGGGAGCAAGAGAGTGGAAGGGACTAGAGGGTGCAACCATTCATGGAGACACTGGTGGGAGACACATACCCTGGTTGTTCCCTTCCCCTCACCCTCTGACCTCCCTCTAGTTCCTCCTCGCATTGACCACACTCAGCCTGAAGGAGGATCCCTGCCTGCAGGAGTCAGTCCCTTCTCCCTACAGAGCAGAGCTGGGGAAAGACAGGAAATGGGCCTGAGGCACATAGGCCTACACTGGCGCCCTGGGGAGTATATAAACATGCTTGGTTCCTGGCTCTGTGCCATTCCCTGTGACCCACCAGAGCTGTAAGGAGTGAACCACAGCATGGGATCGGGGACCAGCGGGATCAGCCTTTGCCAGACTGAGACTAGGAAGACAAGGACTCAGCCAGGCCTTGCTGTTGACCCTGACAATGCCACTGGTCTCTGTCATCCTGCTGGGCATGGCCATTCTTCTGCCTCCTCATGGAGGCCACTGCCACCTTTCAGAGAGCATGGATATCATAGCTAATGTGGCCTGGGCAGGGTTGGAGCGTGCACCCCTTCCCTGGTGGGATGCCCCTGAGAGGCGCCCAAAGCACGATTGTCCGAAGTCATACAGAGTTTTCAGCAAAACAGCACTTTTCATTTTCCTCATAGGCTTCTCCCCCTCCAAGGGACCAGATGGGCCTCCAGGGGCCTTGGCAGAGCGGGAGTCACATAGCTGCCTGCACTCCACATGTAAAATCCCTCACCCTCCCATGCCCAGGGCTTCATCTCTGCTCAAGTTCCGTCTCTCCTAGGACCTTCCTCATCTAGATTGTGTCAGGCCCTCACCCAGCGTCAGCCCCGTCCAGCATGTCCAAACCCCAGCCCAGTTCATTCTGGGATGCAGTTTCACTTTGAACCAATACAGTCTAAACCAGACAGCATATTTCCTTGCTTTGTTGCCAGAATTTTCTCTCTCTCCCTCTTTTGTTGGTTATTTTTATTTTTTAACCGTATTGCACAATCAGCTTCACATGTTTACACCTTAAGTTTTCTTGTGGATGTTGTCAAACAGTTATAACAATGTGTAGTGCCATTAAGCTTATTTTGTATATTCTTCTTTACAGAGTGGATCTGTAGAAACTGTTTGGAACATAGCTTGGTTGGGAGGAGATATTGGCTCTCTTGGTCTCTACAGAAAGGTCCTCTATTTACATACGCTACCTCCAAAATGTGTTCATAAATGAAGGGTTTGGGGCACATTTTTCTTTCCTTCTTTTGGCCATTTAACAAAGATATTTTGAGTCCAGGCTCACTGACCTATAGAAACCACGTGGCTAATATAGACTAATTCCCAGACTAGCCCAAAGCTGATTTAACTTACATGGCATGTAGCGATATAAGCTAGCCTCAGAACCTAACCACTGCCTAGAACATTATATAGGAAACACAGATTTTGGGAAGCCGTCCCTTAGATCCTGCTGCACCACACGTTCCTGCCCCACTAAGGAGAGAACATGGCATCACAGGGGAGCCTGCCCATCCCATGCCTGCCCAGACGCCAGGCAGCAATCTCCGTGTGGGCCATACAGATGCTTGGGCTGAGGAAAGAGGCTGGCCTATGTTTGTTTGTTTGTTTTTTAAATGATTTTCTGTTTTATTTTTTCATCGTACTAGTAATACATGAACATATGCTCATTTTAAAAAATTTAAACAATACTATATTAGAACATAGTAAAGACTGTAGAAAATGCTAAGTGAGAGTTACCCTTCGCCATCCCCTCATCCCACATTTCTTCCCAAACATGACAACTAACAGACATTGTAAATGCACTTGCAAACATACAGATTCACATGTTTATACGCTATGGTTTTTGTTTTGTCATCTGTTATGTAATGCGATCATTCTACTGTATGTATTATTCTGCAACTTGCTCTTTTTCACATGGTTTCTTAGAGAATCTCCACGACAGGACATACACTACATTCTTTTGGTGTATGTTGTAAAATATACATAACATAAGTTACCATTTTAACCATTTTTAACTGTACGATTCAGTGGCGTTAATTACATTCATAGTGTTGTACAACTATTACAACTGTTTCCAAAATGTTTTCATTACCCTAAACATAAACTCTGTAACCGTTAAGAAGTTGCTTCCCAATCCCCTCTCGCCAGCCCCTAGTAACCTGTAATCCACTTTCCATCTCTGCAAATTTGCCTATTCTAGACATTTCATATAAGCAGAACCATACAACATTTGTCCTTTTGTGTCTGGCTTATTTTATTTAGCATAATGTCTTCAAGGTTCATCCATATTGTAGCATGTATCAGAATGCTGCATTCGTTTTAATCACTATATATTATTTCATTAGGTGAATGCAGCATAATTTATACAATAAACACGTATTTCCCATAATGAAAATTTTGCCCAACTTTTCTCTATCACCAACAATGCTGTAGTGAGCATCTTGGCACACATATCTTTGTGTACATGTGAAAACATTTTCCAGGATCAATTCCTATAAGAAAAACTGCTGCCTCAAAGAATTTACACATTAAAAATTTTAATACTATCATCATCTAACAATGCAGTACCAACAGACACTACCACCTGCCCATCCACACACCCTTACAGATTCCGATATTATTCATCAGTTAAAATTCATCCAGTCTGATGGCCAGAAAATACTTCCTGATTACACTGCTCACTTCCTTGATTGGGAGGCTGAGCTTCATATATCTGATGGCACTTGCATATCTTTGGCCCGTTTTAAAATTGAATGATTTCTTTTTTCTTACTATGCGTTATAGATAATTAACCTATGTAGTTTGTTACCCATCATGTGGCATGACTCTATGTTTGCTATCTGAGTTTTGGTTTCCTCTTACGGAGTGAACAGTTCACTCTTAATAATTTCTTAATAATTTGAAATGACACCATTTCTCCTCCCAAATTTAAAAAAATAATTTAAATAAATTTCACTCTAATAGATTTTTTTTCATGTATAGTGCTTAAATCAGTTTGGAATTTCTTTTTTTGTTGTTTGTTCACCTTTTATTGTGGAAAACCTCAAACATACACATGTATTTAGGAACAAATTCCAGACATTTCATTTCATCTGTAAAAGTTTCAGTATATTATCTCTACAACATAAGACCTTGTTTTTAAAACTACATAACCATAGTATCATCATCCCACCTATGAAAATAATAGTTCTTTAATATCATCAAATCCAATCAATGGTCACATTTCCAATTATCTTATAAATGTCACATTTTATTTGTTTGAATTAGGAATGAAATAAAGTGTTCAAAATCCATTTGTTTGATGTATTTCTTTTTTTTTTTTTTTAATTTTCAGTTTTTTATTCAGGTGTGAAAGAAGCAGTCTCTTGATATTTTCGTATGTATTCACAAAGCCTGATATCAAACATTGTTCTGCAGACTACTAGGGAATATTCTGCTGTTGCAGGGTGATGTCTTGGATTTCTACCTACTTGTATGGCTTGTTCATCTGGATCCCAGGCGATTTTTCCTTGCTGCTTGCTACTTGTTTCCATCACAACTTTGATTTGGTCGCCAGAGGGATAAACAGAGCCTCTATCATCTGCGCCATTTTTTTTCCTCCTTGATATATTTCTTGAGTTGATGATTCACATGTTCCTCTGTCTTCTATATGTCCTCTAAATTGGATCTTTTATTTAGATCTAGAGACTTGATCAGATTCAGCTTCATATTTGTTGGC
>NW_011888904.1:2580500-2586227 GCF_000151845.1 Pteropus vampyrus | reverse complement strand
CACCATTTGTAAGGGCCTCTGTGTTCCAAGCACTTTATGTATCTTATCTATAATATTTACTAGAACTCTGCAAAGTAGAATTCTTACCCCATTTTACTAATGAGTAATTGAGGCTCAGGGAGGTGAAGTGACTTTTCTGAGATCACATAGCCGGTAGGTGGCAGGCAGCCCTGGGATCAGAGCCCAGGTCTGTCTGACTCTAAAGCCACAGGCATCATTGCCTGGCCCTCTACCTAGATAGTCTTCAATGAGACACCCCTCCTGGAAAGGCAAGTGTCCTGTCAGCTACTGAGCAGACCTCAAGAGCTGAGTTACAGTTGGTTCATGGTGCTTCTTGGCCACTGGGTTCTGTTGGAAACTATTACCTTATACTGAAGAAGAGTCTAAGAAATAGCCCCTGTGATGTTCATGCTACACTCAGTGAAAGCATGTGTTGAGGGTGGTGTTCCTGTCTTCAGAGAACTGTGGGAGAAACTCCTCTCTCCTGTCAGTGCTCCTGTGCAGTCACCTGTGCACCTGGATTGCTTTCCGCTCATGTCACTCTTCCTGTATCCTTCTTTTCCATGGCTTCTGGGAAGCTTAGAGCCAAATATGTTTCAAATAGCTCAGCTAAGACTTCGTGGCATACATTTTATGCCTCATCTCACTCCGGCTTCCAGCTTACATTCTTATCCTGGTTTCCTCTTTGCTTCACTCTTCTCACTGTAAAGGAAAATCTTGCAGTATTAGATAACCTTTGTAAGATGCTTTAAAGCCTTGTGGGACAAGGCAAGTACAACTAAATAAAGGTGGCACTGAGTCTAACCACAGATTAGCACAGGCTCTGGCTGGAAAATAAGACAAATCAGTCAATATAAAACCAGTCAAGCCTGTCCCTGATGGTTATTTCCACTCTGTGCCTTTGTGTGACTTTAGTCAACTTAGCCTGGGTCTCATGTGTATTTACAACACAGCTCAAGCGAGCTAGCAAAGTATGTCCCAGAAATATCCAGTTCTGTATAGAGAATCAGAGAAGACTTCTAGAAGGACGTGATAGTAGAGCTGGATTGGGAGTATGAGGAGGAGCTCCCTGGGTGTATACAGAGGGACAAAGCCATATGCATGTGAGAGATGGCAGGCTGGAGAACCACTGGGGTTCACCCTGACTGGACATGGGGCAGGGGTACAAGAGCGGGGCAGTTGGGAGATGCAGCTAGACAAGGAGGCCAGGGTTAGTTCATGAAGGGCCTTATGTGCTTGGCCATGGAGTTTAGACTTTGTGCTATAAAGAGATGGGAGCCAGGGAAGTGTTTTGAACTGAGGAATGACATGGTCAGGTTAATGCTTTAGAAAGGCCGCTTTGGTAATAGGTTGAAAGACAAGGTTGGCAAGCTAGGACTGGAGGCTAGAAAGGAAGTTAGGAGGAGACCACAATGTCCAGAAGAGAGGTCACGGCGGGCTAGAACAGTGAAGGGGCAGACAGAAGGGGAGAAGAAGGCAGGTTTAAGAGGTGATTGGTGAATGAAAGTGGGAGAATCCAAGATGACACCTGGTTTCTGGCTTTAGATATGGGTGGCTAGGGAACTGTTCTCTGAGTCTGCAAAGGCAAGAAGCAAATGTGCTCAGTTTCATTCATTCACTTATTGTAACCTAAATGTTTATCGAGAATCTAATATGTGTCAGACCCTGTGCTAGATGCTGGAGTTTGGGGTTACCAGGTGATGGCATTTGTGCTTCATCCCACTCCCCAGTCCCATCCCACCTATCTGCCCTCTGGGCCACCTTCCTGCCACCCCAGAGCTGCTCCCTGCCTTTCCTGCTAGTGCTCTGACTCCCAGGCCAGCTCTACTCTAGCCTTCTGGGTGTGACCTTAGCCCTGGTTCCCCACAAATTATATTTTTCCCCACCAAAATGAGGATGGACTCTAGACCTGTAGCTTCCTAGGCTGGGTGGGGCTTGGGTATCATTCCACAGCCCCCCTCCCAAGGTTCAGCATCCAACCTGGTGAGCCTGCCTCTGCCCGACAGCTGAGTGCCATCCATCTGCCCATCCTGTCTTGGGCAGCACTGCTCACGAGCCAGGGCCTGCTCACCTAAGGCAGTCTGCTGTCTTCTAACTCATTGCCCAGGACAACTCTTCAGAAAGTGCAGACAGCATTCTTAGCGTCAAACGAGAGAGTCCACTCTAACTTTTAAGCAAGAAATGAGTTTATGAAAGAGTATCGGGCAGCTCACAGGATCTCCAGGAGGGCCAGGAAGTCAGGATGGAGATGAGGCAGCAGGAGGGAAGTCCAGGCCACAGCACAGGTGTGCCCCAGTGTAGACACCACCACCACCACTCTGCTCGGCAAGACATTGCAGCTCACACTGCGGACTCAGGGCGCCAGCCCCCAGAGCCTCCGCCACAGCTGTCCCCAAGAGTTACACACTGTTGTCAGTACTTCAACTTCATTTCCACATCCAGGTCTTGGTTTGGAGGTGCCTTGTCACATGCCTGCCCCATGGGTGTGAAGGGGGCTGAGAGTACATTTTCTAGCTTCTATGTAGCAAAGCCACACTTAACACATGAAGGGTATGTAAAACGTGCTGTCCACACAGCAAACGGGACAAGTTCCTACTGTGGTGGCCATAACCCCTCAGGCGGCATTTCCGCTAAACTTCCAGGGACTCCTACTCTAGGAAAACTGGTACCTCATGCTTTTTGCCCCCTATACTTCAGGCAGGCCCCTGTCACATTGTCAAGCTTCAGGGCCCCTTAGGAGATGCTGAGCAGCTTAAAGGCGAGGCAGTCCACCTGCCTCCTTCTGCCACCAGTGCTAAAGCCATCACAGCGAAGACCTCAGTGAACATGGAAGGCAAGAAGGGGGGAATAGGGCCAGCATTAAAACCCAAATGCCACATCTCTTCCACCCTGGGGCCTTCTTTGTGGTCTCTCCAGGACCCCACTCCTGGATATGCAGCCTGGGCCGATCACAGGTGCCAGGGCACGGTGGGGTGGGGCCCAAGCTTGCTGGCCTGGGTTTGTTCCTAGTGCTGAGGAGGAGCCACGCTGTCCCCCATGTGCCTTTACAGGAGTTCACAGCCACTGAGCGGGAGCTGAAGCAGCAGATGAGCCGAGAGGAGCTGTGCCACCCTGTGCCCCAATCATTTGAGCCCGTCAAGAGCTTCTTCAAGGGCCTCGTGGAAGCCATGCGGAGAATGTTACAGATGCCACTGGACGTTCGCCTGAAGGAAAGTAAGTCACCACGAGACCAACTTTGTGTCCCTTCCCTAGTGACCTTTAACCCAGAAACAACTGAGAAGAGTGCCACGTGAATCATGTCTGTCCCACACAGAGGCCCTTGGTTGTGCGGTCAAAGGCCCGTGGGTTGGGCCCAGCCCCCCTTTCTGATGTCACCTCCTACCTCTCCTGAAACTGTGTCCTGCCATGCTTCTCTGCTCTGCCCCTCAGTTGCTCCTAGGAATCTGCCACACCTCCACATTGCTGCTCTGGGGTCCCCACTGGAATGGCCAGCTCCCCTTCTTCTTCCACCGCCTGGTCAAAGCCCACCGTCCCTGTCGGGCCAGCAAACCTGTGCTCAGCTGGGACGCCTTTCCACACCACCTTGGGCTCACTCCCTCTCCTGGCCATCTTCCCCTCTGCCCTTCCCCTCCAATATCTGCCCCATCTCCTGCCTGGGGGTGTTCGTGAACTGAATTCATGGACCCTGTCCCTGACTCTTACAAATGCCTGAAGGTCAAGAACCATTTTGGGTCCGGCTCTGAGGTTCCCGCAGGGCCTGACGCAAAGAAGGTATCAGAAATATCTGTTCATTCATTCATTCATTCATTCATTCATTCATCTCTGCTATTATGATTCATTCAGAACATTCATGGAGTCTCTATTATGTGCCAAGCATAGCTTCTGCCTTTATGGTGCTCAGTCTTTTCGGGGAAAGACAGATAACAAATAAATATATGTCAGTGATAAGAGCTCTGAAGAAAAATAAAGCAGGGTAAGGAGACTAGAGGGTGACGCAGGGGAGGAGCTATCTTATATGTGGAATTGGGGAAGGCCTCTCTGAGAAGGGGATGTGCGAACTGACTTGAAGGAAGCCTTCTGCAGGCTCTGCAGACCTGAGGGGCCGGAGAGCTGAGTGGTCATGTGCACAATGTGGAGCCAGACTGCTGGGGGCCCTATCCCATGTCCACCACTTCCTAACCCTGCCATCTCTGGCAAGGCACCTAGCTTTTCTATGCCTCTCTCTCCAAACCCATAATATGGAGATGATAATACAGTGCCCCCTCACAGGGTTGTTGTAAGGATTAAATGAGTTCTTATCTGCCAAGTACTTAGAATGGTGCTCAAGCATAATAAGCACTATGTAAGTGTTAGCTATTATTGTTGCTGCTGTTATATCTGGGGGAAACGTCTCCTAGTTAGGAGGAAAAGCATGTGCCAAGGGCCCAAAGTGAAGGAAGAACCTTGGCACAGAAGGGGCCAGAGTGACTGGAGCACAGCTGGGGAGGGGAGCGTGGCGGGAGATGCGGTGGAGGAAGTTGGGAGCTTCCTTCTCAGACCGGAGCTGGCAGGGCAGTGCCTGCCCTGAAGTTCAGGAGACCAGGAAGAAAGGGATGGGAGGAAGCAAAGCAGAAATACTTCAAGCACCCACTGAGCACCTTCTGGGAAACGGAGAGAGGTGAGGCCAGGCCCTGTCTGCAGAGCTAGCTGATTTCATGAGGTAACAAAAGGAGACACAGCCAGGGGCCAAGAAAGGTCAGAGGAAGAAGAGAGTGATTCTGATGGCAAAAAATAATTACATCTTCTTGAAATGTAATTATTTTTTAAAAAATCAAATTAGAATTGTAGCAGTCAATATATCTCCATTAAAAAAAAATAGTCAAATAAAGAATAAAAAAGAACCTTAGCAGTCGGCCCCAGGAAGCTTTGGGCTTGTGGGTATCCAGTGAATGGGCATCGAAGCCTCCCCGCACCGCCCTTGGCAAGAAGATACTCAGATGGACCCGAAATGCACTTCACTCACATTTACATTCTCAGTGGTCCATTCCCAAAGAACTGTGGTGCCTGCTGAGTGCCTGATGACAGCTAACACTTGCTCTGTGCCAGGCATTGTTCTAAGCACTTTACAGAAATGCACCCAGCAACTCCTTCCCACCACCCTGTGTGGTATGTACCTTCGTGATCCCTATTTTACAGATGAGGAAGCGGAGGCTCAGAGAGATTAACTGCCGTGCCCTAGGTCATACATCTGGTAGAGATAGAGACAGAATTCAAACAGACTCTGGTCCTATGGTCGGTTTTGTCATCCCCTGGAGTCTGCTTTTTTCCAGGCCATCCCCCTCACCCATCCCCGATGAGGCTATCATTCTTGCTATCAGAGGTAATATGAGAGGTGCTGAGTCCCGGTCAGGACCCTAGGAGATGGGGGTCTTGCAGCACCACAGCACCACTGCCCTTCCAGGGCTCAGCCCCATTTGTTCCACAGACATTGCAGGTTCAATAGGCCAAAATGGAACCCAGCATTCCCCACCCCACCCGCTACTTCCCCAATCTGCTGCTGCTTATCTCTGATCTGGTCTTCATTCCCCACTCCAGTAAACAGGTAAACCCTGGCACCTCTGCCACTGCGGTTTTTCCCGAGTCCAGCTCCTTTTCTACCCTCGCTGTCCCAGTTCAAGCCTGAGCCTCCCAACAGGGCCTCTGCCACCACTCTCACCATGCCCATCCATTCCTCACCAGAGCCAGCTT
>NW_011888904.1:2577118-2579980 GCF_000151845.1 Pteropus vampyrus | reverse complement strand
AGCCTGCCATCTCCTCCCTGTGTTCAAGGCTCACTCACACTGACCTGCCATTGCTGAATTACCTTCCAACACTGAAAAGTGCATTTCTTTTTAGATTTCAGCATTGTCTTGGAGTTTTCCTGTGACTGTGAATTTGCATTTCCTACCTTAATTTGCATGTGATTCCTGGGGAGAATCTCTAGTTTTGTAATATTTTTAGTATGTTTTATAATTTGTGCTGCTTGCATGAGCGCCACACACTCATTTCTCACAATTCATTACAGACATGAACTGCCAGCTCTCCAGCTCTTCCAGCACCAAGCTGGATTTCTTGTTGAAAACAAGCTTCTCACCAGAGCGATCACTCTTCTTAAAATGTAAGACCCCCAGACTGGAGAGGTTCGGGTGTGTGGGCGAGTGGGGAGATATGGAGGCCCCCCTTTTTTCCTAAGAGACCCAACTTGTTTTTTAACGTTTATTACAGTTTTTAAATACAGAAATAATATATGTTCATTTTAGAAAAATAAGAAAACAAAGGAAAGCAAAATTTTATAAAAGACAATCACTCACGAATCATTGGAGAGCTTTGGAAATTCTTCTACTCATGTCTATACCCTAGTACTAATAGATAACTACTGTTATTTGCCCTTTTAGCTTTCTTTGGCATATCTATATATAATGTATATATTTTTTACAAACATGGTGTCCTACTATACATACCATTTTGTAATATTTTCATTTACTGATATATTGTGAACATCTTTGTTCCCTTAAAAAATCACACAGGTAATGCATGCTTCTTGTAAAAATTAGTAATTACAGATAGACAAAAAGAAAATAATTGCCTCCTCCAGAGATATATGCTGTTAATTTTTTGACATATATTCTTTTGGACGTTTTAAAGGCATATATAGTTGTACAGATTTTTTTTAAAGGATCATATTATAGATATTCTTTTGTAAGTTTTTTAATTTAACAGTATGAACAGTTTTTTACTTCAATAAATATAAATATTATTATTTTTTAAAAAGATGTACAATATTCTATTGAATGACTATGCCATATTTAGCCAATCTCATAATGTTGGACATTTAAGCTGCTTTACATTTTCCTTTCTATAAATGATGCTGTAATAACCATCTATTATTCTTGGACAGAAAATCCCAAATCTCAAATAATCTACAGATAAATTAGAAATACTAAGTGAATTTAGAACAGCTGCTGTAGTGTCAGCATCCAAAAATCAATCGTATTGCTATATATTGGCAATAAACAATTAGAAAATAAAATTTTTAAAAGTTATTTTCAGTAACACTTTTTAAAAACCAGGAATAAATCTAACAAAAGATGTATAAAGCCTCTCTACAGAAAATTCCAAAACATTACTGAGAAAACTGGCAGTATGCACTAAAATTTAACATCCACATACCCTACGGTCTAGACTTTTTTTGTTAAACTACATATGTGGTATAAAATCAATGAGAACTATTATTGAGAGTTTAATCTCTACCACCCTTCTTGAGGGCATTGGCAGTGTTTACTAAAGGCCTTAAAAACAATCATCCCTGTTGACTCAGCAATTCTTTTAGGAATATGTCCTAAAGAAATAATCAGATGCATAAAGATATAATCATATTAGTGTTCGCAAAATCTTTTCAAAAAGCCTAAATATTTTTTTAAAGTGGGGGGCGGGAGGGTTAGATTTAATTATAATACATCCATACATCAAAATCTTAGAGTCGCCATTAAAATGCTATTAGAATATTATTTGATGTGGTAAAATGTTCATAACACATCAATAAATTTTTTAAAAGAGATTATTCAAGAGCATGTATGGTATGATACCAATGTTAAGGAAAGCTATAAGCAGCAAGTAAAGAAAAAAATTAAAAGAATATACACCTATGTTAACAGTAAATGGGATTTCAAAATTTTTTAGAAATAGGCAAATTCCGTGGTTCAAAATTCAAATGGTACGAGTGTACAATAAAATTTTCTCTCCTCCTCACGTTCCCCAGCCACCTCCCCTGGGTTAAAAGAGTAGGTTTCCATTTCTCCGTGGGTGATTTCAGAATTTTCCTATTTTCTGTCGTGAACCAGAGGGATGGCAGGTGCTAAATAGGGTTGGTTTCCGGGGGGCGGGGCACGCTGTGGCCCCGCCCACCAGGCGTGCCCCGGTGTTCCCGCCCTCCGCAGACGCGCGCACGCCCACTCTGGATCCCGACACGATGCACGTGCGTCTGCGCCTGTCGGCCGACCGCCTAACGGTGCGCTGTGCCCTGCTGGGCCGCCTGGGACCTACGCCTGCGCTGCGTTTCGATGCGCTGTGGCAAGTGTTGGGCCGCGACTGCTTCGCCGCCGGCCGCCACTACTGGGAGGTGGACGTGCAGGAAGCGGGCGCCGGCTGGTGGGTGGGCGTGGCCTACGCCTCCCTGCGGCGTCACGGGGAATCAGCCGCTGCTCGCCTGGGCTGCAACCGCCAGTCCTGGTGCCTCAAGCGCTATGACCTCGAGTATTGGGCCTTCCACGACTGTCAGCGCAGCCGTCTGCAGCCCCACCACGACCCCGACCGGCTGGGCATCTTCCTAGATTACGAGGCTGGTATCCTCTCCTTCTACGACGTTTCGGGCAGCATGAGACACCTGCACACTTTCCGCGCTGCCTTTCAGGAGCCGCTCTACCCGGCCCTGCGGCTCTGGGAAGGGGCCATCAGCATTCCCCGGCTGCCCTAGGGGCTGAGACCAAAGCGACTGCCCTAGGTCTCTAAGGCCCTGGTCTCACCCGACTCAGATGTGTCTGAGCACCCCCATCGTCTACAAGCCATGCCTTGTGCTTTAACTTCCTCTCCAGGGCTAGTCTCAACCACACCCTAAAGACAGTTCC
>NW_011888904.1:2559584-2575428 GCF_000151845.1 Pteropus vampyrus | reverse complement strand
CTCTAGCTTGGATAGATGTCTAAGCACTATGGTCTAGGAATCCTGAAAAAAAGGCAAATTAATTCTACTGGGGATGGCACAGAACTGAATTCAGGCAGAGGGCATTCCTGGCAGAGGACGAGGCGTACACTTGACCCTACATCTCTCTTCATCCCTGCAAATCAAGACTTGTTCCCAGACCCACAGCCACAGGGGCCTGGTAATGACAGCCCTTGCTCTTTAGTCAGACACTGTTCTAATGCTTTACAGCTATTAACTCAATCTGATCCTCACATCATCCCTGGGAGGTAGAAAGTTATCCCAGTTTTACACATGGCAAAATTGACACACAAGTCACACAGCTAATGGTGAAGCTGGTGTCTCTGCTCATGTCTACCAGGCCATAGTGTTTGGGCAGGCAGCAGGCCTCTCTCTCAGTAGGCCTGTAATGCTTTGCTTTGTTTCCTCGTTACTCTCTGGTACCCAAGTCTACCTTTGCATTTCCTTCTTTGGGCTCTGAGATGAGTTCTTACACCCAGAAGGGGTTTTGAGAGTAGCTAGACTATCAAATTTATCAAATACCAACTCTGTGCCAAGGCCTGTGCTAGCCAGAAAACGGCAGTTTTGGTCCATAAACAATTGTGACCTTCACTTTTCACTTCTTGGAACATCTGTAAAATGGGGGTAATGACTCTCCCTACCAGTGCTGTGAGTCTCAAATTGCCTTAAAAACCGTAGAGCTGTGCCATGCAAGGATGTATGAGCATCCCTAGCGGAGTCCCTGTCATGCTCATGCTGAGATAATTGATAAGCCTAGCTGCCATCTGACGGTAGCAGGAGCCTCCCTGAATATTCTCAGCAGACGACTGAGCTTCCTTGGGGTCCATTAGTGATCACTTGCGCTTTCAGATTTGAATTTGTAGAATTTATTGATACAGCAAATTGCTTACAGATATGTTCAGATGACAGCAATTTTCTAATGTGCAGTTTGTTTTTAATAAAATATGAATTTTGTCCCTTTTAACCATGGTCTTCATTGGGAGTTAATGTTGCTTCATGTACACAGCACTGAGGCCTGGATGGGGCCTTGCTCATTTTTCACCTTCACAATTTTCTTGCAGCGGTCAGCTGACCCCTGATTGAGTGTCTGCAGTGATGGGGACTTCTCCACTTCTGAAGATAACCCACTAAGTTCTTGCTTATGTGGAAATAAACCCTGCCCCTCAGCCATTCCTATCCCAGATAACGTTATGTAGGTTTTGGCATCTTTGTGACCATCCTTTACCAACGCTGAAGCCACCTGAGTTCCCAGATTGAATGGGATAGTATTGCAAATCAGCCCTTCTATAATCTATAATGAAATTATAGATTATAGAAGGGCTGATTTGCAATACTATCATATGCAGAGTCACTGCAACCTGCAAATACACTGAGCCCCACATTCCCCACCTCCCTTACACAGTTCTATTTTTCCCCCATTGCACATATCACCTTCCCCAGGGCAGCCTAGTATGGCATGAAGTGGCCCATACCTCACCCACACATATAAACACAGGCTATCGTACTATGTGCCCTGATGGGAAGCATGTTCTACACAATGGCCCTCCTTCACAATTCTCTCCAACACAGTCCTCTACACAAAAGGCAGTTAAGACCTGTGATCTCAAGCTCTTTCAACTCTGCGTCTCACTGATTCCTACCCTCTGAGAGAAATCTACCTGAGGTTTACAGAGTAGCCTGGGCCCTTCTAACATCTCCATCGGGAGCCAACTGACTGGTTCCCTGCTTGAGATCAACTGACTGATCCCCTGCACATTGTCAGCTAGAGCCAGGCCAGGCCCTTCCCTCTCTTTCTTCCAGACCCACATCCTGTTTCCAGGCCCTGGAATGCATCCCTCTATTACCGTATTATGTCCCTTTTTATTAGGAAGTCTTAGATGTTTGCTTAAATGTCACCTTCTCTGCTGTTGTAGAAAAAAGTCCACGGAATCAGAAATTTTGATCGCCTATTCAAGGTCTGTTTATAGGGAGAAATGAAAGGGAATAAATACCAGCCAGAAAATTGATACTATCACACTTCAGTTTTTAGCACATCAATTTTATGAATTTACTTTTACACAGGAGTACAACCCAGGATCCCAATCCTACCCCACCCACATGAGTGTCTTTCTACTCTTTTGGGATCTATAGGAGAAGGAGGTTCTATACTCACAAGTAAAGAAACGTCAAATGGCTAATTTATGTATTTGAAAAGATTAAGAATTTGTAAAAACACTTGAAAAGAATCATTAATCTCTATTGGTTCAAAAGAACAAAGGGGAATATGACATGGAATCTTTGTGAAAGGTTCATGCTGCTCTTCGAGGAACTAAAACAATCTTTTTTATTAGCTGGGTTTATAATTTCATTATAGATTATAGAAGGGCTGATTTGCAATACTACCATATGCAGAGTCACTGCAACCTGCAAATACACTGAGCCCCACATTCCCCACCTCCCTTACACAGCTCTATTTTTCCCCCATTGCACATATCACCTTTTAATAACTGTGATTTACTTACTGCGCACATGCCCCCACCTGAGTGGAAGATCCGTGAGGAAACAGATTTGGGTTGTGTCCTCAGGACCTGAAGCAGGGCCTGGCACATCTCTGTTCAGAGAAGGAATGAATGCCATTTCCCTCTTTCCTCACGGAGATGAGTGCTTTGGGCATTTCTTTGCCTGCAAGACCCTTTGACCAACCACTTCTCTACTACCAAGTGATTGCCATAGAGCTAACTGCACACAGAGCCCCAGGGTGGGCAGGGAATAGAGCAATGGAGAAAGAGAGACAGCAGGAGGTGTGGAAGGGAGATTTGTGGGCAGTAAGAAGGAAGGCTTGTTTAAAGGAGAGGACCCATACAGCCAGAGCTCATCCCTCTTGTACCCATACAACTGGAGGGTGATGATTTAAATGCTTTTGAGCCTACATCCCCTTCTGGGCCAGCCAACTTGAAGCAGAGATGATTCTATTTGCTCTTTGTATCCCTCCAACAGGCTTGACATGAGCCTGGCCCCAAAAATGTCCGCTGTCTAGGGTTGGGGAGCGGATGAAAGCCAGGTCTGAGGAGACCACCACTCCTGCCCCACCTCACCCAGCCATACCCCACAGCACCAGCAAGGCAATTCAGAATCCAGAGAATAGCACTTTATTTTAAGACTTGATTTTTTTGCCATGATTTTCTACTGATTCTTCTCTGATGGTGTCGTCTTCTTCGACAGTGACCAGGACCTTCTTGCCCACCAGACTAAAGATGTCTTCAGGAGGGTAGCCTTTGGGCTCACCCACCTTCACAGTGAGCATGTCCAATGTCAGAATGGTGCCTTCTGGAATTTTCACTTTGGCCACCACAGATTTGCCCAGCTGTGAATAAAATTAAGACTCAGTGTCAGTCTCACAGAAGTAACTAGTGCATGTTGCTTTGCATCCAAGGTCCTTGATCAGTCCTCATGAGGTGCCTTTAGAATAGGGACTCTGTTTTCCCCTTGGTGCCTAGAGCAGTATCTCACACACAGCAGGGACTCGGCCAGAGTGGGGTGAACTCATACTCAGGGGAGGGGCCTTCACAATCAAGTGCAAAAGAAAGGGCTCAGGTTATATTACCAAAAAGAGCAAGGTCCAAATCCCAGTCAGCTGGTCCAAATCCCAGCTGTGGCTGAGTTTCTTGGTAAAATAGGAAACAAGTGCCTCTATCTTGCCAGACAATGATAAAGATTAGTGATAATAAATGTAATCTACATAGAACGTGGAACATGGAATGCTCCTGATAAATGAAAATTATGTCATTTACTTTTGTCATCATTTAGTTCAATATCTCATTTTAAGCACAGGGAAACTGAGGCCCACAGAGGGTGGGTGACTTGGACAAGGCTGCAGGGGGCTGAGATGAGAACCTAGGATTCCTCACTCCTTGCCCACTGCTCTTAAGGGACACGAACCTTATGGCCACTGTGCTCAGTAAAACAAGAATATGGAGGGCTCACAAAACGGTATGTGCCACTCAGAGGACAGGAAGGGGGGGTCTCCTAGGACAAGGCAAAGGATGTGCAGGTGCAGAATGAAGGATACTGAAGCTCATGACTGGCGTTTCTATGTCTTGTCCATATGCTGTTAAACAAATTATCTATTATATTACTGTACATCCTCCATGTAAATGCCAAGGAATCAATATGGAATTTAGTGCCAGGACAAAACATCTGTCAATGGACAATTACCAGGTTATGCATCCTGTTACATTCCACTGTGTGCTCCGGGAGCCAGGAGACTCAGAACTAAATTAAGTGCTCAACTCTCATCTGGTTTCTGGTACAATTCTCTTCCCTTTTCTTCTATCTTGGAGTTTGTTTCTTTTTACGATTATTGTAATTTCCTGGTGTATATGCAGCTTTAATTTGAGGGAAGCGAGTAGGGCCCCACTAGAATAAAGACAACGTACTTGATGGTAGGTATTTGCCTCGACCCAGAGAGCCCACAGCCAATTAGGGGTATCTGCACTCCTGGCAGCCCGGGACGCCTAGGTCTGAGACTCAGAGGCAAAGACCAGGCCAGGTACGGCTTCCAAGAAGCCCAAATGATCGGAGTGCCAGCAGTACTCCTTGGGCTCACCATTTCCTGTCTGAAGGTCAATGCTACACAGCTCACACTGCTTCTGAGGGGATATTTGTGTCATCCCCCACAAACTCCCTGTGACGACCCACCACTCCCATCTATCCACCAGCCCCCTACGACAACCTGCTGCCCCCATTTATCCAGTGCCCCACCCCGCCGATTAGGGATGCCTTAACGCATCACAGGCCCTTCTCCCACTGCCTCACAGAACCTTCTACCTGAATGTTTCTCAAGACTTACCTACTCCAAGGGACCCCGGACTTGACCTATCTGAGTGCCTCACGAGGCCCTGGACACTACCACCATCTCCTTACACTGGGAGTCGGGGGCCACAGGCTTCAGAGACTTGGTGAGAAATTATAAAATGATCCTAGGCGGCCAGAGGAACTGCTAAAGTTCCCTTAAACAACATGTTTCTCCTGCTGCTAATAGAAGCCCAGAGAGACTCTGAGGGCTGGAGCGACATTTATCATCCCATTGACCAGGGCTCAGGCAAGGTTAGAACTGACTCTACCTGGCAGGTAAGCCCACTGCAGCCCTGTCAGAACAGTGGAGCCCGGCAGGGTCGGGAGAACCCACCTTTTCGTTGCAGGCCATCTCACAGGGCAGCAGCTGCTTGGTCGGGGAGCCCATGGCCCTTTCCACAAGGCGCACGGACTGCACCAGCTCAGCCAGCTCTCCAGGCTCCAGTGAGGCCGAGTGGTCACTACCCTTCCAGGTCTTGTCCAAAGTTATATGACGCTCCAAAACCTTGGCCCCCAAAGCCACCGCGGCCACAGATATGGCTATGCCTGTTTCATGCCCAGAATACCCTATGGGAATGTCAGGAAAGACCTTCTGATACTCCTTTAAGATAAAAAAAGAAAAGAAGGTTAATTATGATGGTGCTTTACCCATATCTTCTGGAGTCAGGCCGATCTGGGCTGGAGTTCCAGTGTAGCCACTCACCATTTGTGAGACTACGGGCAAGATACTGAGGCGCTCTGGGCCTCTCCTCACTGGGGATAATGATACCTGTGGAGGGCTGCCCTAAATTCATGAAAAGCACCCAGCACACTGTAAATGCTCAAAAAGTAATGGCTATTGTTAGCGAGAATGCATTTTAAGAATGTTTCACCTTCGCAAACCACCGGGAATAACAACAGAGCTATAACCAAATGCCTAAACTCATTCAAAAAGCATCTGTCACATTTAATTAGCCTGAGCTGCTGAAAGCAAGTGTGCTATATGCAAAAATAACATCAATAATATATATACAGCCCAATCTCAAAACAATCCTTCGGTGGAAATGCTAAATAATTAATCTGTTATCTATAATTCACTGAATGCAACAAAAGACATTCTAAGTCAAGTGACTCTTGTCAGTGAGGGTGACCAGAAAGTTTAAGTACAGTAGAAAGACTCAGAAGGGGTTTAATAAAAGGACAGCTGAGTGGCGAAGGCCTTAAAAACCAGGCTTAAGAGTATGTGATGGACAAGGGAATGCAGGTTGCTAGGTTGGGGGATTCAAACTGCTGAAATATGGTAGGCTGGGCCTAAGATGGAGAGGGCTGGCAATTTAATGCTCATTGTGCCCTGGTGTCAAGAGACCAGACGTGAGCGCTCCTTGGGTAGGGACGGAAAGGAAAGGGGGACCATACTGCACAGAGAAAGACAATCAAGGCAAATATTTGGAGTCACATATACTAAATGTTGATTATGGTAATCTCGGTGGGATGGGATTATAAGAATGTTCACACTTTCTATGTCCTATAATTCAAAGACATTTGAATTTTTAAAAATTATGTTTAAATTTTAAAAATAACCATTTAGAGATAGCTAGAAATAGAGAAAAGACTATTAACTAGGAGAGACAGAAAGTTTAGATAAAATATAACTCAGTTTTCAAAAAAATTTAATTTTTTAAAAAGTTAAATATGAAGACTGTAGCAACATATACAAAAGCTTACACTATCATAAAAAAAAAAGTCAAATACTGTCCTGAAAGAAATATATAAGAGGAAAACTAGTTAACTGCAATGTAAGGATTATATGTATGTATAATGTTTAGAATTACACTAATATTACTATAGTGTTTTTGTATGATAATTAAACATAGATACATTTCTAGTTAAGTTTCAAGAGCTGCCAGGGGAACCGATAGAGTTGGCCTGAGACAGTAAGAGACAAAGGATTCTAATCCCAGCTTTTCCACAAAACTGCTGTGAGATCTCAGCCAAGTAAGTTCTTTACCCTTTGGGACTAGAATTCGCCATCTGTAAACTGAGTTGGAATAGACAAATCCTGGGAGAGAAAAGGCTCCATGAAAGTTGTCACTGTATCCAGTTTGAGCCTCAGGAATGCTCAGAATTATAGGTAGAAAATAACAGAGCTGGCAAATAAAACAGAGCAGGAAGAGTCAAAGGTTTCAAGAAAATCAATATGAAGAAAAACAAAAACATATTTGTACACCAGTATCCTAACAGCATTATTCACGATGTCCAAAACGTGGAAATATCCAAAATGTACACTGATGAATGGATAAACAAAATATGGTACATATACACAATGGAATATTACTCAACCTTAAAAAGGAAAAAATGCTGACACTTACTATAACGTGGATGAACTGTAAAGACATGCTAAGTGAAAGAAGATGATACAAAAGGACAAATACTGTATGATTCCACTTATATGAGGTATCCGGAGTAGTCCAATTTATAATGACAGAAAGTAGAACGGTGATTGTCCGGTGTTGGGGGAGGGGAAAATGGGCAGTTAGTGTTTAATGCATTTAGTTTCAGTTTGAGATGATAAAAAAGTTCTGGAGATGGATGATGGTGATGGCGGCACAACAATATGGATGTCCTTAATGCCACTGAACTGTACATCTAAAAATAGTTAGAATGTCATGTAGAATGTCATGTACATTTTACCACACATACAAAAACGACACACTAAGAAAGAAGATGAGCCAGCAATTCACAGAAGAGGGACCTCTAATGGCCAAGATGCATGGGTAAAGAACATGTACATAGATAACTATGAGGACTCTACCTTAAATTTTAAAATGGGCGAAATTAGGATGTTTTAAGAAAATTTAATTTATAATCACCCTCTTTAGAATGTATCTGCTTCCTTAGCTGCATAGTTGGCTCTAATTTGATTCTGTCAAAGGATGTTCAAATTACGAAGCATGTCAAAGTTGGTTAGAATTTTGGTTGCAAAAAAGGCTACATTTTCCCTGCAGTAAATGACTCAAGAAAAGCCATTTTGCAGTGGCCCAATGAGACAATGGCCCTCTCCCTCCTGCTCACCGAGATGATGCGCAGGTTGACATCCTCAGGCAGGAGTGGGTATGCACTGGTGCACTGGAGGAAGCAGAAATTGGGGTTGAGGGGCTTCACAATCTGATAGACTTGCTTCATGGTGTCCATTGACTGCATCCCGCTGGAGATCACCATGGGGCGGCCTGAGTGACCCAACACCAACACCATCGTCACTTTCTTTTTAGGAGCTCTGACTCTCCCTCAAGCACACCCCAACTGCTGGTCTCATCATTCAACTGAATTCCACAAACATCTCTCACACACTGTGCCAGCCACTGTGGAAGAACAGAAGTGAGCTTGGTGGGTTCCTGACCTCAACCATGGTTAATGTAGACTTCCTTCACCCCTCAACATCATTTAGCAGAGTGAAGTGAATTAAGGAGTCAGAGGAATTTCACATTCCTCAGGAAAAGATGAGCATTTCATTGGATCAAGAGGTGTGATAGGGTAAGCATAGACCCCAGATTCAAGAGCATGAGTGAGTGTGAGGCCCAGAGCTGCTACTTACTAGTTATGTGGTCTCAGATACCACATCTATGAAATAAGTACAAAGTATCTTAATCATGTAACCTACTTCAGTCCCAGGGTGGTTGTTAGAATCGAATGATATGACTTGTGTTGTAAAACCACATTACAAATTATAATGTGCATATATTAGACATTATGATATACCTATAGAGTATTTCTCAAAGAGCTTCCTCTAAGAAGTTTTATATATTGTCATATTCTTAATTTCATATTTCTAATAAGTTAAAAATAATTTTAAAATTTAAAAATTCATATAACAACTGTGTCATCCTTAACTTCTTCCCTTTCAAGTCAGTACACAAAAAAGTGGAGGTATATGCGGATTACAAAGAGGTTTCTAAAGTCTGTCTTCGTAAGACCCCCTTTACTTGCCAGCAAAGGAGTAAAAACGAAGGTTTGGACTCCTTTAGATTTTATGACAAAAATTAAACACTTACCTTTTTTGGCTGTCTTTTCCAGGTAAGGAAAATTGTTAGTGTCCCCAGATCCAACTTTGAAAAATGGAACATTCAGCTCATGCAGAAACTCAACTGCCATCTACAAAAACCAAAGGAGGTCTTTTTCACTATTGTTCAAAAACACTGCCCTCAAGACAGGCAAGGAGCCACAAACAAACAGAAAAACCCCTCCTCTTACCAGCCAAGGGGGACTCTCAACAACTTGAAAGCAGGCAAAGATTTGTTATTAGTCATTTCATTCAAATCAAACATTCTTTTTTTTTTATTTTCATAGCCACCCATCCAATACCCAACAAACATTGTGTGCTGGCCTGACCAGGCTACAGAATCCAGAAAAGAATCAGACCCCTGGCCAGAATTTCTTCCCCAGGGGCCCAGGGCCCAATGAACAAATGTAAAAGGGTTATGACCTAATCTTGACCCAGAAAGACAAGCAGGGAAAATGAATGTCCCTCAAAGGCCTTCCCTTATGCAGGGCCAAAAAGCCGGGAAAGAGGCCATTTCAATCCTTGCCAAAAGTGGAAAAAATGGAGCATTTATGGCCCAGCCCTGACACGTGATCTACAGCTGGCAGGACCTATTAAACCCAAGCCCTTTCAGACCTCAAATCAAGCCATCCACAGAAAAAAGAAACCTCAGTAGCTTTTTATTGAGATAACACCACTGGCTGAAGTCAGCTATCGAGAGCATTCCAGCATCCTTATCTGGGATTCATCAATAAGACTCAGGAGATTGACAAGTGTCAACAAGAACTTGCGGAAAGAATCAGCAGAACGCAAGTTTTAAGAGTGAAATCTCAGTTTGCTGTTAAATTACAAGAACCAAAAAACTACCTGTTAATACTATTTTTTAAAACATTGAAGTTGAAAATCAGAAGTGGGGAGAATCAATGTCTCAGAATGTTCCCAAATATCTAAGTTCTATCCTACAATACTGCCTGAGTTTCCGAAGTGAGTTTGGTAGACTTGATGAGCTAGGTCAGTGCTTCTCACACTCTTAATTCAGGCACACGAATCTCTCAAGGATCTTATTAAAACGAAATGCAAACTGACTGTCAGTCTAAGGTGAAGCCCAAGAGTCTGCATTTCTAATAAGTTCCTGGGTAATGCCAAGGCTGCCGCTCTGTGAATCATACTGAGGAACAAAGAGCTAGATTACCATACCTGAATATTCAAAGGGCACAGAGGAGGTAAGGAACAGTAAGAAAATGTCATTCTGCCTCCAGTTTCTTTAAGTCAACCCACTGCAGCCTGAGCTTCCATCCATCTTCCCAGTGGGTGATGAGCTACTCCAATCATGGTGACTGCACTCAGAAAATAATTTTCTTCATACTTAAGCCCTCTACTAATGTACTGGTTAGAGCTGCTGGAAAGCAGTACAGAGTGGCTAACCCGCCAGTGAACAGTTCAAAGGCAGTTTGCAACCCCCTCTGTCCAAGAGACACTGTCCAGGGTGGCCTGAGCGCCACTCACCTCCAAGTGTGCTAAGCTACCTTTGCTGCAGTTCTTGCTGCCTCCTTCATTCTTCTTTATTTCTCCCTCATCTCTTTCCCTTCCATATTTTTCTAGCTCACTCCTGTGTTAACCAGCCCTAGAATGGAACTGAAAAACATTCGTTTTTAATATACTGATCGAACAAAGTCAAACTTTCCCACCTCTCTCACTCTATCTGGCAGATAGAGTGTTTTCTATTTTCAGAGGGAAAATTCTATGCTAAGTTTTCTCCTATATAGTTTTCGATTTGTGAGAGTGGCTTATGATGAAAAAGTCTCCAAGAGCATGCATAGATATATGAGCCCACTCGGGAAAGGTACAAAGTGAGCAGGGGCAAGGAAGGAACAAATGCGGAAAAAATACTTCTCAAAAGCTTACCCACAGGGGTTGTAAAATCTACACTTTTCAAACGAGGAGAAAAAAAGGGGCAAATTCCTGCTCCGAAAGGATTGACTAGATCATTTTGCAGTCCTGGGGAAGCAGCCCCACCTAGTGGCCATTTTGAAAACTGTCATTTCATATTGATCTTTGCACAGGGTGCCAACTTCAGTCATGAGCACAATGCTAGTTAGCCTTTCAGGTCTGTGCCCAGCCTCCTCAGGCTGCATCGGCGCCTGTGGCCCCTTTCTCTCTGTGGACTCCTTGGCTTCCCCTAGCCCTGCCCACCCAGCTGTCCATCCCCTTTCCATGTAGGGATGAACGCTGCCTGGCGGCCTCTAAACTTCTCCTTCCCACTCCATAGCAAAATGCCTTTTGGAGTCAGCCTGAAAGTAACTCAGCCAGTATGACCCTCCCTGAGAATCCACCCGAGTTAAATACACCAGCAAACTGGTTTGGGTGAAACCCTGCATTGCCAGACCTCCCTCTTACAGGGTCCTAGTAAATACACTTGTCTAGCTTTTTCACCCCAGTGTTTCCCAAAGTTATTCAACCCAGAATCCTTGTTTATTCGGGGGGATGAGCTTTACTGATTCTAAATAAATTAATGAGAATTAACAATGTGTGCCCATTTCTGTATAACGTCCTATGAGAAACTTTGGGACCCACTGATCTAAGGGGTAACAGAAGAGAGAAGCTGGGGTTCTTCTAAAGCCCCTTCCATTCCCCTCAGTTTTTGGGTCCTGGAGGGAAAGGAAAAGAAACCTACAGTGATGAGCTGGGAGAAGACTGAGTGCTGGAGCACTGCCAAGGGTGAGGAATGATGGCGGGGAAGCATGGAACCGAAAGAAGGTTGGGCCTGCCCTCAGCCCAGTGTCCCTGTCAGACTGCACCACAGCCTGGGCAGGAGGCCCCCTGCTGTGGTGGTGGCAAACGAAAAGAGAGGAGGAGAGGGCACAGCGGAGGCAGGCACTGGGAGTGACGGCCAGCTCTGGTGGGATGCCCCATTTGTGTGTGAGGGCAGCATGTCCTTCAGGGGCCACCTCGATGGTCATGGCTTCCATTGGCTTTCTGAATAAAACTCTCCATTTAGAACAAAGGCATTCTGCTCGTCTCAGCAGAGTTCCACGTGTCACTGTGCAGCTTTTGCCCAGATGCCCTGGTCGTCTTCTTGGCCTAATAAAATCCTGCCACACCTTAACCTTTCCTTAGCAAACAAAGAACACCCAGGAGAGCATGCACAGTAGAGAAAACAGGCACTCAATAAATGCCTACTGTCCATAAGGAAGTTAGGGTCGATAAATACCCAGAGCTACTTGCCACGTAAATGCAAAACAATGGACCAACCCGCTTCCGGCAGGTGGGTAGATAGAATATGCCAGTTCAGAAGAGGAACCTGGCTGGCAAAGCAAATTAACTCTTGTAAAGACTCTTAAGGATGCATTCCCTCTCAAGTCAGTCAAGAGACTAGCTGGAAATAAATAGCATTCTTAGGACAGAGGGATCTCCTTGCCTGGATAGTATGAAGCAGAAAAACTCCAAAGGGTTCTAAGTAACAGAATAGCTATCATTCAGTGGATGCAGGTGTTGGGCTGCCCTGGCACCTCACAGGCTTCTCACTGAATCCTACCACAGCCCTGCGGGGTGGGCATCTTTATTACCCCATTTTTATAGACGGGGCACCTGAGGCTCAAAGAGGTTAGTCACCTGAGCCCATGCAGTGTCAGTGCCAGGACCTGGACTCACTGTGGCTGCAAAGCACGCATTCTACACACCAAACCGAAGTGCCTCCTGGTAAATCAAAAGGGCACAAGCCAAGAGGCAGCCCCAACTACCAACGCCCATGCTCCTTTCCATCTCCCAAGGGCTCCTGCTTCTCGCCTCAAAGCCACCTGGGAACAAATGACCTAAAGTGACCTTTCCTAAGCAGCCTCACAGATGCAAGGAAATGCCCTCTCCTTCAGAATCCACGTTCGGAAGCTCGGGTGCCTGGAAACATGGACTGAGTAGGAAAGTCCTCATTTCGGGCATAAGTCACCTTAGTGACGGGTTCCCTGGTCCTACAATGACTCCGTCCCTACAAAGGCCGGAAAAGCCTTTGGACAGCGGCTAGTTCACACACACAAGAAAAAATAGAGGCCCAGAGCACGGAAGGGAATTGCAAAGCAGAGCAGGACAAGAACCCAGATGTGCCGACCCTCAGCCCATGTTGCTTTCTTCAACTGTAGCTACTGTTCGCTGAGTGCCAGCTGTGTGCTATGCTTTAGGTGAATGATCATTTAATCCTCATAAAGACCTCACAAGACGGGTTCAGGTACTAACCCACTTTATAGCTGAAGAAACAGGAGCACAAAGAGGTTAAATAACCTCCACATGACACACCAGGAATAACAGGCAGAACCATATTCAAACTCAAAATCTGACCACATAGTCCATGCACTTAACCACTGGACCGCACAGCCTGGGTACACACCATACAGTCTAGGTATGCGTCATTCAGCATGGGGACCTAAATGTTTTGGTGCTTACACTCTTCAAAATTACTAAGGACTCTACAGAGCTCTTGTATATAAGTTCTATCAATCTGTATTTACTAAATTAAAATTAAAACAGGAATTTTGGATTTCTAATTTTAAACTTTTTGAGATAATTATAGCTTCATATGCAGCTATAAGAAATAATACAGAGAGATTACAGGTACACTTTACCCAGTTCCCCCCGATAGTAACATCTTACAAAACTATAGTGTAATATCACAACCGGAAGAGTGACACTGATAGAGCATCACTGATCTTATTCAGATTTCACCATTTTTACATACACTCATTTGCATGTGCATGTATTTAATTCTATGCAATTTTACCACATACACAGACTCACGCAACGATCACCAGTCATGACAGAGAGTTATGCCATCACTACAAGGTTCCCTCCTGCTCTTGCATAATAGTCACTTTCACCTTTCTCCCCGCCCCCTCTGATCCCTGACAACCACTAACCTGTTCTCTATCTCTATAGTTCAAGAATGTTATATAACAGAATCACATAGTATGCAACCTTCTGAGACTGGCTTTTTCATTCAGCATGACATCCTTGAGATCCATCCAAGCTGTTGCATGTACCAGTAGTTCATTCCTTTTTATTGCTGAGTAGTAATCCGTAGTCTGAATGTATTAGTATGTTCAACAATTCATCTGCTAAAGAATGTCTGGGGCTACTACAGATAAAGTTGTTATGAACATTCACATACAGGTTTTCGTGTGAAGCTAAGTTTTATTTCTTTTAGAATAAATTACCAAATGACAACTGGCGGGACACATGATAAGCACGTGTTTAGTTTTATAAGACTCTACCAGTACATTTCAAATGGGTGAACTGTAATGTGAATTATATCTCACTAAAGTTGTTTTTTTAAAAAGAAAGAAACTGACATATTATTTTCTAGAGCAACTGAACCATTCCACATTACCACCAGCTTGATCCATTTTCTCTACATCTTTAGCACAATTTGGTGTTATTGCCACTTTTTATTTTAGCCATACTGATAGTTGTGTAGTGATATCACATTGTGCTTTAAAACTGAGAAATGTTTCAATCACAAACATACACAAGTGCAAAAGAAAATAGATAAATCAGACATCAAAATTAAAAGTGTTTATGCTTCAAAAGAACCATCAAGAAAGTGAAAAGATAGCCCACAGAACAGGAAAAGTTTTTGCAAAGCACATATTTGATTAGGAACTTGTATCTAGAATATATAAAGACAAATAACCCAATTTAAAAATTAGCAAATGATCTGAAAAGACAGTCCTGTGAAGAAGATATACAAATGGCGAATAAGCATATGAAAAGATGTTCAACATCATTAGCCATCAGGGAAATGCAAATCAAAACCACAATGAGATACTACTTCACACTTGCTAGGATGTCTAGAATCAGAAAGTCAGATAACAAATGTTGATGAGGATATGGAAAAACTGGAACCCTCATACACTCCCAAGGGGAATATAAAATGGTACAGCTACTTTGGAAAAGTCTAGCAGTTCTTCAAAAAATGTTCAACATAAGAGTTAGCATATATATACCCAAGAGAAATGAAAACCTGTACATAAATGTTTAAAACAGCACTATTCACACTAGCCCAAAAGTGAGGACAATCCAAATGTCCATCAACTGATGAATGGATAAATAAAATGTAGTATATCCATAAAACTGAATATCACTCAGCAATAAAAAGGAAGTACTGACACACGTTACAGCATGGATGAACCTTGAAAACATGATGCTACATGAAAGAAGCCAGACATAAATGACTTAAAATCGAATAACTGACATCTCTGTTTTAAGATTGACATCTCTGACATAACCTGATTCTACGTATATGCATTGTCCAGAATAGGCAAATTTACAGAGATGGAAAACAGATTCATGGTTGCCTCAGGCTGGGAGAATTGGAATGAGGAATGACTGCTAATGGGTACAATTTTTCCTTTCAGAATGATAAAAATACTCTAAAATTATGTTGATTGTCATGCAATTCTGTAAATGTACTAAAAACTTTAATTGTATACTTGAATTGGGTGAATTGAATGGTAGGTCAATAAAACTGTTATTTAAAAAAAAAACAAAAAACGCCTCTCATTAGCCACTACTAGAGGAATGATGTCATCACACATTACATAGCCTCTGGAAAATGCCACTGTGAGAGAATGACAGTGAAAAAAGCAAATGACATTTGAGTACCACAAAGATATCTAGTTCTGACACTGCGAAACTTCTGAAAGTTCTCACGAATCCCCTGATGGGTTCCCGGACCACACTTTGAGAACTAGTTTGTTTATTTTTGTTATTTTAGTTTGTTATTGTTGTTTTTAGCTGTCACTGCAGTGAAATTCCCAGATGACATTTCTTCCACTTCTCCTTGCTTTGGATGGATTCAATGCTAGGTATGGTCAGGTTTTAGGAAAACTGTCCCGAGGAAGCAACTATATTGTTCCTAAACCACTGAGGCTAATTATTTTTAACAAACCATTCAGGACTTAGTTCTCCAAA
>NW_011888904.1:2555654-2559534 GCF_000151845.1 Pteropus vampyrus | reverse complement strand
GTTACAGCATGGATGAACCTTGAAAACATGATGCTACATGAAAGAAGCCAGACATAAATGACTTAAAATCGAATAACTGACATCTCTGTTTTAAGATTGACATCTCTGACATAACCTGATTCTACGTATATGCATTGTCCAGAATAGGCAAATTTACAGAGATGGAAAACAGATTCATGGTTGCCTCAGGCTGGGAGAATTGGAATGAGGAATGACTGCTAATGGGTACAATTTTTCCTTTCAGAATGATAAAAATACTCTAAAATTATGTTGATTGTCATGCAACTCTGTAAATGTACTAAAAACTTTAATTGTATACTTGAATTGGGTGAATTGAATGGTAGGTCAATAAAACTGTTATTTAAAAAAAAAACAAAAAACGCCTCTCATTAGCCACTACTAGAGGAATGATGTCATCACACATTACGTAGCCTCTGGAAAATGCCACTGTGAGAGAATGACAGTGAAAAAAGCAAATGACATTTGAGTACCACAAAGATATCTAGTTCTGACACTGCGAAACTTCTGAAAGTTCTCACGAATCCCCTGATGGGTTCCCGGACCACACTTTGAGAACTAGTTTGTTTATTTTTGTTATTTTAGTTTGTTATTGTTGTTTTTAGCTGTCACTGCAGTGAAATTCCCAGATGACATTTCTTCCACTTCTCCTTGCTTTGGATGGATTCAATGCTAGGTATGGTCAGGTTTTAGGAAAACTGTCCCGAGGAAGCAACTATATTGTTCCTAAACCACTGAGGCTAATTATTTTTAACAAACCATTCAGGACTTAGTTCTCCAAACGAAAGTACTTCTCAAAGTAATTATTCTGGGAAAGGCTATATGCTTATTCCGAAGACAAGACTAGGGATCCAAAATACTTCTGTACTCTTTTTTGGAAATTCTCTCTAGAGCCTGTTTATGGGTCATGCAAAGACAAACCTGTATCCTTACTGACTCATTACTATGTCAGTTCAGATCAAAGGTTTCGCCTAGGAATTTTGAGTCTATTCATATTTGGCACAAAAACAAGCAGCAGTTTCCTGAACCCAAACCTGCCCTCTAAAGATGAGGACTTGGCTGTCCCTGAGTGTCTGAGTCTTACAGGCCATTGCCAAAGAGCAAGCCCATAAGGTTCTGAACTCCACAATGCTTGAAACAAGCAAGTAATGAAAAAATGTCATTTCTTGGGTATGAACTTCCTTCCAACAAGGTATTTACTAAGCACATACTATGGGCCAACACTGCGCCAGCATCTGGGTTCACGGTGGTGAACACACAGACATGGTCCTGCCCTGAGAAGTATGCTTTACATATGTGGTCTCTCCTGCTCCACAGGACAAGCCTGCACAATGGGCATTTTTAATCCATCCACCTGCCCTTTACCCATGAGGAAACAGGCCGCCTGGAGAGACGCAAGAAGAGTGTGGTGAGGAGGGCAGGCTGGAGTCCCCTGGGTCCACAGCAGCCTCTGCTGATGAGTAGCTTTTGACTCCCTCTCTCTGTTTCAATATCCTCATTTGTGAAATGGGGATAACACCCGTCCTATCTCAAGAGGTTGTTAAGAGGAATAAAAGAGTTGATACATTTAAAATCCCTAGCACAGAACTTAATATATCAGAAACACTCAAGAAATATTAAAGATTCTTATTCTTGATCACTTGGTATGTTAATGACAGAACCAGAAACAACACTTAAACTCTTTCTGACCCCAAACCCACATTCTTTCCTACTTAACCTTTTTTGACTTACAGATCCTTTTAATGATCTGATAAAACCCACTAGCTCTTTTGTTTGGCTCATTCATTCATTCTACTACAAAGTGCCAGGCACTGGGGATATGGTGGGACTAACAGTCTGGTAGGTGGGAGCGATAATTAACACATCATGACAGAAGTAAAGAGCACCAGAACAGAAAGAACAATGTTAACAGAACAGAGTTTAACCAGGGCAAAACCAGCTGTGTGACACTGTACAAACTTCCCAGCCCCTCTGAGCCTCCATTTCTTCATCTGTAAATTGAAGCATATAGAGATAAAATATATTACTGTATGTGAAAACACTTGGTAAACCATATAATTCAAAAATTGGAAATTACAATTATAAAATGCACAACTATACCTGAAGAATGTTATGCTTATGAATCCTGTGACTGAAGGAATGAATTTGGGCTACAGTACTGAAGCCTGGACTTGTCGAGTCTCCCGAAGGTCTCTGCCTCCCCACCTTTTTTTAAACTATCAGTGGCATAGGCTGGATTTATGCTTCTTTGGACTCAATTTACAGATACATTTTGGGATTGGAACCATGGCTCAAAGGGTCAGGGGCCTAGAGAATGAACTGGGGTCACTTCAAATATTCTGGTTGACTAGAAGAATCTCCAATATTTCAAGAGCCACACAGATGTTCTTAGGTTTCATCTAATGATCCATTCCTGCAAAGCTATCCTAAGGAAAGAACCCAAAACACAGAAAAAAAGACGTTCATCTCAGTATTATTTATAAACACACACACAAAAAGCATTCTGCATGTCCAGAAGTAGAGAAATAATTAGTAGATTATAAATCCCCAAAAGAATTATTGTAATGGCTGTGTGTAGTGCTAGATGCGTGCTAGCATAATTGGGGGGATCACTTCATAAAATATATAAGAAAAATCAATCAATCAATCAATCTTCAAAAGAAATATTACGCCGCTACCAGAAACTTTAAGCACAAGATGTAAGGAGTTATATGCCAATTATATCTCAGTAAAGCTGGGGGGGAAAAAAAACAAGATATGGGTAAAAGCTTGTGGTATAATGATAACTGAAAAAAGTATACATGGAATGAAATATTCACAAATATAAAAACCAGGCAATAAAATATGCATATAAAAAAGACTTCAGGAGGAAATAAAAAAAAAAGGAACTGCCATATAGGGATTAAGAGTCAGTTTTTTCTCCCCTTTATCCTGTGATATTATTTTATAATTAATATTCTTTTACATTCTAAAAAAGAGCACATGAAGGACTCTTGAGAAGCCAGGACACAGAACAGATGGGACCCGAGACCTGGCACCAGCTAGCCTCTTCCAGGATGTCAGCATGGCCACTCCCTTCTGGATGACGCCAATGCCACCCCACCCAAATCAGCCAAGGCCACTCAGCAAGGGGTGGACACCTGTCGGAACTGAGTTTTCCACTAGGGGGAAACTGGCCTGGCAGGAGTTTCCCACAAGCTTGAGGGACTCTGAGATTCCAGTGTGGCTGCCCCCTGCTCCCAGAGACAACTTGTTTTGAAAACTATGGTACTCTTCCCCCTCCGGCCTCCCGTTTAGTTGGGTGTTTATCTGGTTAACACTATGGGGAGCTCCAGATTCAGAAAGCACAAAAAAGTCTAAAGTGAGCAAGGGCTGCGGCGCTGGCTCTAAGCCAAAAGCCACCAGGCCACCTGCTATGCTCTGAGTCTGTTAAAGTGACAAATGACATAGTGGCAGAGGGCTCACCTCATCCATGCCAGAGGCAGTGAAGAAGATGCCAACCTCCTCAGCATACCTCTGCAGCTCCTTGTACTGCGCATGGCTGAATTCCAGGTGGCGCTTGTGTTCCCCATACGTCTTACCCCAGGAATGCTTCGAAGCATACGGCCTCTCCAAGGCTTTCCGATTAAACTTGTACTCCAGCTCACTCTTCTGGAACTTGGCACAATCAGCTCCACACTCCTGCAACACACATTAGGGCTTTTTCCAATGACCCATCGTGGATTCTCAAAGAGAAGAGAAATGTTGGGGCAACTGCTATGACATTATTATCTATAAAAACAATGCTGATTTACAGAGGTTGGTAAGAACCCCTAAAGAAGAGGAACAGGAGATGCAAAAAGTCTTAAAGGAAGAAAGGTCA
>NW_011888904.1:2521842-2555604 GCF_000151845.1 Pteropus vampyrus | reverse complement strand
GGGGAAACTGGCCTGGCAGGAGTTTCCCACAAGCTTGAGGGACTCTGAGATTCCAGTGTGGCTGCCCCCTGCTCCCAGAGACAACTTGTTTTGAAAACTATGGTACTCTTCCCCCTCCGGCCTCCCGTTTAGTTGGGTGTTTATCTGGTTAACACTATGGGGAGCTCCAGATTCAGAAAGCACAAAAAAGTCTAAAGTGAGCAAGGGCTGCGGTGCTGGCTCTAAGCCAAAAGCCACCAGGCCACCTGCTATGCTCTGAGTCTGTTAAAGTGACAAATGACATAGTGGCAGAGGGCTCACCTCATCCATGCCAGAGGCAGTGAAGAAGATGCCAACCTCCTCAGCATACCTCTGCAGCTCCTTGTACTGCGCATGGCTGAATTCCAGGTGGCGCTTGTGTTCCCCATACGTCTTACCCCAGGAATGCTTCGAAGCATACGGCCTCTCCAAGGCTTTCCGATTAAACTTGTACTCCAGCTCACTCTTCTGGAACTTGGCACAATCAGCTCCACACTCCTGCAACACACATTAGGGCTTTTTCCAATGACCCATCGTGGATTCTCAAAGAGAAGAGAAATGTTGGGGCAACTGCTATGACATTATTATCTATAAAAACAATGCTGATTTACAGAGGTTGGTAAGAACCCCTAAAGAAGAGGAACAGGAGATGCAAAAAGTCTTAAAGGAAGAAAGGTCAAGGATGGAACTTCCTCCCCTTCCCCCCTTAAAATAGGGAGGAAAAAAAAAAAAGGCAGGGGCCTTTTTTGGGCTTTGCATTGCATTGTAATATTTTTAAAAATTAATCAAACAGTTAAGGAAGATATCAAGTTGTGTAACTCAGTGGAGGGTAGTAAAATGAGCACCAAAACAAAATTTAGCAGAAAAATAATCAGAATCTGACCCTAACTCTTAGATAAATCACTTCCTGTCTCTGGACTCCCGAGTTTCTCCATTTATACAAATAGCTGCTTTGGGCTAGCTCCAGGACCTATAACTGTTCTGAGGAGCCCCTTTTGGAGGCGGGAAACAAAGGAACAACTCTGCTTTTAGCCGTTTTGCATTTGTGCTTTTCTGTATGACATCCTGTTTGAAGAAGAGGTTCTGGGCAAAAAGCAAGGAAATAAAACTTAGAAATGCCTTAGCCTTACTGAACGGAAGCTATAATATAAAAGCTGGATTGTCTGGCTATAAAAGCTATAATTATATTGCCAGTCAGCTTCTGATCTCTCAAAATTATTTTTAAAAAACCACTCAATAGAAAGATTAAGAAAACTCTCTAAAGTCTCAGCTTACTGACATTTCTGTAGACACAGAGGTATTCATGCTGTTCAAAATCTTGGCTCCAAAAATGTCTGTGCTAAGAGTGATGTTCCCAATCCTGGAAAAATCACAAGATGGCACAGTCAGGACATGAAACTGGAAAGAAGTTCAAAGAACTTTAGAAATGAAAGTGACGTTGGGCAACACAGTTCTCATTGTCTAGATGAAGATCCCAAGGCCCAGAGTGACCAAAGTTGCACAAGTCTCCAGCAGAGCCAGTCAGACTGCTTTCCTACAGGATGCAGACCAAGTGTGTCCTGGCCCAGGGCTGCAACCTGGATCCCTGCTACACCCAGGTCTCCAGCAGGCTAATGAGGTCTTCAGAGTGTCCTTTAGGCTCCCTTTGCTTTTCACCTCTATCTCAAGAAGTTAAATGGCTTGCCTGCATCTGGGCAAACCTTCCCTTTACAGGAAGAAAAAAGTGAAGTAGTAGATACTACTAAAGACAAGAGGTCAAATAAAATCCTACTACATTCCACACGACAGCAGTGTGCAGAACAAGTTCCTCTTCTTTTCTCAGCTTCTTTCCTAAAAATAAGAGATTTCCTTATCTGTTTTACTATAACGTTGATGATTTCTTTGTCCAAGGTTTTGCTGCATCTCTACTGACAGAAAACAAGCAGTAGAACTCCAGGATGAGCCAAGGTGTGATGCTCCAATTGCATCAAAATTTGAAAGTTAAAAGTATATTCAATTAGCAAATCTCTGCTTATAATAAACTTATATATCATTATAATAAAATAAATTGAACAAAATCAAGCACAAGAGAAAACAATGCAACCAAGAGACAAAATAAGAGATGAAGCTGCTGCTGGTATAACAGTATACTGTTTTACAGCAAATTTTTAAAAAACAAGAACAGAGTACACTCTACAATAATAATAAGTACAGTATAATAAATATAAAAACCAGTAACATAATTATTATTATGTACTGTACATAATCACATGTGCTATACAGCTGACTGTTGAACAACATGGGTTTAAACCACAAAAGTCTACTTATATGTGGATCTTTTCAATAAATATAAAGTCTTCCATATCCCTATCCACATCTGTGGACAGAACCAATCCACAGGTGCAGAGAGGCAGCTGTATGCATTGTTCTTCCATTTTAAATAAGGGACCTGAACACCAGCATTTTGGTATCAACAGGGGGTCCTGGAACCAATCCCCTGTGGCTACTGAGAGTCGACTTAAGTTTTTAGGAAGTCAAAAGTTATGTGCAGATTTTCAACTGCAAGGAGGGCGCTCCCTAATCCATGTGTTGTTCAAGGGTCAACTGTACTTTTATATAACTGGCAGCTCAATAGGTTTGTTTATACAAGCATCACCACAAACACAAGTAATGCATTGCACTATGACATTAGGATGGCTACAACGTCACCAGGCAATAGTAATTTTCAGCTCCATCATAATCTTATGGGACCACAGTGTATCTGCAGTCCATCCTTGACCTAAACTTCGTTATGTGGAGCATGACTGTATTGCAAATCTTATGTGCCAAGCACTGTGCTATAAGCTTTATGTAAGTTATCTCATTTGATCCTTACGACTCTTAAGCAAGTACTTATGAAGCCTGGTTTTCAAATGAGGCACTGAGGCTCACAGAGATTAAGTAACTAGCCCACATTCACACAGCTGGTAAGTGATAGAGTCAGGATTTGAACTCGGAGTCCTGGCATATTAACCATCTCACATTCCAAACACAAGGAATGGCAGGCAAGAGAGACCACAGGAACTTCCAGGAACTTCCGGAACTTCCAAAAATTCATCTTCAATGTCAGAGACGAAAAACGATAGGTGGGAAGGGGCCAGGTCATCAAGGTCTTGAAGACTATGTGAAAGGTGAGGAAAGAGTGAACATACAGAAAAATAAAATGGAGTCATTTTATCCAAGCTGCTAAATTACAAACATTATGAAGGTTGAGGAGTGAAGAAAATTATTCTTTTTCCTAACTTGCCTGAGAATTTAAATTTTTGAACTTTCCAGTCTTGCGTAAACACCTAAAGACAACAGTTTGTTGTGTCATTGCCCAGACATACATCAAACCTACAGATAACTCTCAGACTATTCCCTAAATGACCTAGGATATGTCCAGGCTTCCTAGCATCCATCAACCAGACTGCCTGACATCTAACTGATAAGTGTCCTGGACCAATCCAAGCGTTAAAAATGCCAGGACTGATTATTCTCAAGGATGTGACTTTAGTTTAAGAACTCTACTATTTTCTTCGGAATTTTTACCTAATTCTGTTTCCAAACTCTAAAATCCTTGAATAAATCTTTGTTATTTATTTCTAGCCAAAGCCTCCTGATTCTTTTTGAATACCTTGGGAAAAGTTTCCGATTCTACCCACAGGCAGTGGAGAGCCACCGAAGGTGTCAGGCAGGGGTATGGACTGATGAAATCCGCCAAGAGGGGGAGAGCGAGGTCAGGTGGGGAAGCAATTGCAATAATGCAGACAAGTCAAGGTGGAAAAGGAATGAAGAAGAGAATTCAAAAGACTGAGATATGGACTTGGCAAAGTGGACACCATGCCCAATCCAAGAGGCAGAGGACGGTGGTCCCAGCTCTCGGTGGCTCCGCCCCTTCCTGGAGCCCCGCTTGCAGGCTGGCCTTTCCCAGGCCCCGCCCCTGCCGGCACCCCTGAGTCCCGCAGCGCTCCCCTCACCTTGGCCACGCGGATCATACGCTTGGCCACGTCCAGGTCGCCTTGGTGGTTCTGGCCGATCTCGGCAATGATAAAGCACGGGTGCTGTCCGCCCACCCAGCGCCCGGGACACAGCTCCAGCTCCAGCGGCATCGCGGCCGCTCGTGCTCCTGCACCCCTCGGCCCGCCTGGGTCCAGCCGCCACTGCCTCAGGTCAGTTGAGTCGGCAGCCCAGCGGGCCCACACATCCACCCCGCCACGTCAGCCCGCGGCCGCCGCGCGGCCAATCATCGGGCCCCGCCTCGCTCCCAGGAGAAGGGGGCGGAGCTACCCGCTGGGAGGGCAGTGTCGCCGGAGGAGGAAGTCCGGCGTCCTCCGCCCGGCTTGGGCGCGTGGCTTCCGGCTGGGTAGCGTGTCCTTGAATGTCGGGAGGTCCCTACGTGTACCGGTGAACAAACATTCCCCGAAGAAGGCTGCCGGCTGCCTTCGCAGGGCGTAGTCTAGGTCTAGGGCGTGGGAAGAGCGCGTCTTACGGTGTAATGGAAAAAACGGATTCTGGATTTCGAATGACAGTGCTGGTTCCAGCGCAGCCCCTGCCAGTAACCGGCTCTCCATCATGCATATGTTAGTCTTTCTGAATGTTACTTTCCTTTTTCTCTGAAACAGAAAAATTATATAGAACCTACCTGACAAGATTTGTGAGATGATGTCTAGAAAACCCTGATTACAGTACTTGGCCCATAGTAAGCTTTGAATAAGTGGTAGCTTTCCTATTATGTGAGAGGCAACAGGTTTCAGAAAGTTCCACTGACTTGTCCAAAGTCATTCAGAAAGTCAGAGAAGAGCTCGGACTAGGATCCTTGGATTGCTTCCCAGCCTAGGAACCCAACTATGTTGGGTTGTAGACAAAGTTGAGAAATAAAAGCCAGTTTGAAGGAAAAAATAACATTGATTCCCACCTTGACTCACCAGGACTGATGAACAGATTAACAATAACAGAAAGGAGAGGAGAAGGCATCCTTGGTTGGAAGGTGAGAAGGGTAGGTTCTGGACATGGTGGTATAAATAATGTAGGTGAAACTGCCCACCAGACAGGAAGAAAGGAAGGTCTGAAGCTCAGTAGAGGTCTGGGCGGGAGGGAGAGATCTGGGAGCCATCCTGAGTGAGGAAAAGACCAAGGATAGATTAGATTGCTGAAGAAGGTAGTGTGCAGAAGGATGAACAGTGTGGAGGAATGAGCCTTGTGCAGCTGCTCTGGAAGAAACAGAGAAAGGGATCAGAAGCAGGTGATACTGTGTCCTGAGAAGGGGAGACTCACAGGGTCAAAGGCCCAGAGTAGTTCAGGAGAATAAGGACCAAGACCTTGGGGGCCACTGTTGATAGCAGATTTGGTGGCCAAGGAGAGGTGAGGAAACAGGGTGAAAATAGACCTTTCTTTGTGAAAGTTAAGTTGTTGAAAGCAGATGGAAAATGGATCCTGGACTAGAGGGGGTCCCAGAGTTGAGGGGTACTGAAGAAGTACATGTTTGGAGGCCAGGAAGAAGCAATCAAAAGAAAGAGGTTGCAGCAGAGTTCATGGTATGTGGTTATGCTAGACTAGAAGGCATGTGCTTTATGTTTCTCAAGTTAAATGGCGTTTCCCACCTAGCTAAGGAACAGACCCTGATTACAGAGAAAATGAAATCTAACAATGAAGTAACTCAGTCTCTTAGGGCTAAAGAAACCATTATGGTTTTGCCTAATTTATGAATAAGTGGAAATTAAGTTTAAAGGGAAAAAGGAGAAATTATGTTTAAAAATATAATTATCCCACAAAAGCAAGTTAGGCTGCTGTTATTTGTGATTAAATAAAAGCTTTCAGTAAATTAAAGTAGTGCTACTTTACCTTACTATATTAAGGAGGAAAGGTCGCAATTTTCAATTCACTCTTGTTCTTTTTAAAGCCAGTTTCTGTTGCTTTTTGGTGCTTTTACTGCTTGAATAATGAATCAGTGTTCAATCTGTTGAAATAGATGAGAGTGTGTGAGAAGATCTTTAAAACAAATTAAAACCAATAAGGGATTTTTTTTTTTTTCTGTTATTGGCAGGAGAGGGCAATGAAGAACTTAGCTTTGGAGAAACTAGAGTACTGAGTGCTGGGTCATGGTGATCAAGGTAGAGGATGGGGACCCAGTTCTCGGATCTGAGATGCTGGAGTCTGGGGCCCAGTGGCCAGCCTTACTGTGCTAAGCCCTTCCTGCAGTTGGCTTCTCCAAAACCTCCTCCAACTTAGGACTCCTGCCTAATTTTTTGCCACTCTATGTTCCAGCTACACCAAACTAGTTTGAGTTCCCCTAAAGGGTCATGTTCTCTCACCTCCAGGCTTGGCACAGGCTGTTTCCTGAACCTGCACATTCCCCACTGTAGTGAGCCATGCTTGGCTACCTTCTTCAGGGCCATCAGCCTAGAAGTCGTTTCCTTTCAGAACCTTCTCTGATCTCCCTAACAACCTTCTCTGGGCTGTCATAGGACCCTCTTCTTCACCCACTTATTCCTCTTTATGGTAACTGCTTCTTCTTGTTTGTTGTTCCCTCTAGACTATGAGCTCCTTTGGGTCAGGAACCATCTGGAGCACCTACTCAGCACTAAACCCAGAGGAAAGCCCTAGCAATACAATGATGAACAAGACAGACCAGGCCTCTGCCCTTATGTTACTTACAGCCTTGTTTTATAACTGTCCTACAAGGCCAGGAGCTCCTTGAGAGCAGGGTCTGGGCTGTTTCTTACTGTGTCCCTAGCACCAAGCACAGGATTTCTTAACACTTGATAGGTACCAATAAACATTTTTTGAATGAGCAAGTGCAGAAAAGGAAAGATGACAGCGAAGACTGAGGCATAACTGACTTCATATTTACTCCTCAAGCCACATTTAGCCTCTTATGGGAACATAATTGTCCCCTGAAGTCAGACTCTTGGAAAATTTCTCTGCGGAAAAAGTGAAGTATTGATTCACCTAAGTTCTCCAGCCCCAGACTGGTAGTTGTCAGTATTTATAGAGAGCTCAGTTTGCCAGAGCCCTAAGCATTTCATGGTTCCAATTCGGAAGACTTTAGCTCTGTTCTCCCTCTGTCCTGAACTCTGGAATCAACAGGGTCTCGTTAGCCAGCATGTGCTCCTAGACAGAGGAGGAAGAAACAGGTCCACTAACTTCCTCATCGGAATGGAGCCAGAAGCCAGAAGGCAGTGCATCTGGCAAAGAGCAGAAACTTTGGACTCAGGCAGAGCTGGGTTAGAATCCCAGCCAGGCCGGCCATTTACTAGCTATGTGACTTTGGGTAAGGAACTTCACCTCTAAATCCCTTAATTTCTACATATGTAAAATGGGGATTACCGGGCATCATTTTGCAGGGTGTTTGAGGATTAACCCATTTCCCATTTGCCCCAAGAATACTCACCAGCAGCACTTGTGGCTGCAGCATTTACCCTGAGATAACTCACAGATTACAGTCCTAGCCTTACCCCCAAAGTTTGCCATGAAATATCTCACTTTTATTATTATTTTCACATCACTCTAGTATATCGATAGTCTTTAGAAACAAATGATGGCAAGAAGAGCTGGAGAGAAACGCGGTATTTTTGTGTGGAATGTGATGTTCCGTGCTTTGAAATTTACCACACACACAAAATTATTAAATATTGATCATCATATACATTTCTGTTACATTAGAATTAGAGACAAGTTCTGTTTAGAAGTAATTCTAAGAACAGTTTTTATATTTTATTTTCATATTGAAAACCAGTCAGATTTGCTTCAGCCTCAAAGAGCGTGTTTATGTAACATTACATTAACGCTGGCAGCGAGCTGCACTTTTTTTTCTAAATGGGAAATGGGTTAAAAAAGAATCCTCAAAAAAAAAAAGTATCCTCAATAAATGGCCATCTGCTCCCTTCCTGACTTGAAACAGAAGTGCCCCCTAGTGGCAGATCTACATCCTGCTCATGCTGATGAGAGACTAATGTTATTTCCCAGAAGACTGATTAGTCTGACCAGTAAAACCAATTTACTAGTATTCCTATTGCAGTTTTTGGAAAACACGTCATTCACTGTCTGGGGGTGGGAGGTGGGGGGCGGGCAGGGTGCAGCCCTCATTCAGCTTTGTCTGGATAACTGTAATAGCCTCCTCACTGGTTTCCTGCTACAGGTCTATCCTTTCAATTCCCATCAGCCCAAAGCACAGTTGACATTTTCCACCAGCTTTACCCTTACCTACTTCTCAGGAGGGCTCTCAGGTAACTGGGAGTAACAGCATCAGTAACTACTAGTATCCCTGTTGCTGGTTAAACTTGAAGTGTACCCCATTCAGATTTATACAGCTGGAACAGAGCTACATGCTCACTTAGCTTGGGCCTTATTTTCAGTTGAGGAACTGGAGGCTCACAGAAGGGAAATGACTCAGGAAGGCCACATACTAGCCAGTGGACAGGCTGGGGCTAGAATAGGTCTCTGGATTTTGTTTGAGGCCTCCTTCACGACTCCACTCCTGCTTTCCCAAGGCTAGAATGGGGTGGTCCCTTAATGAAAACATACATCCTAAACCCTTCCTGGCCCAGGGTCAAGCCCCTTTATCAGAGTAACTGTTATTTTCTCTCCCTATATGCTCTTCCCAACACTGCTGAGACAAGTTATAAAGTACTTGGTCAGAGATTATGAAGCTGACCTAATTGGCTCTGGGAAGAACTTCTACACTTGATGTAATCTTGGTGATTTTCCTGCAGAGCAACTGTTTGGCTGGCCAAAGCTTAAGTAGGCTGGTAACCTGATTCCCCTTTTCAAACTGTCAACACAGCAATTATCATCAGACTCATTAAAATTGATGTCAGCACAACCTGACAGGGCTGGAGAAAATAGCCTGAGGGAGGGTAGAACCTTTGTGATCTGTCTCACCTTTCTCTGGTGGTAGGCCACCTGGAACCCAAATGGAAAGGACTGACTCTGCTGTAACTCTCCCCATATGTGACTAGCTAGGAGTCCTGGTGGGGGAGATGAGGTTGGGGGAGTTAGTGTTTTACACAGAATGTTCTGCATTTCCATTAGAAGTGTCACTCTTCAGGTCCCAAATTCCTGTAGCAGGAGTGAATTCAAGGTAAGAGCACAAAGTTGAAAACAGGGCTACATAGTTTCCAGGCTAGGTTCCTTCATCACTCTACCAGTTGGGCCAGCTCTCGTACCTGTTTCCCCATTTCTTCAATGAGCAATAGTTCCAACCCTTTTATTCAGGGACAAATGCTTCAAATGCAATCATGATATTCCAGCATATCACACAGCAACAGAGCAGTTGCTCTAGCTGGAGGGCAGGGGTATGTGTGGAAGAGATGTCTCCACTGACCATGAAGGGTCAAGTCAGGACTAGTCATCCAGCCCATCACAGCTCTCACCCACCTCAGACATTTTCTAACTCAAATATTCACTGCAAAAGCTGGAGGCAGACCCATTCAGTGAAGGTCTATCTCCAAACTTTAAACAGGAGACAACTCCAGAAATACGGTCTACTCTGTGACCTCATTGCCAAAAAGCTTGCTTCTTCAAAGATTTAAAAACTGTCTTTAGTCAAGAGCAGCTGAGCCTCAAGGACCTCCCAGAGGTCAGAATGTCACAGGCTTTTGAAAAACCTAATTTCAAAAGAAAAACACGATAGAAATGAAAACCTGGCTTGATGAATCCCTAGACATCCTCACTGGCTACATGTAGTAGGTCAAGCTGACATTTTACAAAGTGAATGCAAAAGGTTTGACCTTCAAGGCCCTGCACGATAAGGTCCCAAATTACTGCCCGTCTCACCTGCCATTCTTCTATTCTCATTTTCTAATCAATCTTGCCTATTTGAATCTAAATGCACTCAGCAGTTGCCTACTTCAGACCTCTGCTCATCATGCTCCTCCCTTTCTCCATTCTCATTTCTAAACCCTACTCATATTTGCATGTGCAGCTCAAATACTTTCATTTCTAGGGAACTTCCCCAATCTTCCTAGTTGGAAGCTACCTTTCCAGCCTCTGAATTATCCTAGAACTTATTGGACCTCTTGTTCTAGGTCCTAGTATCACTGCTGTGTCTGTCTTCACTCCTAGTTACCGTGTGCACCCAAGGGCTAGCTTGTCTCTATCCCAACCCTCCCTCTTGCCCAGCCAGGAACCTGGCATATCCTAGGTGCTTGGTAGATACTCGAAAGTTCTGTAAACTTAAAAAAGCAGGAAAAATAGTCATCCAAAGTTATTTTGATATTTGACATCTACAAAACTTAAAGACACTTAGGCTACAGAAGAAATTGCTTTATAATGTATTAAAATATTGCCAAATGGCAGATAAGGCCTGTGGAGAAAATAAAGAGCTGCTAAACCAGAAATCAAATCCAATAGTCTTGAATTCCTTTTGCAAAAAGCAAACTCCACTTTAAAGACTAGAGACTTCAGTTTTAAAGTAGACATTTTGGGGGTTCCAATGATACTATGTAACTTTTCCTAGATATAAATTCAAATTTGATTCTGCTTAACATGCAATAAAAACCCCACTTATTATAGTAGCTTGAAGCTAAGATTTACTAAAACAATCCTCAAATCTTCCACTACAAAAATATTGACAATGCAGTCGTAACATCTATGAAATGGTTGAGCCATTGAATACAGAGACTACAGAGTATCTTCCCCTCCCCCAAATCCTTTTAAAATCTGTAAGAATAGAGAAAATTTCCATCCTCTGGAAAAGCTGAGCTGACCTCAGGCAGTGCCTGCCTGCTCCTCAGCAAGGCTTTTCACATGTCATTCCTCCTTAGCACGCCTGTCTTGATAACAAACCATACTCTGTTCACCCATTAGTCAAACCCCTACATGTTTCAGCCTTGGTGCAAAGCCCATTTTTTTTCTTCAGACATTCCTGTCAGTGACGGTCACAGACCATCAGTGCTGCAAGACTTCAGAAGCCATTTGGTCACACCCCCTCAATTTTACAAACTAGGAGGTGATCCAAGAGGTCAACACAAGGTCACCCAGGAAATCAGTGGCAGAGCCAGAACTAGAATTCAGCTCTCCTGCAACTCAGCATAAGGTCTTTTCCTTTATACTGTCTTCTTTTCCTTAATTCACCAATTATTTGACTCTAACATTTTTATTGGCTTTCAGCAGCTCCAGAGCACTAAGTTTCAAACATTACTTTTAAAGTCTACCTCATTTACTCTCACGGTCATCAAGAATGAGGATTAGATTTAAATGTTCAAAAATCATACACTTGTGCATTTCCCCTCAACAAACACTAATATTAAAAATGCCAGAGAAACCAGTTCTTTAGTGTTTTAATTTTAGTGAGCTTACAATTAAAGTCTGTTTTAAAAATGTAAGCATACAACTAGGCTTTACCAAAGAGGAACATGTTTATTTCACTTAAATTCTTAAAAATACTTTTTTGGCAGTTGTCACATATAATGTCCTAATGTAAAAAAATTTCATTAAAAAGAAAGGCATGAAAAAAAAACAGACCCAAAATGTTAAGATTTTATTTACAAAGCTTCTTTGTTGTACAGAAAGTAAAAATGCTGTTACAATCTTGGTGTAACTGGTAGCCACAGACTGTTGACTCACCAATCACAGCTATCCACGCTACAGCAAGAGTCTTACACAAAAACCTAACAACGCTTACAATTTTGTTGGGGTGAAGTTCCCAAGCTTGGTGGTGGATTTCCAAGAGGGACTAAATGGAGGAAGCGGAATGTCACAGGAACTATTCTTTGGCTCTTTGGGTGGGTGGGTGTCCTGGGGTTTGTATCACAGCTACTTTTTTTTTTTTTAAACAGCTACCAAATCCATATGAGCAGTCCAACCAATACTGAACAGTTCTTTTTTTGCAGGTTATTTGGACTCTTAATCATCTTCTCCTTCATCATCTGTTTCTCTCTTCCTCTTTTCACCTTTCCCGCTTTCTTCCTCCTCTGTATAACAACAAAAATTCACTTTGAGACAATTGAAGAGCATTTTGCCTAGGTTATTGCTAAGGGAGATAACAGTAATGAATTTTTTGGTGGTTGGGAGATTTAAAAAAAAGATGTAAGCTTGATCAGATCAATATGTTGTTAATGTATTAATTTTAAAATACATAGTGACCACGGAACCAAGACAGCAAAGTTAACCCAGTTTCCTCACTTTTAAGTTGCAGTCTTCCAAATGTTTCTTACACTTTGTTGGTGCCAACAATGAGACATTAGCAGTTATTAAAATGCGTACCAAGAACTTCAGTGTTAGCTAGCTTGTATTTGACCCATGCTCGCTAACAACTGACCTTGGGCAGGCCATTTAACCTCTTTAATCCTGTTTTCTTATTCATAAAATGGGAACAATGGTACTACCTTGAGAGGGTTATTCTGAGGATTAAATGAGAACACAAAGTATTTAGCCTAGAACATGGTAAGACACAAATTGTAGCAAGTTAATATTAACTAAAGAGATTTCTTAGACTCCTTGGGTATTTGAGACACAGAGACCTATACATCAGTTTTTCAACTAGTAAAAATCCATGGCTATTTCAAAGAAGTTAACTAAATCTGCATCAAATTATATCCCAAAAAGCTCCTTGAAGGCAGAAACCAGGTCCTAAGGATTGTTTTATCAGTGTAAATTAGTCTAGTGCCTGGCACACAGAGCAGATGCTGACAAAGTATGAACCAATGGAAAGCAGAACAAACAACCTGGTAGTCTGAAACCTACACAAGCATGAGAGTCTGTGCTTTCAATGAGTATTAATAGGTATTCCACTGGTTTTGATTGTGGTGGGGAAAGGAAAGGAATAACACTGATAAATCGGAAAGGTCCTTTATACATATGCTGCAAAAATTGTGATCCAATTAAGACTTTTTTTAATGAAAGAATTCCAAACACAGAAACCTCATGCCTGGTAGTAACACAAATGATGGGGTCTAAAAACACAATTCGAGTCTGGGGACTCAGAGACATTATTAATCACCACAGAGCAGGAGCAGGGGAGCTGCACTAGCACAGATGCACTGACAAGGCTATATAAAAGTGCCTGTGAAGGGCACCAGGGCAAAGGGCATTTTATTTTTTTCTCAGTGGTTCCAAATTCTAAATTAATTGATGGGCCCCCCCTCCAATTTTTAATTAAGGAGGACACCAAAGTACATGCATTAGACCCACCTTCATCCTCGTCCTCATCCTCATCGTCTTCATCTTCATCAACTTCTCCATCATGTCCAAAGTCTTCATCCTAAAGAATGGTAAACAGCATGCCATTATACAAAAAGAAGTATAAAAATATAATTTCCCAATGAATGTGACAATCCATCAAGGAGAAAACTGTAATGTTATTTTTATCTACTTTCATGAATTGAGATTTGTTTTTCTTAATAAGCTTAATGAAAAATTTTCTTTAAAAATTGCTTTTCAGAAGCATTTTATTTGCCAGACATGTTTAATTAATATACAACTTGTAATGGATAATTCAAGATATGATTTTAAAATCTTGACTTTCAAAGTAGGTTTGGACAAAGATTTCTACTGTACTGTTCTTATAAAAAGCTTCTTTCAGGAACTTAATTTCATTAAACACCTGAGACTATACAAATGTTCAGCCTTATTTCTGTACTAAAGAATATGCTTTTTGATGACCTCTAACTTTGTTGACTTGTTTTCACAAACCTTCTTGAGGGTCAAAGTTAAGTCACTCCTTTCTCCTATCCTCCTATGGCATGCCGTTCCTCAGAAATACTGTATTACTAGGTGTTCCATTAAACTAGACTACCTACTATTTCAGGTCAGGGCCACATTTTTATTTAACTACATCCCCAGCTCTAACACAGGAGGCATATATTTACTGAATTAAGCTGAATATACAAGAACAAAATCAGACTTGGTAAACATTACCTTTCTTTGAATACAAGAAAGGGATGGACATACCTTCAATTTCCAGTTTTCTCATCCTACTGAGTAATACTCAACTCGTTGCTTCCTCCCAAGTTAAAGGGTCAAAACCTATCTTGCGGAGCCAAGCGCTATGTCCAGTTAGCATTCAGTAAACATTCTATTTAGTATTTATTAAAAAGGGGACCAAGAGCTCAATTAATCAGACTGATATTAATCTACTTGCAAGTATACTAATTTCTTCAGAAGACCTTTTTCTTTTCTTCTTTTTTTAAAATTCACACTTTGAACTATAAATAGGAAGCAAGACAGCAAACAGTTGCACTGACCTCCCCACTGACTTCATCTTCATCCTCTTCCCCTTCTACGTCATCATCTTCATCTTCATCCTCTTCGTCATCAAACTCTTCATCCTCACCATCCTCATCATCCTCGTCTTCCTCATCTTCTCCTTCTGAAAACAGTCCAAAAGGAATTCATTAAATACCCTAATGTCTCATGGGGCACGCCTGCTAAGGTGTTGGGGAACTGTGAGTTGGTCCACAGGACAAATAAACCAGTCACCTTCTCTTTCTCGAGATGCTGCAGCTCATTCCCTTTGTCCAGAGTCCCATAAAACCTAGAGGCCAGGACTCCTGATGAACTATTACAGATGTACACTATAATACTTACTGATGAACTGATACAATGTCTGAGATTCACTTCAAAGTAGAGAAAGGGGAAGAAGGTGGTGGGGGGTAGTGTATACATATAAAATAAGACCAGCCATGAACCAGTAATCATTGAAGCTCAGTCATGGGAACATGAAAGTTAGTTTTACTATTTCTACCTTTGTCTATGTCTAATAGAATTTTTCCATAATAAGAAAGTTACAAAATAATGAAAGAAAACAAACAAACGAAGAAACAAAATTCTCTGAGGTAAGGGTACCACTACAAAGCCAGTTGCCCAAATCAGGAACCTGGGAGAAAGAGAGGGAGGCAGAGTGAGAGAGGCACCTGCATCCTCTGTCTCTACTATTTTTGGTGCAGGCCTCTAGTCAAGCATTTCTTACCACTCCTGGTCCTGGAGTTTGCTGTACTCTCGCCTGCCTCCTGCCTCTGCATGTTCTTTCCTTTCTTCTCCGCTAGGCTAACACTGACTCAACCTTTGAGTCTCAATTAAAAATCACTTCCTTAGGCAGACTTGCCAGACCTTATCCCAGCTCACGTTCTCATACAAGCACCTGGTGCTTCTCTATTACTGCACACTTTGCTCACTTCTGTTTATTAGTTACGAATATTTAACATTTTCTTCTTAGTAAACAGTAAGCTCCACGAGGACAGGAACCATGTTTTTTTATAAACTATTTCTCACAATCCCTGGCACATAAGAATGCTCAAATATTTGTTGCCTGATTGATCTTCACTCTCAGGAACTGCCCTCCACCCTCCAAAGAATATCCTTTACAGGCTCTTGCATGTGTGGCCTTTCAACCTGTTTAAGGTGAATTTAAATAGACAACAAAAGGCACAAAGGGTTTTTAGGAACCTGTGGTGAGGGGAATAAGTGACGTAAACATTTGGATGAGGTAAGATGTCCTAGTCTGTGTCCACTTTATCAACTTCTCATCTCTTTTTTTTGCCTTCTCTCAAATCTCCTGCAAAACGAAACTGTAAAAATGCTTCTGGAGTACTATACTAATAATTGCATCCAAGCTGCCTGATTTTCCTCCTGCACTTTTCTTAATCATTTGTCTTGCGTACCTTTTATCTTAAAAAAAAAAAAAATTTAAAATAATGCTTCAAATACAATAATACCACAAATCTGAGCAACGTCAAGAATGCTATAATGTGTTTTCTTCATGCTGACATGTGAAAACTAATTGCTCTGCTTCCTCTAAGCCAGTTGGAGGTGAGAAACCATTTATCCTAAAAGTAACTCAGAGTAAACATGTCACTGTGCAAGGAAGGCACAGCTGATTAGGAGGGATATTTTGGGTAAAAAATATTCGAAGATTCTTAAAGATAACTGGATGTAAAAAAAAAACAAAACAAAACAAAAAACTTGATCAAATGTCAAAAATAGAAACTATATTCATTATGTCCAGAGATTATTTTCCTTATTAATGAAAACCGTAATCCAATATATAGTACTTTGAAATCACTACGTTCTTAAACTCTAGTCATAAAATAAAGACAGGAAAGCAATTTTATTTATATTTGGACATAAACAAACATGTACCAAGTACCTACTAAATGTTGGGTCCTGTGAATAAAGAGAAAAAAGACAGTCCTACCCAAGAAGATAATCATGACACAGTTGGAAGGGACAAGACTAGCAGAGACTGACAAGTGCTATCAAAGAGGTAAGTAAGCAAAGGGCTGCTCTAGAATGCAAAGAAACCTAATCTAGCTCTCACGGGTGTCAGGAAAGGCTTCCTGGAAGTGTTGAAAAAGCTGAATTTGTATGGATGACTGGGCAGTAAATAAAGGAGAAGAGCTAGACGGAAACTAAGAGACATGAAATGATGGTCCTTTAAGTAAACTGTAAACCACAAGTATTTCAACGGGTTGGAGTAGCCTATAATCTGTAGGATCCAAATTCAAGACTAATTAGCTAACAAACGTTTTTTATTTGGTATCATTTGAAGGCTTCAATGTCCCAAGAGCTTATTAAAATTAAACAGATATCCTAGTTCCAAAATTCAATGGAATACCTACATGCATGGATATATTTTTCTCAACAGCAAGAATATTCATTAGCTTTATCAGGACCCTTAAAAGGCAGTCATTAGGTTCACTGGACGTTGTGCCCACTCACCTTCATCATCCTCTTCTTCATCCACACCATCCACCTCAGCATCTGAGTCAGGGGCTTCTCGATCCTCTCGGTCATAGCCATCCAGGTAGGTCAGCTGGGGCAGAAGCTTGAAGACACTCTCTCGGTAGTCATTCAGGTTAGTAACTTCACAGTTAAACAGATCCAGGCTTTTCAGACATTCCAACTTTTTCTGAAAAGGATCAAAAATACATCTCCTAAACCAAAGGAATGTAAGCAACAAACTCATCTCCTAAAGAGGTAAAATTCTAGGCTCTGTATTGTTAGCTACTACCCACTCTGCCTTGTACACAGGAAAACAACTTAAGTCCTTTGCAACCTTTATGTTAGAGGCCACTACATTTTCACTAGTTTTTTCCTTCTACATCTACCTATCTCTAAGAACTGTCTTTTTCTGGCAGCATTAGTCTTAAATATAAATTTCAAAAAGTACTGGGAGGGGGAGGGCAAAAAAAAAAGTTACTAAAACTGGATCTTTTCAGTTTTGAGACAAATCACAGAATTTAATAAATTTGGTTCAAAACTAATGTTAAACATTTTAGTAATCAAATGGCCAATAAGAACTTATTGGGTATTAAGCATAATCTTCAATGTTCTAGGGTAGTAATATGGGGAAAAAATTCATTCATTTTATTGACTCAGTATTTGTGATTTCTATTTGAGCACACAGATGTGAAATATTAGAGAATAGAATATAATAAAGCACAAAGTGTGGTGATGCAGGTATTTTCCAGGAAGACAGGATTCAATACATGCTGGGGAAAAGGAAGGGAAACTTAGTTCAAACTTAAACAGAGAAACATTACACTCTTTTCTTAATAGTCACTATCACCAGACTTTTCTGATATAAAATTCTTCCGGTTTTACCATACCTTGAAACTCTGTTGCAATATCTCATTTGTTTGGAACCTGTTTTTATCTATCTATCTATCTATCTATCTATCTATCTATCTATCTATCTATCTATCTATCTATCTAAAATAGTTAAAATCTAAAAACCGGACCCAAGAAAAGTTTTTTGAATAGTCCAAGTGGATAGGAAAATGTCCCTGTATTTTATGCAGATCTTCATTTGTTATGACATCAGTGATTAGTACTTCAACCCCAGGTCTATTAAGTTTTGATGAATTAAGAGATTGAGAGGGCAGAGATCGTATTACAGACAAGTAAAGAGAGCAACGGAAAGTGACAGCAGACCCTCTTAGGGTAAAGAGGAGAGAGCATAAAGGTACTGCGTTTTAGAATAGGGGCTATAAGCCCAGAGGGCATATGCTATATATAGCTTCATAAATGTAATTTTTAATGGTTCTGAATGAAGAGAAAAAGCCTGGTATTCTCTAATCAAGTAGTAATAAAAAATATTAAGAGGATCTCTAAATGAATTTAAGCTTCAAAAACTAAATGTTGATGCTTAAAGGCTTTGATGCTTTATTGGAAAAACAATTTCAACATTCACAAAGACCTGAGATAGAATGCAGATGAAACAAAACCCTGTCGTCAGGACTTGGGTTTTCTGTGTAATTCTAGAGAATTACAAAATGATATGGAAAACTTTGCTCTAAAATAGGACTTGGCAAAAAGATGGTCTGCTGGCCCATACCGGCCCATTGCCTGTTTTTGTAAAATAAGTCTTACTGATACACAGCCACACTCGTTTGTTTATATATTACATATGGCTTCTTTTGTGTTTTGATGGCAAAGCTGGGTAGCTGTGACAGAGAATGTATAGCTTACAAAGCCTAAAAGATCTATTACCTTTAGAGGAAAGTGTTGCTGATCTATGCACTTACAGAATCTTCATTTCTCTGGTCAAAGATGAGGTTCCCACACTTGTTTTATTCTCACTGAGCAGCCCTTGGAAACAGGGCCAGACAGGGAACGCAAAGCAGGGTTATAGGAACAGGCAACCAAACTCCTCAAAACACCAATGATCCAGGAGTGTGTGGATCAAATAATGTACTTCTGTTCTATACATCAGTTCCTCGAGGTCTTAAGAAAGCTGTCTCCAGTCCTTTTCATCATAGGGAGAGCTGCTTTTATGTCATGTAGCTTTCAGAGTAGGTTGCCCACTGGGCAGGCCCTGACTTCCAGAAGCCCAGGTATGAATTCTTGCCAAAGAGGAAAAGAAAGGCTGAAATACCACTCCAGACAACTAGCTAGCATACTGGGAACTCTTTTCTCTTCACAAAAGGTAGACTCTATAACCAGCTAAGATACAACCATAAGTAAATTCACACAGCTTTCCTAAAGAGGCTCAGTCTAAAAATTCTTTGCTCAAAGGAATGAGCCACGTACTTCTGAAAATTATTCCCTAGAAATGAAGGCACAAAAATGCATACAACCCCTGCTCTACAGTGCCCCAAGCCCCTGCTCTAGCTGTATTGACTATCCCAGTATACAGGGCCTCCAAAGCTCTCCTGGTTCTGAAACTTTATAAATCTCTGAGATTTTTGGTTACTTCTTGAGAAAGGACCCATTATAATTCAGACATGCCAAATAGTATGCTAGAAAACCAAGTGAAAGTAAATCGACAACAAAATCCCCAGTAACTATAGTATCTTAGAATTGTTTAAAGTATTAAAATTATACTTTAAGGCCTAAAATACACTATACAGATCATTCAGAATCCCAATGTAATGTCTAAATACTGCTAAAAAAAAAAATCACAACTACATCATACCAGAAATTTGGCCTAAAACTAATAGGCTAGCCATAATAAACATTAAACATTTTATTAACAATAATTTTGCTTGCCTTCTTAGAATTTAGAAGGGCTTTGGGGGATGGTTTGGATGGCCCAGGTCTCTTAAAAAAGGTGTCCAAGGAAGTTTGAATTGATGCCTTCTTTGTCTCTCGATTAATGTCCCTGTAGCAAGTAGAGGCATTCACAATCATTGCAGTGGCTGTAAGAACTGGGCTCAACGGAGGTGTTCAAAATGTATGTGGTTAATGAGGATGAGGATGGTGTTTTTCCCCACTGAAGAATATTTTCAGAAGTGAAAATGGACCCCAACATTTCCCCCTTTCACCTTCTACAGTTTTATTTTATTCCAAGTTCTAATTTCAGGAGACCTACCTAGCACCCCCAGGAATCTGAGTAGCCAGTTCAGAGAAGGATGGGAGCTTGGGCTTTTCCAGATAGCCTTGGATGTGCAGCACTGTGGCTCTGTCATAGGTTAACCAAGTGTGTGACTCTGGACAAGGGATTTAGCCTCTCCCAAGCCTCAGCTTCCTCATGTGTAAAATGAGGGCCATGCTATTTCTAGCTACTTTGCAGATATGTTCTTTGAGAGTTACTAATGACATAATATACATAAAGCATCCACTACAGTGTATGGTACATAGCAGCTCCTCCAAAAATGGTAAATACAACATTGAGTATTTCTCATTCTTCACTGTCTCAGGGAACTGAGGCTTTCATAGCCACCAAAGGGCCCTCATACATCACTTACCAGGTCAGAAACAGCCAAGCAAACAGCTTCCTCATACGATTTGCTTCTGTTCTGCCTCTGTGTGCTAGAGTAGCGGTCCCCAACCTTTTTGGCACCAGGGACTAGTATTATAAGAATCTGATGCCTAACAATCTGAGGTGGAGCTGAGGTGGTGATGTCAGCGCTGGGGAGCGGCTGCAAATACAATGAATCTTCGCTCACCCGCCTGCCACTCACCTCCTGTTGTGGCCCATTTCCTAACAGGCCATTGACTCTAACAAGCCAGTAGTACTACGGCAAAGGCTTCTGATGGAAACATCAAAGACGACTCAGGTTGCCATGAGAATTAGGCAAAAGCCAGTAATCTAGCTTGGAAAGGTACTGCCTAGTACTCTGTTCTATAAAATAGGGATTCCTAGGCTCTCGGTAACCCCGAATTGACAGGCCTGTCATTAACACATAAACAATAAAGTCTTGGTGTAGCTAGCTATCTGACTTGGGAGATCATCAGCACTTAATTTGGTGATCCTGTTGGAATTCCCAGATAAGGTTAATTTGGATATGGAATAAATCTGCAGGTAAAAGCTAAAGAACAGGTCCCAAGAGCAGAAGAAAGAATGGTGGACTTGGATTTGAATCCGTCCTCTGCCTTTTTCCTGTGGCCATTTTTTAAGCACTCTAAACTTGGTTTCCTCATCTCTAAAATGAGGATGCAATGGGCAACTGTTAACGTCCTTGAATACAGCAAAACTCAATGTTTGCTTAAACACTGGAAATGGACATTGGTTTGGAGGAAAAGAATAGAACTAGTAAAAATGAGGGAGCCTAAGTGTCTGAGTATATATATAATAGAAAAAAGGAGCAAAATCCACGGAGCTAAGGTAAGAAACATGCTCCCAACATTTATAAGAAATATGAGCTAAATGTGGTCTACTTAGTGAAACATACAAATAAAGTGACTCAGTAAAAGATAATTAAATCCACATTGGAGCAGTGCCTCAATCAGGAGGGAAAAGACCCCGTAATTCTGACAGGAAAGACTCTTCACTGAAAGAAGTCACAATTTAACTCTATCTTCCATTGAAATATCAACAGAACATTCTGTACAAGTGATGTGAAATCCAAATACTGCAATATAATGTGACATCAGAACAGAGATAACAGAGGATGTCTTATCCTCTTGGGTTCTGCTCTTCTGGATCATGAAAGACAGCTATCTACTACATAACCCTCTCCCAATTAATGTTTGCAAGCTGTGTCAAATGGAAATATTGACTTTATGTATCCAGTACAAACACACAGAAGCCATAGGCGTCTTTGGGTAGTATGAAACAAGTTTTGAGTTCCGTTAGCCTTATTAAAATGGAATTCTACCTGTATGCCAAATTTATGGCATACAGGTAGAATACTTAGGGAAAACAGTCATTTAACAATCTTGAGTTCACAGAAATTTCCAGATGGCATCCAAAAAAATAGCCCGCATGGCTGCCCACAACCTACATTAACCCCTACTTTCAGAAGCTCTTTTCTGAACACTACAACTTCTAGATAGACTGGACCCCCATTAGCACAGCCTCCCAATTTACAAAGCAAAGTGTGTTATCTTATTCTATTCTCAGAACTCCTAAATGAGGTAAGGCAAGGATTATTGTCTTCCCTGCTTCCACAAGTGAGGAAACTGAGGCCCAGAGAGAAGAAACAATTTGCCCAAGGTCACACAGCAAGTCTATAACCCAATTGGCACTTAAACTTAACTTTCCATAGCTTATCCCAGTATGTAAGACTGAGGAGGACTGTGGGGTTCCCATGTAAAACTGGGCAACAGTGATCCAGCTAGAGCACCAGATCACAAATTAAAAGACCTAAAACTTACTGCAACTGTCCTTGGACTTCCATTTCATCTACAATTCAGGTATACCACCCAATATAGATAGTTTTTTCTATAAAAGTATAGAATAGCCTGGCCAGTCTGGGGGAAAAATTTAAAATAAATGTTGAATTTCATAAATATATGAAATTTTAAAAAGACAAAAAAAGAATTCTCCTTTCAAGGAAGCCACCACAGTATCAGGCAGGGAGAGCAAAGTCATAGGAACACATCTAACTAGAGAGGCTCTGACCTTGAAAACTGTACTCCCCATAAAGAATTAGAATAAAAAGCTATCACTTTGTCAATGAATAATTATTTCCAATCATTTCCCTCACTATAAAGAATTATGAAAATGAAAATGACCAATAAATCCTGGATTCCAAATTCTCAATTACTTACCAAAGGTTCCAAGGTGCTGATATCTTTCAGTTTATTTCCACTTAAGTTAAGATGTGTGAGATTTGGAAGTTTTTCTGCCAACATATCCAGACCCCCATAAATTCTATTGTCACTGAGCTCAAGCTGCAAGAGAAAATGCAGACAGCACAAGCACAAATACACAGAGAAACATATCATTAAGGTGTTCCAAAGAGCAAATAGTGTTCTTTAATACTTATCAAGTTCAAACAATCTTTAATTTTATTAAGGCATGTATGTTCATTTTGTTTGATTAAACCAAATAAGTAGTTTACATATCTCAGCAACATTTTGGGGGAGGAGAGACAGGACAAGATGAGAAGAGTTGTGTTTTCTTAACCAGCTGCTAATTATAACAGTTTGCTCAAGAACTGGGCCCTAACATCAGTGAATACATTTTCTAACCTAAAAAGTGGGTCAAAGCAAATTAGAATTCTTTGAGAAGTTGTAATACCCTATACCTGCCAGGAAGGGTAAATGGCCCATGCATTCTAAAGAGCTTACTGTGTGTGCCAAGCAAAGCTTGTTATGCCCACTTGAAACCTAATCTGGTTCTGTACAGTGCTGACATACTGTGGGGTTCTACATCTGGAAGCCACCAGGGACTGTTGCTCTGAAGATTACCAGAAGAGTACAGGCCCCAAACCAAGCCCTTACAGAAGGTCCATGACCTAAGGAAAAGGAGTTGGGCAACAGCTTCAGGGTTGACACAACCAATTCCCCAGAGGCCACTTCTTGCATAAACCTGGCCTTTATAAAAACCTGCTCTAATTTCTTAGCTGCAGGTCAAGTGGTAGCATAGCAAGTGGTGTGCCAATGAAGGAATGAATCTTCAGAAAGGAATATTCGAATCTTAGAATGAAAGAAATTGAAGCCTGGAAAAATTAGATGGTTAAGGGCATCTAATTTAAACTCTTCATTCTGCAGATGAGAAAACTTAGGCCATACAGCTTGTTTCAATTCCCTATTTTGAGTGCCAACAACAATGGTTAACTGTATCCAACCCTTATATAATACTTAAGTGCCAGGCACTATTTGAAGCACTAGAAATACATGAACTCACTTGATCTCACAATAACCCTATGGGATAGGTAGAATTATTACCCCCATTGATAGATATGGAAAACAAACTACAAAAAGACTATGTAACATGCCCAAGATCACAGAGCTGGTAGTGGTGGACCTCTGAAGCCGGCAGGCTAGCTTAAGAAGCCATGCCCTCCCCACTATGCTACGTATCTAGAATAGCATGAAACCATCATGTAATTTAGTGTACGGCATACAATGAAATGAACATATGATGCAGAACAGAAGAACTTTAAAAAATTTATTCACTGAAAGAAATGAGTTTAGAAAACAATTCAAGTCTGCTGCTTAAGTGTTAAGTACTTCAGAAGAGGAGATAGCAACATTCCCCCCAAAATTTTTCTGCCAATGGGATATTCCTGTCAAATATCTAATCATGGTCTAGATTTAAAAATCTAAGTCTATAATAAACAAAGACTCAAGTGTTAGCTTTATTGAGATATTAGTACATCAAAATAAAGAGAACATTTCCTTTGGTTGGTTAGACTATCAGACATATGTAATATTCATGTCCTTTAAACACGAATATCTTAGGGAGCAGAGAGATAAGGCAATCCACCCATGGATTTAGTGGTATATTTATTTTGAAATGAAAACAATATGTAAATTTAGGAAACCTGTGACATGTATACACTAATTTCCTTCAGATCCTGTTTCTTGTTAAAAAAAACACCTGTGCTCTAGGGTAGGAAGAAAATAAAGTCCACATAAGCTGTGAGAACATCTAATCTGCCTTTGTTTGATTTACTGATGTCTCCACTGCTCTCTCACTAATGCTACAAGTAATTGATTAAGACTTCAGGATTTGATAAAGCCTCTACATAGATGGTCACCGATACATTTACTTTCTGAATAATTCTGATAATACAAAGATCACAGTAATTCAGGTAAATGTATCAGGATGCCAGGAAAATAGAACCCAAAATACATAATACTAAGATCTGCTAGCATCAAGTTTATGTAGATAGATGCTAAAAAGTCATCTATTGTTTAATGGACTAATCAGAGCTTCCAGTGTCACCTGTAACCCATGCAAATAAAAATATGACACTTGAATCTCTAAGGTAGATACTTATCAGAAGAAAGGGAAAAATTTACCAATTGAAATATAACAAGATTCTTTCAGATAGGAAGTAGGTCACCCTGAAACTCATAAGGATTGCTTGAGCATTTATTATCTAAATAAAGCAAATAAGTAAAAAGAGTTTCTGGTTTTTAGTTCACATACTTAACCAAAAAATAAGGCCCTCAGGATTTAAAAGCAGCTATAGGAACAGCTTACCTGCCTTTTGCCTAAATTTGATTACAGATTTCTTTCTGTAATTTTTTTAAACATAATTTTTAGACAAATTTAACATAAATTACCTAATAAAGCGAACACCAAAACAATATAGAATTCTACAACAATTACATGACCACATACTTTTCCATATGTAATGGAAAAGGCACTGGGTTGGGAAATCGGAGATATGGGTTGTGTTTTTGGCTCTAGCAGTAACCACTTTTGTGGGTGGCTTTAGGCAAACTACTACACCTTTCTGGGTCTACTGGTATGTCTGTAAAACAAAGGGTTAGGCTAGAAGATCAAAGTTTCTTCTAGTTTTGATATTCTGCGGCTCTGTGACAGTTAAATGTGCAAGAACAAGAGAAAACACCTTTGGGAGAAGAGTTGGAAGAGGACAGTGGTTAGTCTATAATTAAACCAATAAAGCACTAACTATGTATGGGCCATCATCAGATAAGATAGGAAAATACAGAAGCTTTTTTACAATAAATTTTTGCAGTTAGTCACATTTTAAACTTCTAGTCATTAAAAATTATTATGCAATGGGTTTGAATTATCATAAAGACTACAAATCTGAAGTCTTTACTACTTAAACTCATCCTTAATCTACAAACATAAAACATGAAGAGTGGTAAGCACCTGTGGTTCCTAAACCAGAACATACTAAGAACAAAATGTATTTAACATTATAACAACAAATATATAACAATTAATAAGTAATAAATTATTCACAAAATAATTAGTCTTCATAACTATTATTTATTGAGCACACAACATGTATTATTTCCAAACATCACAGCAATTCTGTAAGGTCAGGTGGTATCACCAGTTTATAGGTGAGGAAATTGAGCCCTAGAGAGATTAAGTAACTGCAGCAGATCACCCATCAGGGAAATGATAGAGCTGGAATTCAATCCCAGATATGCCCATTTCCAAAGGCTATATGTTTTCCGCTACACTAAATGCTTCCTTCTAGGTAAAATCATATATTTTTCCCTTCCCAGGATGGTTCTCTTTTACTGTTAAAGAAAAAGCACCTACCTTTTTCAATTTAGGTAGTTTGGGGAGATTTGAAACTGAAATCAAGCCTACATTTATTAAACTGAGGAACTCTAAGTTCACAAATTCAGCTGTTAAGCCCTCAATTTTCCCATCATTTGATTTGCAGTTGTCCAGGACAAGTTCTCGAACCTGTGGATGACAAAAAGTAAAAGTTTTCAAAAACACAGAGAAAAAGAACAAAAAAGCAAACGCCGACCATAAATACTCAACAAAAACAGCCACATACAGGGTCAGCCCCTACTTAGACCTAGATCGCAGTTATAAATAAGTGAAAAATGATTAAGCCTTTAGTAACAATATACTAATAGATATCTAAGGGTGGAATGTTACACCATGGTATAAATAAAGATTTAAACTCTTTCCTTTCCACGGACAGAAACTACAGTTCTTAAGATATAAATGAAGAAACTATATCCCCCCATATTCCTTTTCCCAAGTCTATTCCCCAGGGGGTAACTTTAACTACAAATGCAGGGTGAAGATACAGGCCGCCCCTCCTCCCACCCTCCGCTTTTTTAGGCTGAGTCTACCTCAAGACTCAGGAGGTTGTCACAAGGAAAAAAAGAAAACTTTATTTTTTTCTATCAAGATCACTAAGAAATGGAATATTACTCAGCCATAAGAAGAAATGAAATACTGCCACTTGCAACAACATGGATGGACCTTGAAATAATCATACTAAGCAAAACAGAAAAGGTTGAAAATCACATGATATCATGTATGTGGGATATAAACCTAAAAGCAACAAATGAACAGGACAAACAAACAGAGACGCATGGACATGGACAATGGACTAGTGGTTACCAAAAGGGAGGGGGGAGGGAGAAAATAAAAAAATAAGATGTTTAAAAAAAATTATATATATATAATATGAAAAAAACAAACTGGCATTAAAATAAAAAAAGATCACTAAGAGATTTTGGCAGCACTACACATTTCCACTTGTTTTATTAATCTTTACTAAGATTACCTTGACACTAGCAAGGGGTCAAGACGCAAAAGGGATTAATTCAAAACAAAGATCGATTTGGGTTATATGTGAGAAAATATTTCTAAGGGAGAGAACTATTAGACAATAAATTAGGTTCCTTTTTCAAACCATAAAATCTTCTTTGGATGTCCTGAAATTCAAAACTCAAATCCATCCAAGGGTATCACATCTGAAGATTTTGAATTCTGAATACTTAATAAACAGTCTACTGTGTGAATAACTACCATCAAAATCCTTATTGCCAATTCTCACCCTATGGCTGACTCTGAAACTTGCAACTTTTTTTAGTGCATTTTGCTCAATTTACAGCGATGCAAATTAGTTATAACGGCTAAAGGCTTTCATGCAGTGTATCTACCAAGTTTAATAGCATTAATCAAGCATGTATACAGAAGGGAAATGCTGCTGGTTCTCAAGTAAGAATAGGAGCTAGTTTTTATCCTCCCATACAGAATCCAAGGATCCTAGTCTAGTAATTGCTATCATTTATGGAGAACCTACTTATTATTCTTTGCACCACCAACACCCTCCCCCTATTCACAGAGAAGGAAACAGATTTATAGTCAGTGATACCCACAACACCACAACTTCTCACTTGCTTCTTCAGTACTTCTCACTACTCTGTCTACTTCCTCCTCAAGCCCTGGTTTCAGTCGGGATGCATGTAGTCCTATTATACCTTTTTACTTCTTTCCTTCCACTTTTCTCTAGATCCTCTGCCATTCTTCCCTCTTCTGATGAAGATCAGTACATCTGAAAACTTAAAGAGGTCAACCGAGGAGAGCTGGGCTCTGGAGACAGATGCCTGAGATCAAATCCTGGCTCTGCCACATATAATCTGTGTGACCTTGGGGAAGTCACTTAACCTCTCTTTCCTCATCTGTGAAGTGGAAAAAAACAGTACCTACCTCATAGAGTTGTTGTAGAGAGTAGTGTTTAGGACATAGTTGATGCTGACAAGTATTCTACGGGAGAAGGGAGTAGGGGAATGATAGAGACCTTTGCTGTTTACTTTATTCATATCTGTACTATATGTTTTTTTTTATAAACACATATTTTTGTATTTAAAAAAATACCAACAAACCATTAAAAATGGTCAACTGCAATCACTACTCACATAAGTAGTATACTATAATACAACTAAAATGGTCATTTGGTTTGGGAGATTTTCTATGACTATCTCAGACAGAGAATCCAAAATCACTATACAGGAATGACACTAATATGCCTGTCGAAAGCCAAGTGATGAGGATTTAGTCATATTGCCTCTTAAGCCATCTTGCCTCCCAGCTCACTAGGTGAAATTACCTTGTAGACATTTCTCTCAACTAGTAAAATTCTACTTTAACTAAAGTCATCAGACACTGCACTGCCATAAATCATTCAAGTGTGAGTTAGAACATGTTTGCTGAACCAAACAGCAGAACAGGAATCAAGAAGAGGAAACTGGGATTTAAAAAATGTCAAAATGGTTCCAATTTGCTGGTTTAATTGTTGAATGAAGAAAATGGGAGAGAAATTAATTCCTAGGAAGAGGACCAAGGATGGAACCCTGGGGGGCTCTGCAAAAAAACTTGAGAAGAATCAGGAGTAGTACCCAAAGGTGAAACATTAGTTTGAAACACCAAGAAAGGCTTATGAAATAAAGAACAAGAAGTCATTAAAAAAGATTGAAAAAATTAGAAAACTTAAATGCTGATCAACAAGGAACTCATTTTCAGGATATACTGTGGGATGAAAAATGTACAGAATGTATAAGGTTAATTTATGTACTATGTCACATTCACTTTCTTATATGTATATAAACTCTTAGGATTAATCTCTCAGGGAAAGAAAATGTGGGTGGAAGACTTTTCTCTAGATCTTTATTTTATACTTCAAAAATGAGAATATTAACCTATTAAAAAAATAGAGGTAAAGAAAGTCACTGTTAGACTTTAAGCTTCGTCAAGGCAGGGTCATGTCTATTTTAGTTACCACTATATTCCAGTATAAGAAAATGTTAAAAAGGAAAAAAATAGTCATAGGTTTGTTAGAGTAGTGCCTGGCGGTTTGTGTCAGCATTGTAGGGGATTAAACAGATGATGAAATGAGAGAACTTGGATATAAGGAGAACCTACTTTCTGATCATAAGCATAATCACATTAATGCAAAGCACATTAATGTTCATCACTATTAGTATTTTGGTATTTTTTTCAGTCTTTGTATATTTTAAATGTAGGTGAGATAAAACTATTAATTAGCTTACTTTAAAATAACTCTGCAATTTTCCCTATTATAAATAATGCCACGATATCTTTTTATGTAAAATTTCTTCTGTAATTAAGATTGTTTCCTATCTATTGTTAGGTGAAAGAATAGAAACATTTGACTGTTACTGAGTTGGTAGTTCTTTATTTAAAATAGCAACCAACCCCCCTTGAACACATTTTTGTGACCTTTCTTGATATGTGAAAATTCTAAGTATTTGTATTTATTTACCTTTTTCCTGAGAATACTATTTTTACCCTACGGAAAAAATAACCCAAAAGAAACACTGATGAAAAACAGACAAGCCATAAAAAATACAAATTGTCAATAAACATTTAAAAAATTGTTCAACTATAAGAAGTAATACAAAGTTCACATTAAGAATGAAATATATCCTACTCTTGTTAGAGGTGGTGCAGCCTTTCCTGTGCAGAAGCAACTGGCTAGTATGAATATAGGTGTAGGTGAGTTTATAAGTGGGAGAGCGAGAAGTTTAAGGAATGCACACGTGAGACCTTTAATTTTCTCCATGAACAAGAGGCAACAGAATTTACTGGGGTGAGTAGGGCAGAGGACTGTATGGTTCAGCAGAGAAAGCATGTCCCTTGACTTTCCCAGGAAGGCAGAGGATGTAGTAAAGATGTGTTACCCCCAGAACAGAGCTCCAGAGGTACAGTAAGAGTTCAAGCCACTGGGGAATAAGGACAGAGCAGAGTGAGAATTACTGCAGAAAGCAGAGACCACACGAGGGTCTCACTTAGTACTGTGCCCAAGGATGACAGGTCTGGAAAGCCTACCATCAGCAGCCTTCTAGCCTGTCTAAAGTTCTAAATAGGACTTTGGTGAAAAAGTATCTTCTCTCAGGCATTGTCGGTAGCAATCTGAGATAATAACTGAGGCTCCCCACTTCCCCATTCCTTCTTGAAGTGTGAAGAGATCCAGACTGCCATGCAAGGAGGAGAACTGTGGAAAAGGGTGCATGGGCTGGGGGGCGAGGGCAGACAGCATATAACCCCATGAACTCCCAAGCTAGATCAAGAATAAACGGGATTATGCCCCAAATCCTCCCACGGCTACTACCTAAGGAGGAAAGGTTGGGAGGCACTTGTACATTTGTGTGTACAACTTAGAGGGCTACTGGTTCAAGAAAGAGGACCAAGATAGCAGGCGTTCTGCTCAAAGATAAACGATTTAACTTTTGGGTCAAATTCACTCTTCTTCATACCTCGTTTTCCAATTAAACTAGCCTTTTCTCAAACATGAATTTAAACATTTAAAAATGAAAAACAAAAATCCATTTCCTACTTTTTGTTTTATTTTGTTTTCTATAACTATCAGCAAAACAGTTTTGTTTTCGTGGAAAAAATCTGAGCTATATCATAGCCAAGTTATGGGAACTGGAGCTTCAGAGGACATCAAGCGATTTCCCTTCCATCCTCTCCCATTTGCTCTCACTTTCCACTCCCCTGGCTAGTCTAAAAAAAAGATCAATTTTACCTAACTGGTCAGGTGACCTTCCCCAATTATAAGTTATAATTGTTTTAAGAGGACAAAAGTAAGTATAGAGGAATTAGAAGATCATTTTTAGTTATCAATTCTTTTTTTTCAATTCTTTTAATTAGAGAATATATTATTGTAGTAAGTGAAATAATCCAAAAATGTAGAAAGAGAAAGTAACTCCTGCCACTCTTGCTAATTTCCATCTTGAATTAACCAATGTTCAAACCTTCCACTTTTCTATTATTTTAAAAGAACGTTTTCAAAATGACAATAAAACAAATTTGTATTAATGGTTCTTAAATGTACTACTGCCATGAAGCAAACACCCATACCCTACTGGTGGGTAAAGAAGGGAAACATTCTAAAAAGCAATTTGGCAGAAGACAAAGATTCACATTACATGTTCATTTCAGTACTATTTAAAATGGCAAAAAAAAATCTTCTAACTACCCCATAGAGATGGTTAAATTATGATTTATGCATATATTGACAATGGGGCTATAATAATGACAGAAAGATAAAGATGTTTGCTGTATTTTACTTACATAACTAAATATATGCTACACACCAGAATGTCTAGATGGTAAGATGGGTGTGTGAGATTTCTACTTTTAAAATTTTTGCTTATCTATAGCTACTATTTTCTGGCTCATCTAGATCTAATTTGCCTTCAAGAATATGTATTATTTATACAAGGAAAAACCCAATTAGTTGCTATGTAACCAATTTTTTTTTTTAGAATATCTCATTGAGCTCAAAATTAAATCACAATAGACTCAACAATAGATGTCAAGTTGGGGAAAATATAAGGAAAACCTGAAATTTTTTTCAGTAAGTTGAGGAAAGACTATTCTTATTTGTGGCATGTGAAATGTCTGTCTAGCATACTGTCCACCAGTGTTGCACAGGGACACAGACTGTGAACCACAGGAACTGCTTGGCTTTCTAACTTAGAATGAAAAAAATCAGAGCTACTATCAAAGCTAGTTGTTCCGAGATGCACAGTTAGCAAGGAAGGTGCTCATGCCAACAATTTCTGTGGTATGTTCTAGGGCTATACAGTGTGTTCTCAAAGAAGTAACTGACAATACAAATATTTTATATGTAAAATATTTCGTATCCTTACCTATAAGATATTTTTAAATGGTTATCACCATTCTTTATGAAGGTTTTAAAAAGCCATCTTAGTCATTTTTGTTCCACTGAGGACACACCTCTAATATAAAAGGCTGTTTTGGACTCAGAAAAGAATGGAATTATATGTATATTTTAGTCTCTCCCTACTTAATGAATATACCTGTGTTTATTAAGAACAATGATATAGTAACAGGTGAACTGAACCTCTTACCTTGATCTAAGCCTTTGGCCAAAGAACACAAGAAGGTAGTGTTAACAGGGCCGTTTGTAAGCCCCCAAATAAAATAACAAAAAAGCCATACACAAAATACAAGCCCATTTGGTCTTATAAAAACAAAAAAATGACAGTCTAAAACGTTCATGATCAAATCTCCACCTACCCTCCTCACTTAGATCTCATTTGATGACATTAAGGTCAATCATGGGATATACTCTTGTGTATTTAAGAGCCTCGTGCCCATACCTTCAATGGAGAAAGAACTTTTTCTTTCCCCAAATGACAAGTCTGCAGGATCCCAGAGGCAGAGGCCAAGACCACTCTCTAAGAGGTGGTCCCACACAAACAGAAGGAATCATGTGACTAGCTGCGTTTGGTTTTAAAGGATTCATTTTGGAACGTCTCATTTTCCTTAAGGATGATGCTTTCATGCAAAAACACTTAACTCCCCTTTTAAATAGTCTCCCTGTCAAAGCTCCTAGGGGAGCCTTTCTTTACCCCCACAATCTTGGCTGGCTCCTGTAACACTCTGGAGGGCAGTGCAACAGGCACCACAGGAGTCTGAAGAGAAGGGGCTGCTCTGTCTTGTTCGCACTGCTTTTCCAGGTCCTGGTATCATGCTGGTACTCAAATATTTATTTAATAAAGCACTGGATTACTGTAGGCCAGTACTGCCATTAGTCAATTGTGGCTTTGAACATTTGAAATGTGGATAGTGCAACTGTCAAACTGACCTTTTAATTTTAATTAAATAGCTACGACTCTGGTCTGTCTATGGCAAGAGGATAAGGTCTAAGTTGATTTCTTGAAAAATTAACACTTGCACTTACTTACATACTTTTAAAAAGCAATGTATTAGTTATCTCGTATATGAAAGAATGCTACGTAGTGGGAACACCAGCCCAGTTACGTTTCCCGGAGGGAGCAACACTGCTCTTAACCAAGTACTTTAACAGTACTTTAGTGCACAAGGAATTCAAATTCTAGATTTGAAAACTTTAAAGAACTATGTGCGTACTTGTCTTCTGGAAATTTGGGCTAAATTTAATTACTCCACATCCTACTGATTTAAAGCTATTCAGTAATAATGTAAACGTCTGAAATTAAGAACTTCTCAAAAAGAACAGAACTCTTCGGGTTTTGCAGTGTGAAGAGGCTTAACCCTTCAATATACTAGCACGTGGCCGGCACAAAATGTCTGACTCCTAAACAGAAGGGACGAGCATGGTCCCAACCTTAACTTTAAAACCGGGGAGATTCGAGACGCCCTCGCCTTCAGAGCCCCCAAGAACGCTCCGAGGCGGTAGGGCGCCCCGAACCTCATTTGTGGTGACGACAGGGATTCAAAACCTCGTGCACACCTGGTAAACCATGGTTGACTAATTTCCACAAATTGGCAACTTGTTACCCACAGCCAACTGCACAAAACGCGCCCATTGCTAGGCCGGGGCGGGATGGGAGGACTCTGGGGCTTCCCCACTGCCAAAGCGCGTCAGTCACTCGAGGAGGGGGCTCTAGCGGCAGAGGCGCGGCATCCGCGCGTGGGGGTCGGGAACCGTGACCTGGCCCCGGGAAACAGCTCTAGTTCGCGGGGAGGGTAGGGGTGGAGAAGAGTTGATTCTTAGAGGCCCGCTAGCCGCTCACGCAGCCGCGGCCAGCGAGTGCCGGCCTCAGTCGGCCGCACTCGTGCACGTGCGGGGACAGAGGCCGCGAGGCTCGCCCGCAACCCCGGCGCCTGGCCTGGGCGGAGCCGGCCACCTGGCGTTGCCCTTTTAAGAAGGGGGAGGAGGGCAGAAGCGCTCTCGAGAGTAGATGAGTCGGCGG
>NW_011888904.1:2513009-2521225 GCF_000151845.1 Pteropus vampyrus | reverse complement strand
CCCAAGGGGGCTCCCACCTCCCCTCCGAGGCAAAAAGCCCCCTCCTCGCCCTGTAGCCCTGTCCTCGACCGGGCCGACGCCAACCGCGAGACTGGGTTGGGGTGACCCTCCCCGCCTGGCTGAGCCCCCTGCCCGGCCGGCCCGGGGCGCGCAAAGCCCGGCCTGGCCCGCAGCGGGCCCAGCCCCGGCTGGCCGCGCGGCTCCTCAGCAGGCCCGGTCCCCGCCCGGCCGCGCATCCCGGGAGTCTGCAAACATGGCTCCCAGCGTTACACAACCCCCTCCTCCCTCCCTCGCCGCCGGCCACACGCACACACGCTCCTCTGGGAAGGACCCAGGCGGGTGAGGAGCTCAAAGTTTGTTTGCCCCCACCCCACCGCCTTCCCCGGACGGCCGCGGGGGCCCGCGGGCGCCAAAGAGTTAATCCCCGCGCGCTCGCTCCCCCCTCCGCGCCTGCCCGCCTTCCCCTTCCAAGCCCGCGAGTTGCGCCCTTCCCTGCGCCGTGGCCGATGAACCCGCGGCCGGGGCCCCGCAGGTGGCCACCATTACATGCAAGTCATCGGAGGGAGAGGGCGCCCGAAAGGGGCTCTGCTTACAGCTGCCGGGGTTCGGTTCCTCAGCTCCAGGTGGATCCTCCTCTTCATGTCCATGTTTCCCTCTTCCCCCCTCTTCAAACTTAACTTTCCGCGGCGGGGGCGGAGGGGGGAGAGGCGTCCAGGCCTGCGCAGCTAGGGCCGTGGGAAGGGGTCTGCTGGCGACAGAGGCCGGCGGCGCGGTCCCGGGCGGCGGGCGGCGTGCGGCGTGCGGACAGGCGAGTGGAGTCCCCGAAGCCAAGTTACTCACGGGAGCGGAGAGAAACCATGGAGGGAAAAGGGGGCTGGAGCGCAGCGCTGGTCTCACTACCGCCGCCCCCGGCCGCGGCCCCGCACTGCGCTTAAACCGGCAACGCGGCACAGCCGACTGCTCGACTCGGCCCCGCGCGGCGCCGCTCGACTCGGTGGCCGCGGCTGCACCAAGGACGGGGCGGGGAGACGCGGCGGGAGGGGCGGAGGCGTTGGAGGGGGGGCGGTGAGGCGCAGCCTAGGGGACTGGAGCGACTTCCTCCCCTCCCCTCGGTTGCACGTGGGGTGGCTGATGTAAGACCTTCCTTGGGGGCTTCCCTGCCCGCCGTGGAGCTGAGACCCCGGGGCCCAACCTCTGTGCCCGGACGCGGGTCTCCGGCCCGTGCGCTTGGACATTTGCCGGGAGGGCTCGGGGGCAGGCTTCACAGACCGGCTTCGGGGGTCGGTGAGGCCAAGTCTGTACGCGGAGGCTCGACCAAGCCAGACTGACACCCGCGAAGGCAGGAGACGGGAAGGGAGCGCGGGACGTGAGGCTTTCGGGTTCACCATCCGCTCTCCTACACGGTGTAGGTCAACACCGAACCCCGCTGTCTCCTTGGCTGGGTGGTGGTGGAAGGGCTGCGAGGACCCCCGGTCGGGAGCAGAAACGCGGCCGGCCGGCCGGCGTCGTACCGCGTGGCACCGGACGAAGTCGGCCTTCGCGGCGGGTGGGAACCGGGACAGCCCCCGCCACTTGCCCAAGCCACAGAAGAGCCGAATGTCCCCGACTTAAGGAGAATCAACCTGAGTTTCTAGTATTTAAATGTAGAGTAGCAAAGCAGCATTTAGCATTTCTGATGAGGCCTCGGAGTTTTACAGTTTTTCCGCAGACTCTTATCCCATTATTCCTTAGGAAGGACCCCTGTGAGGTGTGTAAATTCCTGATGGTCTTGGTTTCAGTGAAGCTTGGCAGGTAGCCTTTGTAATTGTCTGGTCAGAGAGCACCCGGAGAACCAGAGTTAGAGACCCCGTTTGCTTTTGCAGACCTCAGGGAGTAACCTAGGGTTATAGTCAGCTTAAAATAAGTAAACACGTCATATGTCTTAATCAGAAAACATCTTAATTCTAATATAGATAGACAAGAAGCTCCAAAGATTGGGAACAACTTATGAATACAGAAACACAAATCTGTACATTAACTTAGGGTTTCTTAAAGTCTCCCCCCTCCCATTTTTACCTTGGCAAACAAGCATTTATACCTATTATTAAATATGGAATGAATTAAAATTTCAAAGGGAAGTTTTAGATAATGGAAAAGGCAAAAACTTTCTAGTATGTTGTTTCCTGAGTCTAGTATTAAAATGTTACTCTTAGAAGACATCTCTGTGATGGGAAAATGGTGAGGGAGTGCTCTTCAGGATGTCACACGAGGTCTGTAACCATAAGGTTATGAGAACCACAGGGTCATGAGATGAAGACTTTTAAGAAAAACTAATAAATCAGTTCTATGAGCTAACAAGCAGTGATTGAGCATTCACTTTTAGGGCTTGATATGTTCTTTTTCATTTAATCCCAAAGACAACCTGTGAAGTAGATTGTATTTTAATCATTTTACAGATGTGGAACAAGCTCAGGAGCCTTAAGCTGCATGGCCATCAAGAGGTGGAGCTTGGGTTTAAACCTAGATAGATCTGACTCCAAAGCCTGCCAACTTTTCTGCTACACCATCAGTCTGACTGGAATGAAGTCATCGCATGGGGAGCTGATTTGGAACACAAGGTCAGGAACATTTGTAGAGCACCTTTAAAGAAAACAACATACAGGCGCCATCTTGTAGGTAAAAGGGAGATGCTGAAGAAGACTGGAATGTGGTAGCTCTGTGCTAAAGAGAGTGGTAACCTGGTGGTTCGTGGGGGAGGTGGTACTGATTCTTAGGGAAGAACCTGGAAAATCTTGGGACCCTGTCTTCTCTTTATGACTAACTCAAGGGTGTGAAGGACTCTTTCCTCACAAGATAAATGTGTGTTTTATAAGATTAAGCTGCAAAGTAATTAATAAACATAGCCACAATGTGCAGCAAATAAAAGGAAAGCAAAAGAGCCAAAGGAGGAGAGACTACAGACCAAGTACTGTCCCTTCTGACACAGCCGGTGCTGGCATGCACCTCTGTGAACAAAGAGCATGTGTTCCAGTGACATGCTTCTTTGTCAGGGGCTTCACTGCCAGAGGCATAAATAACACAGGCAGAACAGGGTGTGTCTCACCGCCCTGCCAACATCTTCCACTGGACTGTCAGTCCACAGGCTTGAAGGGGCTGTTGTTACAGTGCCCTGGTTTTGACTAGTGCTGTACTTAACATCATTCTGAGTATGCATCTGGGTGTGAGAAAGAAATAGAACATATAATTGTATCTAATTCACAGTTATTATGTTTATGGATTTATGGATTTGAAGGAGGGCCAGAAAGGAATAAGGAAACATGAAAACAGCTTATTAGTTTGTTAGGGTGTCTGAACTATGGGTGAATCTCTTTTTACTTCCATTGATATTAATGTTTGCCTAATAAATAATAAACGTATCAAATGATGCCTGGTTTTGGCACCCCTTTGAGTCTTAAAACTGCCTGTTAATCAGAATGTGTAATTCCAATAATCTCCAAATTGTTTGAGAACACTCTAAGCTAGTTTGTAACTCCTTGAATCTGCTCTACCCTACCCTACTGCCTCGGCACCAGTAGATCGTTCGTTAAATTATCGGATGCCCCAAGCTTTCCACAAATTCTGTGGCTGGAAACAAACTTTAATAAATCTGAAGATGAGAGCATTGTTTTAACAGGCTTTGAAACCAGTATGGCAGAATGGTACCCTTTCTCTTTAGTAAAGACAATATATGAAGTAGATGCATAATATAGGATGCAGAAATCATTACTCTTTAAATACTGAATACTTCCATCCTTCCCCTCCTCTCCCATCCACATATGCATACACTGGTAACTCTGCCCTCTAAGTTTCTACAGTATGCTGTGTGTAGCTGTTATAGCAGTTAGGCACCACGTGGGAGTTGTTGAAGGATCTAAAATTTCAACTAGACTGTGAGCTCATACAAATATTTCTGGATGATATAAATGGAGAGTAGGAGCCTGGAGCCATCTTTAGAACATAGGTGCTCTGCAAATGTGTTCTGTTGAAAATAACGTTGCATGTAGTCAAGAATACTATCTAGGCAGCTGAGATTGTTGAGACAAGAGGAGAGGCAAATAGTTAGATGAAAGTGTGTTAAGGAATGAGATTCTATAAGCCTCCAGATAGTAAAAACAGAGGGGGGAGAGTATCAGGTGTGTAGGCAGCTGCAGGTCCTGTAAGGGGCCCTTGCCAAGGGAACCAGATTCCTTTCTGCTCTGAAACAGCTGTAAGTGCTTGGCCTTCCTGGGGCAGCAAGGAAGCACTATGACTACCAAAAGTTAGGCTTAATGTTTATTAAGCACCATCCTTATGCCAAGTACTGTGCTTGGGACTTTCATGTATATTGCATTTCAGTTAATCCTGCCAACAGCTCACTGGGACAAGACTGTAATCCCCTTTTATTGTTTAGGAAACAGACTTGGAGAAGCCAAGTGAACTCACACAGCTAGTAAGAATCTGGATTTCTCTGTCATTAAGGCCTCACTGTAATTCATTCTCATTACTTTGATCCCCTAGTACTCACAACTGCTTCTGAAAAACCGTTTTTGTTTCCTTTGCTTTAAGAAGATTTATATGTTCATTGTGGGGGGAAGAGACATAGAAAAATAAATTTTAAATTTAAATTCCTACTATTGAGATACACCCACCATTAAGGTATATATCCTTGTAGCTTTTTTTCTTTATTGTACATATTTTTAAAAAAATATTGGAATCAGATTGAAGATTTTTTTGAAACTTGTTTTTTCCACCTACCATTACAAGAAATACAATAAATGTGAGTATTAACTTTGCTCAATGTTTTCCCCTTTTTAGAGAAGGAATCTCGTGATGTGAAGTCCCGTTCCATCATTTACTAGCTGTGTACTTTTGGACAAACCACATAACCTGTCTAAGGCTCAGGCTGCTCATCTCAGGACCGTTGTGAGGGTTAGCCATGATCATGTGGATGAAGCTCCTACCTGGCACAGTGCCTGGCACTCTCCTCTGTACACCTGCATAGTCACTGCAAGCCCCAGTCCCTTCCTTACCCTAAGCAGAGGCCCAGAGCTTTCTGATCTCCTCAGGGGCTGTAGAAGTTTTGTGGCCATCAGTCTTCCACCTCTGCTCCATGTCTTTCACTTCATGTAGTTACCCTGCCTCTTTGATTGAGGAAAGGGCTTACCCCAAACCAATATAAGTTTTGACTTTTAAAATGGGTGGATTCATTTTTCTGTTACACACAGTCATTGGTCTCTCTTCAGGAACTGGAAATATGCTCCTGAGCTAGACCGGAAAATATCTGAGTGGCCCCACAGTGTTGGGTATGCATAATCTCCTCCATAATTAGCCAGCATCCCTACCATCTGGACTCTCTTACCTCACAGGGATTTTCTTTTTCCACACAGAACTAAGGCTGATCCAAGAGTCCTTCCCCTGCTGACTGAACTTTCTCATCTGTTCTGAAACTTGCTTTGCCAGCTCTGGTCTGGCCAGGGACCCCTTCATGGCTATGCAAGGTAGTCTTCCCTCATTCTAGACTCTGACATTCCTGAGGTGGCTTATGTGTTCCCTAATTTGCTGCTAATCTCTTATACTGGTAAAGGTCAAAAGTCCCAAATGCCCTCACACTATACTTCTTGAAAATCAGGGTAGGAGTGCCCTTCTAGTTGCTAGAAGAGATGCTGCCCAATTCACAAATCACTTAATAAAGCCAATTAGATCTTTTAAAAAAGGAAGAAAAAAGGGAAGCAAGGCAGCCAGTTTTCTGGTTTCTTTTTATGTTTATGTATATACTATAGAAAACTTGGAAACTATACTTAACAAAGAGAAGAAAATAAAAATCTCAGTTCAGGGCTAAGCATGCACTTATCACCTTTGGTGTCTACTCCTCCAGTCTTTTCTCTACACCCATATGGCACTTTCTCAAGTCTCAGATTGCCAGAAGCATCACCTCATTAATAACAGCATTTCAGGGAGACAATGAGGGGGAGAACCCACTGCATTAAATATTCATATTGAATATAGAGACATCCTTATTTCAGAAATAGTAAGTAGTAAAAAAAAAAAAAAAACATAGTACCTAGGAAATACTGCATATATGACATTTAAAAATTTTTTCAAAAGCAGGATGATACAGTAACCAGCTTTTTTCACTTAACGATATATTACAAACATTTTCATGCCATTGAATAGTCTACAATATATATTCCTTGAGGACATTTTTCTACAAAATGAAAATAGCTTTTCTTTTTCTGAATATAAAGATAATACATATTCATCTAGCAAATTTATGCAATGCAAAAAAAATATAAAGAAGAAAATAAAAGCCAGTCAAAATCCCATTACCTAGCAGCAACCACTGTTAACATTTTTGTGACTATTTTCTGAGCTATCTCTATGAATGTAGATGCATATATAAATATATAATATTACATAAATGGAATCATACTATAAATGGTGCTGTGTAATATGCTTTTATTTTTCACTTAGCAGTAAGTCACAGGAATTACCCCAATATAAGTCTACTTCATTATTTTTTAAAGTCTGCTTCATATTTCACTGTATGGATGTAGCATAATTTATTCGCCTGGTCTCCTACTGATAGACATTTAGATTACTTTCAGTTGTTTACCATTATACATAACATCTTTGTATGATTAGCTCCTAGAAATAAATTCATAGAATAATTCCAGATTCAAAGTATAAATATTTTAAATTTGGATATGCATGGCAAATTGCACTTCAGAGGCTGTACTTCGTTTATACTCCCATTAACAGTATGTAAGACTTCACCCTTGCCTAAACTAGGTCTTATCTGTAAAACATTTTTGTCAGTCTATTTTCAACTAATGTCAAAGTTGAAAACCTAAGGGTGCCAGGACAATTCAATGTGAAAGGAGCAGTCTTTTAAACAGATGGGCTGGGACTATTATATATCCACATGCAAAAGAATAAAGTTGAACCTCTACCTTACACCATATACAAAAATTAACTCAAAATGGATCATAGACTCACAGGAGCTAAAAACATAGACTCGGAAAAAAACACAGGAGTAAATCTTCATGGCCTTGGATTAGGCAAAGCTTTCTTATATGTGACACCAAAAGCATAACATACCAGAGAAGAAAGAAAATTGATTTAATCAAAATTACAAACCTTTGTGCTTCAAATGACACCATCAAGAAAGTGAAAAGACAATGCATGGAATGAGAGATAATATTTGTAAATCATATATCTAATAAGGGACTTGTATTCTGAATATAAAAGAATTATTAGAACTCAACAACAAAAAGGCAAGTAATCAGATTAAAAATGGGCAGAGAACTTGCATAGACATTTCTCCAAAGAAGATATACAAATGGCCGATAAGTACTTGAAAAGAATTGCTAAACATCATTAGGTATTAGGGAAATGCAAATCAAAACCACAATGACTTATCACTTCATACCCACTAGATTGGCTATAACAACAATGATGGACAACAAGTGTTGGTGAGGATGTGGGAAAACTGGAACCCTTATGCATTGCTGGTGGAAATGTAAAATGGTGCAGCTGCTTTGAAATACAGCCTGGCAGTCCCTCAGAAAGTTAAACATAGAACTAGCAATTTCACTCCAATATATATACTTCAGAAAATGAAAATATATGTTCATACAAAATCCGTACATGCATGTTTATAGCAGCATTATTCGTAATAGCCATAAGTTGGAACTTAAATGTCCATAATCTGGTGAATGAATAAACAAAATGTATATCCATTCAATGGAATTTTTTCGGCCATAAGAAGGAATGAGATACTGATAGATGCTGCAATATGGTTGAATCTTAAAAATAATATGCTAAATGAAAGCCAGATATGAAGGCTACATACTATATGATCCATTTATGTGAAATGTCCAGAACAGGCAAATCTATAGAGTCAGAAAGCAAATTAGTGGTTGCCAGAGATTGCATGAAGGGGAGAATGGAAAGTGACTGCTAATGGATATGGGTTTTCTTTTTGGCGTGATGCAAATATTCTGGAATTATATAGTGATGATTTGGTTGCACAACTTTGTGAATATACTAAAACCCACTGAATTGTATACTTAAAAGAAGATTAAACAGAACTACCATATGACCTAACAGTTCCACTCCTGGGTGTATACCCAAGAGAACTAAAAATGTAAATCCACACAAAAAGTTGTACAGGAATGTTTATAGCAACATTATTCATAGTAGCCCCAAAATGGAAATAA
>NW_011888904.1:2508471-2512959 GCF_000151845.1 Pteropus vampyrus | reverse complement strand
ATTCTGAATATAAAAGAATTATTAGAACTCAACAACAAAAAGGCAAGTAATCAGATTAAAAATGGGCAGAGAACTTGCATAGACATTTCTCCAAAGAAGATATACAAATGGCCGATAAGTACTTGAAAAGAATTGCTAAACATCATTAGGTATTAGGGAAATGCAAATCAAAACCACAATGACTTATCACTTCATACCCACTAGATTGGCTATAACAACAATGATGGACAACAAGTGTTGGTGAGGATGTGGGAAAACTGGAACCCTTATGCATTGCTGGTGGAAATGTAAAATGGTGCAGCTGCTTTGAAATACAGCCTGGCAGTCCCTCAGAAAGTTAAACATAGAACTAGCAATTTCACTCCAATATATATACTTCAGAAAATGAAAATATATGTTCATACAAAATCCGTACATGCATGTTTATAGCAGCATTATTCGTAATAGCCATAAGTTGGAACTTAAATGTCCATAATCTGGTGAATGAATAAACAAAATGTATATCCATTCAATGGAATTTTTTCGGCCATAAGAAGGAATGAGATACTGATAGATGCTGCAATATGGTTGAATCTTAAAAATAATATGCTAAATGAAAGCCAGATATGAAGGCTACATACTATATGATCCATTTATGTGAAATGTCCAGAACAGGCAAATCTATAGAGTCAGAAAGCAAATTAGTGGTTGCCAGAGATTGCATGAAGGGGAGAATGGAAAGTGACTGCTAATGGATATGGGTTTTCTTTTTGGCGTGATGCAAATATTCTGGAATTATATAGTGATGATTTGGTTGCACAACTTTGTGAATATACTAAAACCCACTGAATTGTATACTTAAAAGAAGATTAAACAGAACTACCATATGACCTAACAGTTCCACTCCTGGGTGTATACCCAAGAGAACTAAAAATGTAAATCCACACAAAAAGTTGTACAGGAATGTTTATAGCAACATTATTCATAGTAGCCCCAAAATGGAAATAACCCAAATGCCCATCAACTGATGAATGCTTAAACAAAATGTGATATATCCCTGTGGTAGGCAGAATAATGTCTCTCCAAAGATGTCCACATCCTAATCTCTGGAATTTGTGAATAAGTTACCTTACACAGCAAAAGGGACTGTACAGATGTGATTAAGGATCTTGAGATTATCCTGGATTATCTATATAGGCCAAAGCAATCACAAAGGTTCTTCAAAGTTGAAGAGGGAGGCAGAAGATAAAGGAAGGGGGGAATTTTACGGCAAAAGAGGTCAAAGTGATGTGCCTTGAGAAGGGCTCTACCTACCAGTGCCAGCTTTGAACTAGCTTTGAACTCGGAGGAAGGATGCCGTAAGCCAAGGAATGTCGATTGCCTCTGGAAGCTGGAAGAAGGAAGGAAACAGATTCTCCTGTGGAGCCTCCAAAAAAGGAATGCAGCTGTGTCAACATCCTGATGTTAGCCCAGTGATACTTATTTCAGATTTCTAACCTGCAGAACTGTAAGATAATAAATTTGTGTTGTTTTAAGCTACTAAATTTGTGGTAATTTGTTATGGCAGCAAATATACATCCATATAGTGGAATATTATTTGGCCGTAAACAGGAATGAAGTACTGATACATGCTACAACATATTATGAAAATATTGAAAATATTATGTTATGTGAAAGAAGCCATACATGAAAGGCCACATAGTGTATGGTTCCATTTATGCAGAATGTCTAAAATAGATCCACAGAGACAGAAAGATCAGTGGTTGCCAAGGGCTGGGAGTAATGGATGTGACTGCTAATGAGTATGGGGTTTCTTTTTGGAGTAACAGAAATGCTCTGGAATTTGATAGTGGTGATCATTGCACAACTCTATGAATATACTAAAAACTACTGACTTCCACTTTAGAAGGGTGAACTTTATATTATTTAAATTGTTTCTCAGTAAAACTAAATTTTAAAAAATCAGGCAAGTTGACAATGTTATCCCATTCTTATTTTAATTTATACTTGTGTATATAACTAAAGTGGCTGAATATTTTTTTCAGATATTTATAAGCTAGTCATACTTCTTTGTAAAATCCCTGTTGATATTTTAAAATTATTTATTAATAAGCACTCTGTATATATTAAGAATATTAACCCTTAGTCTGACATACATGTTCAAACTATTTTTCCCCATTTATTGTTTGCTTTTTCAACTTTGTTTATGGGATGGATACACACATACACTGGGGAGGATGATGACGAAAATTTTTTAATTTTTATTTAGGATAAAACTAATCTTTATGGTTATTGCTCTATGTCATACTTAGAAAAGCCTTCCCCACCCCAAGAGTATATCAGTATTCACTTATATTTTCCTCTAGTATTTCTGGTTTCATTTTTATGTGAAATCTTTAATCTACATAGGCTAATATTTGTATGGTTTGAGGAAAAGATCTAATTTTCTTTATTTTTAATGGTTAGCTAGTCATCTCAATACCATTTATTAAATAACTGTCTTTCTCCAATGAACATGAAATGTGACTTAAATTCTTATATATCCTTAAGTCTATTTCTGGACCTCCTTCTCTGTTCATTTTATTTATTTGTCTATACCCTTACCAGTACCTCTCTGGGAGAGTAGAAAATGGAGCCAGTGAATAAATGGCAGCAGACCAGAAGTTTACTCTCTGCATAAATAGGCTCAGAAGTCATGCTGGACTCAGGGACACCTTGCCCAGATGAGGGTGCATCTCCATTAACCATGCAGAAGTGGAGAACATACCTTTCTTTCAAAATGCCCAGTGCCACCACTACTTCTATGCTACCCCTACATATCTCCCTTCACATTTCTTCTCTCTCCCCCAAATAATATCCTGTCAGTTTAGGTGTTGAATGATATCAGAAGAATTTCTCATTAGTCATGGTGGATTTAACTTACATTCTTATCTTCACACCTTCTCAAACCCTTAAAAAGATTTAAAAATAAAGTCGAGGAAATTTTTCCAGACAGTAGAACAAAAAAATATACTATAGGTAAAGGAAAAATAAAATTCATGGAGCAGTCCTGGAAACCCAATATTTGATTAATCAGAGTTAAAGAAAATGAAGAGATGAAATAGAGAGAATTAAGTGGAAGTCTATATCCCAAAACAGTGAGATAGCCCTCCAACTCTTCATTTCACACTTAGTTCCAGAATGCTAATAGCCAATCTCCAAAATCAGGAAGATTCTTTTCTGGGGAAAGTTACTGATTTAAGAGAAAATAGCTAAGATAACTAAATCTGTTTTAGTTATAATATTTTTAATTTTGAAGGGCTCTTGTTCTTTATAACTATTCATTTTTTCATAGCATCTTGTTTTAATTTCATTGATGTAACATCTGTTATCTTTGAGAAGATAAAATTTTATTCTGATATCTGAATTGTCTCCACCTTCTCCAAGTTCCTTTTTACTAACTCAGGTTTCTTTTTGTATCAGAGTCTTTCCTGAGTATCTGATCATCCTTGAATATCCATTCATATTTACAAGAGAGGCACGAAAAAAGGAACTGGAAACTGTGCACTGGTCAGTCTCAGAGTCTAGTGGTCATCACTCCATGCTGATCAGGAAGCAAGCTGGTATTTCTGTTGTGAGACCCCCAAATGCCAGTATTTTCAGTACTTATAGCTTTAAAGGGTGGAATTATCAAGAAATAGTACAACAGAATTCCTTTGGATTTCCAGATTGAAATGGGCAACCAAAACATAATGAAATTTAAGAAAAATGGAGATCCTAAAAGTGTCCTAAGAGGGGAAAAAAAAAAAAAAAAACACCTCACAATGAAAGGATCAAATATCAGAATGGTGTGAGACTTCTCAATAAAACACAGGAAACTAAAGACAGTGGAGCAATTGATGCCTTCAGAGGAAAAGGATCCTCCTCTTAGAACTTAACATGCAGCTAAACTATTATTCAAGAATGAAAGTAAAATTAAAATATTTTCAGACATTCAAGATCTCAAAATATTAACCCTCCACACACCCTTTCTCAAGAAGCTGCTGGAGAATATATTCCCATGATGGAAGCTGTACAACAGCTCAGTAGAGCAACCCAGTACAGATGGAACAAGAGGACAGAGGGCTCCAGGAAGGATGATGGAAAATAAAAATAAAGATTACCACCCGTGTAACCACACTGAGAGGGAAAATAAAAAATTACCACCTGTGTAACCACACTGAGAGGTACTTTTACAGCTATGATAGGCAGAGAAACAAAAACAATAAAAAATAATTCTTAACTCCAGGAAAAATTTAAAGTACAAGAAATATAATTACAGTATGTTATATGGCTCAACTAAACATGTAGTCACATAACATAGCTAACCAATACTGAAAGGAGAGAAAGTCACAGCTGTGTGAGAGTGAGGGTGTAAGAGAGCCAAATTATTATTTTTCATAGTAGGAAGTCAATAGTTTGTTAACAGTTAATGTCTAAAATTAATTTAAAAAATAATATAACCACATGACTTATATAAAAGAAGGCAAA
>NW_011888904.1:2501858-2508421 GCF_000151845.1 Pteropus vampyrus | reverse complement strand
AGAGAGAATTAAGTGGAAGTCTATATCCCAAAACAGTGAGATAGCCCTCCAACTCTTCATTTCACACTTAGTTCCAGAATGCTAATAGCCAATCTCCAAAATCAGGAAGATTCTTTTCTGGGGAAAGTTACTGATTTAAGAGAAAATAGCTAAGATAACTAAATCTATTTTAGTTATAATATTTTTAATTTTGAAGGGCTCTTGTTCTTTATAACTATTCATTTTTTCATAGCATCTTGTTTTAATTTCATTGATGTAACATCTGTTATCTTTGAGAAGATAAAATTTTATTCTGATATCTGAATTGTCTCCACCTTCTCCAAGTTCCTTTTTACTAACTCAGGTTTCTTTTTGTATCAGAGTCTTTCCTGAGTATCTGATCATCCTTGAATATCCATTCATATTTACAAGAGAGGCACGAAAAAAGGAACTGGAAACTGTGCACTGGTCAGTCTCAGAGTCTAGTGGTCATCACTCCATGCTGATCAGGAAGCAAGCTGGTATTTCTGTTGTGAGACCCCCAAATGCCAGTATTTTCAGTACTTATAGCTTTAAAGGGTGGAATTATCAAGAAATAGTACAACAGAATTCCTTTGGATTTCCAGATTGAAATGGGCAACCAAAACATAATGAAATTTAAGAAAAATGGAGATCCTAAAAGTGTCCTAAGAGGGGAAAAAAAAAAAAAAAAACACCTCACAATGAAAGGATCAAATATCAGAATGGTGTGAGACTTCTCAATAAAACACAGGAAACTAAAGACAGTGGAGCAATTGATGCCTTCAGAGGAAAAGGATCCTCCTCTTAGAACTTAACATGCAGCTAAACTATTATTCAAGAATGAAAGTAAAATTAAAATATTTTCAGACATTCAAGATCTCAAAATATTAACCCTCCACACACCCTTTCTCAAGAAGCTGCTGGAGAATATATTCCCATGATGGAAGCTGTACAACAGCTCAGTAGAGCAACCCAGTACAGATGGAACAAGAGGACAGAGGGCTCCAGGAAGGATGATGGAAAATAAAAATAAAGATTACCACCCGTGTAACCATACTGAGAGGGAAAATAAAAAATTACCACCTGTGTAACCACACTGAGAGGTACTTTTACAGCTATGATAGGCAGAGAAACAAAAACAATAAAAAATAATTCTTAGCTCCAGGAAAAATTTAAAGTACAAGAAATATAATTACAGTATGTTATATGGCTCAACTAAACATGTAGTCACATAACATAGCTAACCAATACTGAAAGGAGAGAAAGTCACAGCTGTGTGAGAGTGAGGGTGTAAGAGAGCCAAATTATTATTTTTCATAGTAGGAAGTCAATAGTTTGTTAACAGTTAATGTCTAAAATTAATTTAAAAAATAATATAACCACATGACTTATATAAAAGAAGGCAAACACCAGAGGCAGCAGCTAAAAGAATTATAATTGCTGTCTCCTATTCTCTGGATTGGGAGGGGCAAGGCAAAAGACCCATGTTTTGGTAACAAGCTCTGTAGTACTATTTGGCATTTAGAACCCTGTCCATGTATTACTCTGAAACAAATGAAATTGAAGTTCAAAAGCAAGCAAGCTAGCAGAAGAGGCTCCTGACAGTGGTTGTGGATGCTGGGCAAAGGTGTTCTGACCGCCTCAGATATCTGTTCCTTAAGGCATGGATGTCCACAGACTGGCCCAGGACAGATGGTATGGGAGGGGCCAACGACTTTCCTATCTTTTCTCTTAGGCAGTCTGCTCATATAATGAAAGTGAGTGGGACATGAGCTCAAAAATGGATCAGATTTTCTTAATCCAACTGCAACATGCACTTTAAAAGAGTAGAGATGTTGCTGAGACTCTGCCGTTACATTTTTGTCAGATTTTGCATGGTGTTGGGAGATTCCTGATGTCCCTTCTTCACATATGTTTTTAGCAAGAAGTTTGGAGATGAGAGGGGGCTACTAGGAAGCCCCTGTTTTTCTGAGCAGGTTCCTCTCTCTCTCTAACTGAGGAATAATTACATACAGAAAAATGCACAGATGTTAAGCATACAGTTGGTGAGTTTTGACAAAGGTGAATACCTGTATAAACAACATCCCAGTCGAGATAGAAAGCACCACTATCACATTCCCCCTTTCCCTTTCTAATGTCCCATCAGAGGCAAACCCTATTTTCATTATATCCCCAAGAGATGATTTTTCCCATTCTTGAACTTCATATGAATTAAATCATACTACACATATGCTCTTGTGTCTGACTTCACTTAACTTAATATTTTTAGGATTTATCTAGGTTGTTGGCTATATCAGTAGCTCACTTCTTTTTATAGATAATTAGTATTCCAGAGTGTGACTATACTGCAATTTATTCATCCATTTTCTGAACAAGTCTCTTCTTTCTGGTGACAAGCCTTGTTTTTGATCTGGAACTCGTCTTCTTTGCGTGATATTTTTTACTAACACACTAATGGGGTTGTTTCTACTATGTGAAGTTGAAGGATAAAAACTCAGCTTTTTAAAGGATCAGCATAATTTACACATATGCTATAAATGGAAACTGGATGCACTACATGCTCAGTTAGGTTAAAACTATTTCTGTACCAGGAGACTAATTAAAAGCTTGTGACAATAACCCACATGTAAGGTAACTGAAGTCTAGACTAAGTGCCTGTTGTGAGAAGAGAAAGGGAGGGACAGACAGGATAACTATTTCACAGGAAGACTTGACAGGGCTTTGTGACAGATTAGATGTATGGGATGAAGGAGCAGTGACATCTGCCTGTTGAGTCTCTTCCCATTACAGCTTGGGCCAGTCAGACCCTCTGCAGGTTGTGCTCTATAAGAAAATTTAAAGAGTCCTGGTTCAGTGGCTCAGCCCGCCTTCCAGGCGCACTGTTCCTGGTAGTAATCCTGTTCCTGGTATAATCTCTCACCACACACTGGGGAGCTTTTTAAAGGTGTAGTGACATTGAGAAAGAACACTGAATTTGGTCTTGGTTAGTTTTTCATTCTCTCACTCACTGAGGCTCCCTAAGTCTCAATTTCTTCATAGGTAAAATGAGGATGAATAAATATACCCATTCTATGAGATCATTTTGAGGATCAGAGGAATAGACTTCAAATTTTTCGTAATGGTTCACAAGAGGCTAATAAAGTAATTCACCTGTAGGCGAGGGTAAACAGAATGGGGGAAGAAGTGGGCATGAAACTTTGTGTATGCTTTTTTAAAAAAATTATGTGAACATATTCCCTTTTCAAAACAGAGATAAAAACAAAAACAAAACCTTGAACAGAATTTTAAAAAACTATATAAACGGTTAGGCATTCTAGGCTGCTGAAAGAGAATGAGGACCACAGACTGGCCCACCTCCTATCTATGAGAATATTTAAGTCCATTAACCTAGAAGTCCTGTCACTCTGGGATAGCTGGACAATAGGGAATTGTATCAGCTTAATGATAAAAAAAAAAAAAAAAAGGAAAGGAAAAATGGGCTACTTGGGTTGCAGTAAGAAGAACTCTGAGAGTAAAGATAATTGGATCCTGGTACTGGCTTTACTGTGTAATTTAGGTGGGTTCCTTCCCCTCTCTGTATCTTCTATTAAATGAAAGAGCAAAACTGTGATCTTTGAGGTGATTCCAGCTCTGACATGCTAGAATATAATGCTAATTTCTAAGCGACAAAGGTTATCATGATGTAATATCTGTAAAGGATTTGTTGATGGCATTTTTATATCTAAGACAAGAGCAGGGTCATGAATACCATAGTTATATTTTCACCTTTTATTTCCTTTAATACTGAAGTAAATATCCAAAAGCGATGAATCAAGTGGATTATGTATTCCAGGAAAAGGAAACTGAGTTGTGTTTAGGTAGTACTATTGGTGCAATCCCAAGCTGCCCACCACAATGCTGTTTGCTACTGATATCAGGCTAAGAGTATATCAATGATATTTTATGAATATATGGCACTTCATATGGCTATCAATGAAGAGGATCTCAAAGATCAAATAGTTCAAATTTTAACAAGACCCAAAAATGAACTTTGGTGCCAGGGAACTCACCTTTTTCTGAGGTGCTTCATTCCATTTTTATATTGTTCAAATCATTAGGAAACTGTTTCTTAGGCTGAGCTGAAATCTTGTGGCAAATTGCTGAAATGTGGGCCAGTATTAGACCATGTCTTGTTGGCTCTTCATAGCATTTAAAAATATCTCAATTAGTTTCCAACATTAAAACATCATAAGATTTTTTACATAAACTATTTCTGGCTTCTCTTAAAAGATCAAAAGATCTGTGTGGTTGCCTTCCCAATATCATTCTCCTTCTCCTCCTCCTCCTCCTCTTCCTCCCTCTCCTCTATTTTTAATAACAATTCAAAGTTTTATTCTGGTCCTCATGCTCCCTGGCTCAACCTATGTGCATTGGGAGAGGCTAATCTTACCTCTGGTTCTAGGACAGGGAGTGCAAACTAGTCCAAGTTCATCAGCATAATCCCATCTCCTGTCACTTTTATTAATTCAGAAATAAGCACCATCTTAGAGATTGGGTTCCCTGGAAACAGAATCCAAGATAGTTGCATACAGAAGGTTTACTGAGGAATGCTTTTGGGACATAGACCTATGGGGACGTGAAGAAGACAGGGTGGACATGGAGAGAAGCTACCACCACAATAGTTGAAATGAAGTAGTTACAACCGAGGCCTCAGCTGATCCCACCAGGAACTCAAGAATGGGGGTGGCCCTTCAGAACTGCCCCAAATTGAAGGGGCCCAAGTGTTTTTATTCTCACATCAGTCTGTGCTTCAGGCTGTGCCTTGGAAGGGGATGTAAAACCTTAGGGGAAGTGGTTTCCTGAGGCTGAGAGCAAGAATATTCTCAGCTGCTGAGGGGTAGGTGTGTCCCCTCTGAAGAGAGGATCTGAGCAGAGCCCCGCAGTAGCTACTACAGGCACATGACCCAGTCTAGATTAACAGAGGTTTGTGAGGGCCTCCTGAAAAGGAGGATCCCAGAAGTGTCATTTATCTTTCTGGATATGGGTGAGGAGCTCTGGCCTTTGGGGACAGCCATTCACATCAAACTCAGCTTTGATGACATTGGTGTTCTGGTGAATCAAACCAAATTTCAAGCTTGAATTACTCTGGACTTTTAGTGTGCACTTCATTGTTATAAGTCAGTTTTTCAGTTGTGTTTTATTTACTTACAAATGAACATACTTTGACATACTCTACCAATGTGGAGCTGCGTTTTCTGGCCATAATCCGCTGAGTAGCAGCTGCCTTCCTTTTAGATGGGTCACTTGGTTTCCGGTTTACTAGTGCCCACTCAGCTTTTAGGAGTGGTAGCAGAGAGCTAAATCCTAATCTAATAGTAGGAAGCATTTACATAATGTCTAAAATGGAAAAATCAAGAAATAGCAGCAAAAACATGTGTTTGTAAACATGGGGGTAAACATCAGAAGAAATAGCTAAAAGATTTGGCAGTAGTTGCCTCTGGGGAGATCTATCAGGGTGGGATGGGACAAGAGACCACAGCTGGGTCTTGTGGGAAGCCTTGCAGTGCACTTTAATTTGAAGCTCAGTGTACTCTCATTGAGAATGCGAGAATGCGTGTTCTGGGGCATCTTGCACTGTGCTCTATGACTCTCCCAACTCATAGTTCTCTTGCTGTCTTCTGGCAGGGGGTTTCCTAAGTGCTGACTAAATAATCATCTTAAGCTACCCTTTCTTTCCTGATTAACTTATTCACTCTCTCTGCAACTGGGAGACTCCTTTCCCTACTCTTGATCTCTCCCCTTAAGCTCCAGATCCATATTTCTCCCACAGGATCACCTTGGAGCTCCCCTAACTTATCTCCCGCTTGCATGAGGAAATGACCAAGTCTCTTATAGCTCTGACACTCCATGAGATCTAAAAAAGAGATGGAAACATTTGACAAGTCATAAGAATGGATCTCTTTCATTTATGTAATATTATTAGCCATTTTTTCTTTCATCAGAATAGACATTTACTGAGCACCAACCACGTGCCAAGTTTGATACCAGATGCTATCACATGGTTTTGCTGTTTTAACATCTCTTCTTGTCCTAAAGTTTTTGTTTCCTCAGTTTAAGCGTCTATAAAATGTATATAAAGTTATAAAGATTAAATGAGTCAATGTTGGTATAGCCTTTAAAAAAGTACTTAACAGATGTATCATAAGTGAATATCTTCTCCCATTCAGTCAGCTGTCTTTTTTTTGTTGATGGTTTCCTTTGCTGTACAAAAACATTTTAGTTTGATGTAGTCCCATTTGTTTATTTTTTCTTTTGTTTCCCTTGCTCAGGGAGATATATCCGAAAAGAAATTACTGTTAGCAATATCAGAGAGTTTACTGCCTGTTTCCTTCTAGAAGTTTTATGGTTTTGGGTCTTACATTTAAGTCTTTAGTCCATTTTGAATCTATTTTTGTATACAATGTAAGAAGGTGGTCCAGTTTCTTTTTCTTTTTTTGCATTTATCTATCCAATTTTCCAAGCACCATTTATTGAAGAGACTTTCTTTACCCCATTGCCTCTTTTGTCAGATATTAAATGAGCGT
>NW_011888904.1:2499574-2501808 GCF_000151845.1 Pteropus vampyrus | reverse complement strand
TCTTGTGGGAAGCCTTGCAGTGCACTTTAATTTGAAGCTCAGTGTACTCTCATTGAGAATGCGAGAATGCGTGTTCTGGGGCATCTTGCACTGTGCTCTATGACTCTCCCAACTCATAGTTCTCTTGCTGTCTTCTGGCAGGGGGTTTCCTAAGTGCTGACTAAATAATCATCTTAAGCTACCCTTTCTTTCCTGATTAACTTATTCACTCTCTCTGCAACTGGGAGACTCCTTTCCCTACTCTTGATCTCTCCCCTTAAGCTCCAGATCCATATTTCTCCCACAGGATCACCTTGGAGCTCCCCTAACTTATCTCCCGCTTGCATGAGGAAATGACCAAGTCTCTTATAGCTCTGACACTCCATGAGATCTAAAAAAGAGATGGAAACATTTGACAAGTCATAAGAATGGATCTCTTTCATTTATGTAATATTATTAGCCATTTTTTCTTTCATCAGAATAGACATTTACTGAGCACCAACCACGTGCCAAGTTTGATACCAGATGCTATCACATGGTTTTGCTGTTTTAACATCTCTTCTTGTCCTAAAGTTTTTGTTTCCTCAGTTTAAGCGTCTATAAAATGTATATAAAGTTATAAAGATTAAATGAGTCAATGTTGGTATAGCCTTTAAAAAAGTACTTAACAGATGTATCATAAGTGAATATCTTCTCCCATTCAGTCAGCTGTCTTTTTTTGTTGATGGTTTCCTTTGCTGTACAAAAACATTTTAGTTTGATGTAGTCCCATTTGTTTATTTTTTCTTTTGTTTCCCTTGCTCAGGGAGATATATCCGAAAAGAAATTACTGTTAGCAATATCAGAGAGTTTACTGCCTGTTTCCTTCTAGAAGTTTTATGGTTTTGGGTCTTACATTTAAGTCTTTAGTCCATTTTGAATCTATTTTTGTATACAATGTAAGAAGGTGGTCCAGTTTCTTTTTCTTTTTTTGCATTTATCTATCCAATTTTCCAAGCACCATTTATTGAAGAGACTTTCTTTACCCCATTGCCTCTTTTGTCAGATATTAAATGAGCGTATAGATGTGAATTTCTTTCTGGACTCTCTATTCTGTTCCATTGATTAATGTATCTGTTTTTATGCCAGTACATGCTGTTTTGATTACTGTAAACTTGTAGTATAGTTTGACATCAGGTAGTGTGATACTTCCAATTTCATTCTTCTTTCTCAAGATTGCCATGGCTATTCAGAATCTTTTATGGTTCTGTATAAATTTTAGGATTATTTGTTCTAGCTCTTCGAAAAATGCCATTGGTATTTTGATAGGGGTTGCATAGAATCTATAGATTGCTTTGAGTAGTATGGCCCTCTTAATGCTGTTGATTCTTCCTACCCATGAGCATGGTACATGCTTCCATTTATTTGTACCTTCTTTGATTTCTTTTTTCAATGACATAATTGTCTGAGTACAGGTCTTTTACCTCCTTGGTTAATTTGATTCCCAAGGTACATCTGATAAGAGGTTAATATCCAAAATATTTAAAAAACTCATACAACTCAACAATAAAAAAATAAACAATCCAATTGAAAAATGAGAAGACAGCCTGGACAAATATTTCTCCAAAGGAGAAATACAGATGGCTAATAGACATATGAAAAGATGCTCAAGGTCATTAATCCTTAGAGAAATGCAAATTAAAACCACAATGAGATATCACCTCATACCTGTCAGAATAGCTATCATCAATAAATCAAAGAACAACAAGTGTTAGAGAGGATGTGGAGAACAGGGAACTCTCATATACTGTTGGTAGAATTGCAAATTGGTACAGTCACTATGGAAAACAGTCTGGAGGTTTCTCAAATAATTAAAAATGGATATACCTTTTGACCCTGCAATTGCACTTCTGGGTACTTATCCAAAGAAAACCAAAACAATAATTCATAAAGATCTATGCACCCTATGTTCATGGCAGCACAATTTACAATAGCCAAGATGTGGAAGCAATCTAAATGACCATCAATAGACAATTGGATAAAGAAGTTACGGTTCATATATACAATGGAATATTACTCAACCATTAAAAAAATGAAATCCTACTATTTTGCAAGTACATGAATGGACCTTGAGGTTATTATACTGAGTGAAATAAGTCAGACAGAGAAAGGCAAATACCATATGATTTCACATACATGTGGAATCTAAGGAATAAAAAGAAACTAATAGAAAACAGACTTGCAAATATAGAGGACAATCTGGTGCTGGCCAGTGG
>NW_011888904.1:2481517-2498429 GCF_000151845.1 Pteropus vampyrus | reverse complement strand
AATCATATGCAATGTAGTCTTTCAATGCTGTTAAAAAGCCAATGACATCTTAATATTATTATGAAAATAATTTTGATCTTATGGACCCCCTGAAAGAGTATCAGGATCCCTGCGAGGTCTGCAGACCAGACTTTGACAACTGCTGGTCTAGGTCATCCAAGGCGTGGGGCATCAGCTCCCCATTACAACTTCTATTCCAGCACAAGATGATGATCGTGTCCCTGTGTCCAACCTGAGGTCCCTCCATCTCAGCATCTTATTTCCCGTGAAAACTGTTAGCCATTTTCAGCAAAATTGAGATTAATACAGCAATGGGTTCACACTGAAACTTCTCAAAGGAACCAAACAATCAAATGGGGTCATATTTAATTTGTTAGTAATAAATCTGAATGTGGTGAAACAACAACAACAACTGTACCACAAACTTACTTCCAACAAAATTCTGATCACTTCCTGCCACTATCATTACATTACATAATATAATCACAGTAATTACCATTTACCTGTGATGAGAGCTGTCATGTACTTTTGAACATCAAGCAGCAGCCATGCCATAAATTGTTAGCCCCTTTCTCCTCTAATGATCTCAGCTTATTTTATTCTTCAAGTGTTCTTCTCAAAGTAATTAGCACGCTTATTATCCAGCATATTCAAATGTTAATGTGCATGCTGTACTGGCGCTATTATGAGACCCATTTTGCTCAGGAGCTAAAATTATGTTGCCATTCTGCTTGGTGCTAGAGGTTCTGTGCTTGAAACCTGTTTCCCACATGCAAGGAGCCAAGGTTATTTAATTAGAATGCTGAGCTAAAATGAAAAGAGTCTGACACTTAATATAGAACCTGTAAGCTAAATGGGGTCAGCAAGTATATAGGCCTACATATTTTGAATTAACTATCCATCACTGTGGAGACAATCAATATTTGAGCGGACTGGCTTTGGGGCATGTTTAACATCATTTCTCCAGGGTCTCTACTAAACTCTGCCTCTACAGCTTAAACTGCCAAAAATCACAGTTCTGACAATTGGAAACATTTTCCTCATACTGAGCTGAAATCTGCTCAAATTTTCACTCATTTGTTTTTGCTCTGCTCTCTGGACTGGAACATGACTGCTCTCTGCTCCGTGACTGCCCTTCAGGGCCCCTGTCCCACAGTCTGCTCTTCTAAGGCTCAATTGTCCCAGATCCTTATATGACCGGTTACCAGTCCCTTTACCACTGTGGTCACTCAGTTTTTCAATGTCCCCCCCACTTCAAAAAAAAAGTGAGGTGCTCAGAACCTGAAACAACAATCCAGGTGTTATCTGATCAATGTGGATATGAACACTCTTGTTGGATATGATTCTATTAGTGCTTTCCAAGAGAATATTACCTTTCTGTTATCTGGCACTGATTCATAATCAGCTAAAACCATCGCATCTTCTAAAGTATATATTGATACTTAGGCAATTAGCCATTTAGACTCAATTACAGGATCCAAGATTTATCATCATTATATTTCATCACTTTAAATTTGGCTCAATGCTTTGGCCTGTCGAGAGCCTTTTTATATCCGGACTCGATCCTTTCCATCCACAAATGTTATCAATCTATCAATATTACTATCTTTATATAAATCAAAGTTAAAAAACACCAGAAAGAAAAGGCCTCAGGATGGAGCCCTTCACCTTCTACCAGAGACCTCAAATCAAAGTATTCATTCAACCGTCCCTCCCCACTTTCAATACACACACCTCCATCTCAACTGTTCCATCCTCAAACTCAAGTTGTCGGGGAGGGAAGATATCAGTGAATATTCCCGGTTACTAACTGGCTGGTTAAAGTGGCCTGGAAAAGAAACTGAGGAAAAGAAAAGAGGGAGTACATAAGATCTTGTGAAGGGCCAAGTGTGGTGGGATAGGGTTCTGTGAAGCTGCTTTATCTAGACCCGCAGACCAGCACAGATTGGGGCTGTATTAAGGCTGAGTCAAATGGAAGACAGTCTAGGGTTCTGCTGTGATGAGAGAGAGGAAATCAATAACCAGGAAGCAGAACCAATATTGGAAGATAGCCAATTAGTACATCAAACTGGAGCGACTAGGCAGAAGAGAACAGAGACAGGCAAGGGTCATAAGGAGAATGAAGCAAAGAATGAGCATGTGAAACAGAATCTGGGCATGGTAAGTAGGCTCCCAAGTTCCGCTGTCCAGCACAGTAGCCACTAGCTACCAGTGGCTATTTAAATTTAATAAAAATTAAGTAAAATATTCAGTGCTTCAGACACATTAGTCATATTTCAAGTGTTCACTAGCTGTATGTGACTAGCGGCTACCATACTGGATAGTCCAGAAGAACATTTCCATCATTGCAGAAAGTTCTATTGGACATTTTTGCTCTAGAGAATTCTAGGTGTACTTCTAGAAAAGGGCCAAATCATGCAGGGTATCATTTTAACATACTTAGTTTTCCTTTGCTTTCCTTCAAGACCCAGTTCAAATACCAATTCTTCTGGGAATTTGCCCCATGGTTGGTCTATAATTGTATTCTATAGGCAGCAGAGCATTTTGGGCTATGCAGGTCTTAATGATAATGCATGGATCTAGGGAGAACTTAGTATGGAGATCCTAGCACTGCTCTTTGTTAATCTTTAGTGAAAACGTGACCTTTTTCTATCTGGGGAAGACATCCTCCTTGACAAAGCAATTAGCTTTGGGATTAAAACATATGGAGTGGGAGGGAAGAAGGTAGAAGACACTGGCCCAATCAGCCATAGTTGCTGAATCCACCTTCGTAGCTGTAAAAAATAATTTGTAGTAAAAGCTTTTGACGTCCTGTCCACAAACATTCATAGGCTATCTTGGCCAGGCAGTCAAGAAGTAGAAGTCAAGGTCTGATTTGCCTGATGCAAGATATCTTGTTATCTAACCTGTGTAACCTCACTAAATTTTTAGTCTGCCTCTTTCTCTTTTAATTTCCTGTGCCAGAAGCTCTTACAATTTCTCATAAAATCTATGAATTCTACCTTTTAAATCTCTCTAGAATCTGTCCCTTCCTTCAGTACCCTCAGTTGATTTGTCTTCTCTCCTTTCCCACCCAGCCCACACACCACCATCTAAATGTTCTAAGAACCTTACCTGATCATGACATTCTCCTCCCTAAAACCCTTCAGTAGCTCCTCATGACATCATAAAAGGCTGCTCCTTGGGACCCCAACTACCTTTCTGGTTTCAGGTCTTTCCACTCCTCGATGTGTAGCACATGCTCCAGCCTCCCTGTTACCCAGAACCAAGATGCCCTCTCACATCTCTGTGCTTGCAGTTCCGCCTGTCTGAAATGCCTGCCCCGCTTTATTTCCCCTGGGGAATTTCTACACCTTGTTAAGGTTCTATTTAAATCTCATCTCTGAGAAGCCCATCCTGAGCCCTCAGACAGATTTAAGTGATCCATCAGCTATGCCCAAACACTGTGTAGCCTTTGGTTATAACACATCCTGTGTATAACACTCATGGGTCTGTTTCTCCCACTAGACTGTGAGGTCTCAAGGGCAGGCAGCACATCTGACTCATCTCTTACCCCCAGTTGCAAGAACAAGACCTGACTCATAACAAACACTTGCTAAATGCCCGTTAGAATGAACAACAATCTGTGCCATTATGAGGTTTTACTGTGACCAAAATCGAAGACTATGAGGATTCTTTGTGTGGTGTGCTGCTGCCGTGCTCCTTGGGGTTCACTCACACTGACAGAGAGGCCTATGGACAAGTGGCCCTGATAGTTGAGGATGTGGGGAAAACAAGAGGCCTGCAGCTGTTTCCACTGTAAGCTCCATTGCACACTGGTCGTTCCCACAACAGACGCTACAACAGGCACAAGCCTATTCCGTGTGTGTGTGCATGTGTGTGTGCATGCGTGTGTGCGTGTGTATGTGCGTATGTGAAAAACACAGGACCCCTTGCAGAATGTTGTTGTAGAGACCCATCTGTGAGTAACTCTATGAAGGGAGTTACGGACAAGAAGGAGAAACCTCTTAGTAGAATGGAGAGGGCTGAAACATTGCTACTCGTATATAGCTGGTGAGAGAAGTCAATAGCAACACTTTTTAAGTTTTAGAAAGTATACCATGCTTTACGGTTACCAAGATACTTCTATTTCTATCTTCTTTAGCCTGTTATTCACCCCATGAGGTGGGCAAGACAGAGCTGGGGTTGTTATTTACAAAGAAGGAAACTAATATCTAGAGAAGTTAAGTGACTTGCCCAAGGTCACATTATGAGCAAAGGCCCATAAAAATGAAGCAACTTTTCCAGGGTCTTGAAGTAATAAACAGACCTATAACATATGAAGGTTACCTTAAAAATCTGCTGGGTTTTCTTTAACAAAATGTTTAAAATCAGAAACATTTTCTAGTAAATTAAGTCTGTAGAGAACTTTCAGGCAGCTCTAGGGAAATTTGACTAGGTGACATTAAATATTTCTTCCAGCTATGAAATTTTATGAAATTTAGTGTTTACTATGTGTCAGGCTCATGTAACTCCATAAAGTACAATTATTGGCTTGCAGGTAATTTCCAAAATAAAAAGCTCTTCTGCCCGACCCAGCATCCGTCTGATTTACCGAGTCACCACTCATTACTTACTTATTCCATCACCTAGTCTTCAATCTATTCTTTCCACTCCTTCTACTCCCTACAATGTGGCAACTCTATTACTTGATCAACTGTCCATTTCCTCTGTCAGAGATAACCAGGATTTAGAGGTAGAGCCATAATTTTTCTATAAGACTAGAAAGCAGAACTGTCATCATGTATTATTGAGATCTTAATTTAATTCCCATTAAAGGGGAATTAAATTGACTGGATAAGTGAAGGTTCACTCTATTCATCCCTCCTCAGAGGGATAACTAAAGCCAATTGGGTGCCATATTTGGAAGAGGGATGTGGAAATGGAGTTTTCCATAGATCAGGGTAGGTGTGTAATTTTCTGAAAAGGAAAGTCTGCCTTGGGTGGATGGACCAAATTATTTACGTTTTGCCTGACAAGATTCTCCCCAGCCTCCTTGCATGAGAATAAAGTACTGCACACCCATCTGAGCTGGGTGAAAACAGAAGCTAATAGCAGCTCTGTGGAAACAAATACCTTACCTATCTTCTGATTTAAGAATCCAGGCTCTATGCCCTGCACCACATACTCTTCAGGGTGATAGTTGCTCTTATTAGTTAATGTTTCCTGAGAAGTGAAGTACAGTGTCCAATTTTAATGATAAAATCTATATCAATAATAACATGTAACATCCTATTTTCATTTTCATCAAGAAGTCCAAGGCCCTTCAGATAGAAGAATTATGGGTAATTCTGGGTGTTATGGGCAGTCTTCGAAGATGGCTAGTCTCTCTGGGTTTGTTTTAATTTCTCCCTTGATTACCAAGGACATTCTGACACTTAATTGTTAGAATAAGATGTGCTTTTGCTGATGGGGAGGAGGCCCATTATGAAGTGCTGGACCAGGCCTGCCACCTTCTTTTCTTTCGTTGGAACATCAGACTTTCCTATGTGACTCCCATGCAGGTGTCTATCGTGGCTGAGTCAGGATGGCTTCCTTAAAATGGGATAAGAGTACTAACAATAAAGGGTGACAATACAGAACATAAAGAAGCATAAAGGAAGTCTTCATACTCACATTGAACTTACCCAGGATATATGCTGATAAAATCAGATCTGAGCATATCCTGAGCTCCATCTGTTAAAGGTGCTCACAGTCGCTTAGGAGAATGCTGAGCAAGAAAGACCTGGCAATACATTTTATGCCTGCTAAAATAATGACTTCCCGTCTCTCCCCAACCTGGCTAAAAATACGAACAAAGTGTTACTAAAAAACAAACAAAACTCCCCACGAAACACAAAAATACCTCCCCCCCCCCCAAAAAAAAAAGCCTGTTTATTGAGCAGATTGTGACAATATCAATTACTACGTGTTTGGTATGCAAACATCCCCAGTGCTAACTCACTCAGAGGAGGAATTGGAGGGAGGAGGAACAGAGTGTCTGAGAATTAGGGAGCGAGGCAGGCTGCCTCCGAGGGAAAGTGCTAGAGCCAAAGCTCACAACCTAGTTGTCAAGCGAGAATGGTGCAATTGCCACTGACGTCCACTTAGTGGCAGCAGTTCTAGCCAGAGGCACCTCTACCTTGATTGGTTCAGGTGATGACTACTGAATATATACCTTGTGCCAGGCGCTCTGGCAGGCGTTGCTGGCTGTACCATGTGGAAGGTTGCAAATCGTCAGCAGAGGTCCTTTGGGGAGGGGACTGATCTAGGTAACTCTAACTCTAAACTCCAAGTCCAGGGGATAGAATCTGCTGGAAGCAAGGAGTTTAAGTTTCCAAACAAATGAGACTAAAGCATCATGTTAGGTGCTAGTACATATTCTATGCCAGAGTAAGTAGCTAAAACACCAAAGAATGAAGAAATGGAAAAAATGGGAGAGGCTAGTCTTCAACTAGAGGTGCTATTGAGAGTAGCTGATATGAATAACAGTGCATCTGTGGCAGGCCGGAGAGTGAGTTGGGTTTTTGCTCTGCCTCTTTTGAATTATAAACTACCCAGTACAAGGGAAGTTTGGTTTTAATATAGATTTGGTCATGATCTAGAAGTTCTGTGAAATGAACATAACTCACTGATTAATTACACGTCTGCATTTCCCAAGGTGTTAGGTATGAATTCCACTTGGGGAAGTGCAGATAATTGTAGATGAAACACCTTGTATTTTAATAGTTCAGTATTTATTTTAATATGCCTTAGAAGAAATATAACTTATTATACAACACACCTGTGATTTCACAGGTGATGATGTTGGTTTTCCATTGACAATGCTATTACAAATTTTCCATTTTAAATACTTTTAGTAAAAATAAATTTATTCGAAGAAAAATATAAAGTAAATAATAATACAGAAGATGTCATTACAGGAATATGGAATATAAATAATTGGAAAGTTTGGGAAACTTTTGTTAAGCCAGGGGATGAAGTTGATTAATTTGTAGACAGAAGAGTTTGAAATATCAGACAGTTGAAGGAAAATGGTAGACTTTTCAGAGGATCTAGATTCCAGTTCCAACTGCCACTAAACCTGTGTGACAGTGGCCTCTCTCTGGATCTCCATTTCCTTATCGATAAAATAACTCTAATGCCTTGCCAAGCTTTATTATTTAGTGGTTCTATTTCACTTATTATTATTGAGATTAGGAACAAGCATAACAGCCAGTGCATTAAACGTTAAGGTCTACTGTATGCCAGATGCTTTCCATATTGATTTTTCTTAATTCTCATGATAGTCACGAAAGGTAAGTGTTTAATGCCCATTCTACATATGAGAGAAATTGAGGCTGGAAAATTATAAATAACTGGCCCAAGGTCACACAGAACCTGATTTGAATAAACTTATATCTGACTCCAGAGCCCATATTTGTTTGTCTTAGCCTTGCCGTGTCTCAGTGGTTAATTCTTATTCACCCTTCAAAACTATTGTCAAGATCATCTATTCCAGAAAGACTTCTTTGATCTCATCTCTCCATCTTGGTTATATATCCCACCTCTGTGTTCCCTTAATTTTCTATGTATGCTGTTTTTTATGTTTGCCTTTTTATATACACCCTACATAGTTTTGGCCACAGAGTAGAAAGTCAACAAATTGAAGAAAGAAGGAAAGCATGAGGGAGAGGGTAAAAGGGAAGAAAGGAGAGAGAGGAGATTGCAAAAGAAAATATATTTCCACATATTTTATTAAATATGAAATAAGAACTGAGAGGAGAGAGAGTAAGGTGGTTAAGCTATGGCCTTCTAGATCCACACCGCCTCGCTTTATTACCTATGAAGTATGTGAACTAGGACACAGTTTCAATGCCCGTGCTTTAGTTTCTTCATCTATTAAATAGGGATATCAATAGTACCTAGCTTAAAGGATGTTGTAAAGACTAAATGAATTATTATATACAAAGTGCTTAGAACTGCCTGGGATATGTTAAGTAGGTGCTCAATAAATATTATTATTTCTGTGAAATTAATAAAAGGGAAAAATTTAACACTTATAAAGTGAAAAAATACATAACACTATTATATACATATAGAGGCTCTTCATCTTTCTAACTCTACTTGTTGACCAATGCAGAGTCATTCTAAGGTAGTTATGAATAAAGAGAATTATAGTCATAGGATGCACAGAATAATACCTTATCTTTCCACTTCTATGGAAGCAGAATTAAGCACTCCACCTCTATCTTCAGAACATTTGGAAATGTTGATATTAAAATTGTCACACTGTAGTATATTCTAAATGCAGGTTTACTTGGTGTCTATTACCCTCAATTAGACTAAGTTCCTTAAAGGAAAGTACTCCTGTTTAATTCTTCTCTACATCTCCAATTCTTAGCAAAGGGGCTGGCAAGAAATAAATGTTCAATAAATGTTTGCTGAATGAACATTGTAGAAAAGATGTGTACACGTGAACGACAAAATAAAAAAATACGATGTTTATTTACTATACAAGAAGCTCAAATCAAGTGCGCTTATGGCTTAAAAAGGATAGATCACTTCCAGGTAGGAAAAGATAGTGGAAAGGATGGTTAAATCTATGAACTTTAAAGTCAGACAGCCTTGGTTTTAAGCCTTAACTCTGGCACTTACGAGCTTACGTGAATTTGGGATATAACCTAACTTCTTTAAACAATAATTTCCCCATCAGTAAAATGGGGATAATATTAGTTGGAAGGGCTAAATGAGATAATGTATGTAAAATGTCAGGTACCTATTATGTGTTTGTACAGTGGCTAACACATCATCATCATCATCATCATCACAATTATCATCATCAAAGGCTTTGTGATGGTGGCACTTAGTGCCTGGATGGGCAGGCACAAGGGAAGGACACTGAACAGCCAGGAGGTGTGAATAAAGGTACTGTGAGAGTCAAGGCCAAATAAGGAGGGCAAGTAGCATTGTTTAAATAGAACACTCGGTATTTTCAGGAAAGTAACATTAGAGAATACTGGGAAGTCGGCTTTAAATTCCAGGCTGAGAAACTTAGTCTTTATTCTGCAAGTAATACTGAGACTTTACAGGATTCTAAACAGGTTAGTGGCCAGTTTGGAGTAGTTATAAGGGAACTGTTCTGGCTGTACAGGATAGTCTGGGGAGGGTGAAGGGAGATGAAAGCGAATAAACCACTTAGGAAGTTTTTCCAATATTTCCCATGGGAAGTTGAGGTTCCCCTCTTGGCTGTGGGTATGGGACTGGAAAACAGGGAGTGTGCATGTAGAACACTGGGAAGAATGAACTCATAAAATTGTGTCCAACTGGATATGAGAAGCAGAGTGAGGAAGCAGAGTGAGGAGGCAGAGTCAAAGACAACTCTGGAGGTTTGGAACTGGATGACCAGGAGCAGGGAACTCCTAGCAGAAATAAAGCACAGAGGAGACTGTATTTAGGGGTGAAGATATATTTACTTATTGTTGTGGGATATTCAGGTAATGAATGATATCCAAGAGATACCTAAAAATGTGATCTTAGAACTCAGATATTTATTTAGAAGATATCTGTATAGAGTTGATAGCTGAAAATATATAGTTGGATTAACTGTCTAAGAAGGGTGGGAGTATAAAGAGAAAAAAGAATCAGGGCATCATCCTTGGGAAATACCTCCCATATCTAGAGGAGTGAAGAAGCCACCTGTGAAGGAGGGTGAGAAGGAAGAAGAGGGGTAAAGATCACTACCATAGAAGCCAAGAGCAGAGCAAGTTTCAAGGAGGGTACAAGTAGTCAGAGGAATCATGAGCTATGGATAAGTCAAAGAGAGAACTAAGAAGGGACCACTGGACTTGGCTATTAGGAAATCATTGATGACTTAAGAAAAAAAAAAAAGGGGAAAAAAAAAAAGTAGAGTGCAGATGTGAAAGAATGAAAAAGGGATGTGGGAAAAAAGGTAGACTGAGAGTACATTTTAGTTCAGGAAATTCAGGAATGAAAGGATAGAGACATGATGGTAACTCAAGGTGGGAACAGATTGTTCTTCTGCAGATAAATGACTGCCCACCAACATTTATCTAGAGATGCTATTTGTCTTTACATTAAGAAATAGAAAGCAATATTAATGGAAGAGGCCAGAGGAGGGATTTGGAACAAACTAGATTGAAAGTCAGGTTACAGCCATTCTAAATTAAAGTCCGAGAACATGTTATCTGTATGTGTACAGCAGCATCTGTTTTAGCAGAGACAGGCCCATTTATCACGCATCAACAGTCTGTGTGAGAGAGAAGGAAGAAACCCTCCTTCCCTGCTTAGGAAGACAAAGCTTAATCCACTTTTTGAAAAGAATTTAAACGCTTTGAAAAAGTATTTTAGCATGGAAGGAACACTAAAAAAAAAAGAAGTGTGCAACAGCTTCCCTTATTTTGACTTTTCCACCCAAGTGCACTCAAAGAAAATGCCCAGGTACATCATTAGAACACTCTAACAATACTATTTACACCACCCAAGTTTATGGCACTTCTCTCTGCACAGTGCTTCTCATTTTATAAAAAGCTCTCGTGAACTCTTTTATTCTCACATAATCCTTGCATTACTTTTTCTCCCATTTTACAAGAGAAAACACTGAGAATCAAAAAGAATTGAGCAGTTTCCCCCAAATTACACAACAAGGAAATGATAGAGTCCCAGACTCCTTGCTCTTTTTAGTACATATTTTCAAATACCATTCACCTGGTCTTTACAGTATACTAACACTCCAGGTGTGGAATGGCAAACCAAAGTGTAGCAGGACTCTGATCTCCCTGGTTTTGGGGTGCTATAATTTTATCAACATAGCCTTAAACTAAATTAGCTTTGGACACATTTACCAAAGTCAAGTTTGTGACTAAACAGTATACAGTGCTACTTTTCCACCTCCATCATAAAGAGCCCTAGGACAGAAGTTCTTAGCAATGTGCTTTCTTCCCTCTCACATCTGCCCAGTTCACTCAGGCCTCTGAAGTGCATGACCAAGGCCTTAATACTTAATCCAGATGGGTCAGGAGGCAGGAAAGCAGTTCTCTCTCTCAATATCTGGTTTGGGCTAGCAGGAAGAAGGCCGGACTTGGAGGCTGATGGCTCAGTTTCCAGGCTCAAGCTACCAGCCTAGCTCTATGACCTTTGTTAAATCACTCTGTACACTGAGCACCAGTGCCTTTGTCTAAAAAATGAGATTAATAATAGCTATTCTATAAGACTCAAGAAAGTAGGGCCCTGTGGTGAGTTTAATTTCCTTCTGTAGCCATCTTGAAATTCTTAATAATTTTTGAAGGACAGGGCTATGCATTTTCATTTTGAACTGGGCCCTGCAAATTATGTAGCTGGTCCTGTCTATGCCCTTGGCCAAGTCATTTAACCTCTTGGAGCTCTACAGTCTATAATGAATTGAATTAAGTTGTTGGGACAATTCTCAATCCTTCCTTTACTTATTCGCACATTTACCATAGTTGATCACTCCCTCCTTCTTGAAGCCTTTTTTCCACTTGGCTTCTAAGACACTAAACTTTGGTTTACCTCTGCTCCTTTGCTGTTTTCTCTCTAATTGATTAGCATGTCCAAAACAAAACCCCTGATCATCTCTTGCAAGCCTGCTCCTTCCAGTTTTTATCTGTTTATGGTAACTCCATCCTTCCAGTTGCTCAGACTGAGACCCTCATCAATGTCTTTGACTCTTTATCTCTCACTCCATATCTAATTTATAAGCTGCTCCAGAATCCGACCACTTCTTCACCACCATCATCACAGTCCAGGCCTTAATCATCTCTCACCTGGATTACTGCAAAACCTAACTCATCTCCCTGCTTCCACCACCTCTCTATATGCCCAGTAGTCTATTCTCCACATGGTTGCCAAGATAATCCTTTAAAATTATGTCAGTTTGCATCACTCCTCTGTTCAAAACCATCCCATGACTATGCATCTCAATCAGAGTAGAAATCCCCACAAGAGGTACCAAGCCACCTCTGTGAACCCACCTTCTATTACTCCCTCTCCTCAGGCCATTTGTTGGTGTCCTTCCACCTGGAATGCTCTCCCAGATATCAGACTAGCAGGCCCCTCACTTCCTTCAGTTCTACTCAATTGTCCCTATCAGTCAAGCCTTCTCTGACCACCCTATTTTAATAGCAACCACCATCAACTTTCCCCCCTCATTCCCCATCCTATCATTCCCTGCTCACTTTTCTCCAAAGCACTCATCACCATCTGATACATATTATATTTTATTTATTTGCTTATTGTTTAACTCTCCCCATTAGACTATAGCCTCTGTAAGGGCAGGGACTTTATCTTTTAACTGCTGTATCTCTGGCACATAGGACAGTGTCAGTGAATGACAGAAAGTTCTGGAACAGGTGATGGTATTACTATTATTAAACAACAGCCATATCAGCCCCTCTGGGTGTATAAAGTACTTTCATAGGCTGCACACCCTTGAAGCTAGCCCTGTATTCAGGAATGAAGGCATTCATGGGGACTACTGTGGGCCAAGCCTCTCACAGACTATAGGGTGGAGATAGAGGGGTAAGCCTAAGAGTTTGTGGCCTAGAGGGAGGTTTAATGTACATGTACAAATAACTCTAGAACAAGGCAGCATTTGTTAAAAAAATCCAGCCTTTCATGCCTAACATCTCACATTCTGGCAATGACTCTAGAGTTTTCTAGAGAGAGAAGGGACAATGAACTATGGCTTGTGAACTTACGGTGTGGTTATTTCTGTCTCAGACAAGTTCCTGCTCTGGCCTGCTTATCACACCAGAGACACCTTGCCTGACTTCCAATCTAGTGTGCTCCAAAGTCCCTCCACTGGCACCCTCCACCCAAATTGCCCCCTAATTAACTGTTATCTGAGACCCCACTCTCTTATGGTCCCTTCACATTCTGCTCCTAGATACAAGGAACATGAGGCAGGGGTGGCATCAACTAAGGAAAGTTGCGACAGGGCATAAAATATCTAAATATTTCCTTACAATAAAGATGTATATGTTTCCTATGAGGCTACAGTACTTAGAACACAGGGACTACATGTGTCCATCTTTGTGCCTTGACAGCCTTGCTCAGTGTGTGGTACAGAGTGGGCATTCGGTAAGGTTTGCTGAATCGTTAAACTGGGTAGGTGTCATAAGCTCTGAGTAAGGATAATACTATTTAAGAAGCACTTCTGCATCTTCTGTAAGGTGCCCCAGAGGAATTCTATAAGGTTATTTTATTGATCTATCATGAGGAAACAACCTAACTAGTAAGAATTAAAACATCTCAAATAGAAACCAATCTTTAAATGAAAATTTAAATTATAAAATGCTACTATTTTATAATTTTCAGTTACTTTTAATTCGTATTTGATTTTTTAAAACCCTTCATCTGAAAATCCAAAAACTATCAAGAGTTAAATTACAAAGCATGCTCTCCATTCCCTACAAGATTCCTTTGAACTTACCTGAATTTTTAGGTAGAGACTTATGAGAAAGCATGGGAACTGAGAAACTTAAAGCTAAAGCATTAGGATCTGCTTATTAAAAACCACGCTAAGTTTTGGTGGTAGATACTAGTGTGTTTGTTATGTAATTCTCAAGACTTTTCAGTGTGTTTGAAAAACTTGCTTCTTTCGTATGTTTGCATCACACATACATTTTCATACCCAAGCAAGATCAAGCATAAAAAGATAGCCCATCTTATAAACAGTAAGAGGTGCTGCCAGTAACAAGTAAGAAAATTTGGGACAGGTAAATCCTTCCTTGGTTCACAGTTTCTCTGTATATAAAATAGGGGAAGGGATTAGATGGTTCCAGCGGCCCTTCCAGTACTAACGCCTTAAGAGTCTGTAGAAGGAGGAGCACCTATTCACATTATAAAGGACTTTCAGATCTTCTGTTTCTTTAGTGCACTTAAACTATGACCTGTTTTTCCAAAGTCTGGCTACTATATTTTTATTTATAATTATTAATAAAAGCAGCTAACAATTAAGCAAATTCAAGGTGTCAGGCACATAAAATGCCTTATACAGATTATGTGATATAGTCAACCCAATAACCCCATGAGGCAGATACTGATATTATCTGCAGTATCTACCTTTTGTAGATAGGTAAACTGGCTCCATGACTATCTAACTTGCATAAGGTCACTGCATTAGGGAATGTGGCAACACTGTAATTCAAACTCTCTTCAATTCAGTCTGTGACTCCAGAACACCTTATGAACCCTGCATCTCCCAGACTGGCTGCTGATACCAGGAGGTGTTCAGTGTTCCTTCCTTTATTGAACAACCACGGTTCTCTATGCCTTTTGCCTTCACAAATGGAGTGACTGATGGGAGATGGGGTGATTCCTTTGGTTTCAACTTTATTTGAATATCAACATAATGTGGTGATATTTCATTAGGAAATGGTTTTTGACCTTCCCTGAATGAATAACAGTGTATTTCATTAGTTATCTTGAGTCACTTGTGAATGATCGGATGAGCAGAAAAGGGTTCAAATTTGCTCTGAATTCCTAATTTGGTTCTTTATGTCTATCATCTAGGTCTATAACAGCATACACAGCAAGACTTTACATTATTTTGCAACAGATTAAGGTGAAAAAAATGCCACATGCAGAAAAACAATGAGAGATTAATTTTACATCTGTATGCACATTTCATAATTTTCACATTATTTTCACGTTCACAAGAACTGTGTGAGGTGGGCAAGTCAGGAATTATTTTTACCCACTTTGCAAATGAGGAGAGTCACAGAAAGGGCAGGTGACTTGTTCTAGGTCATGGTGCTGGTTAGATCCTAGGCCTAGCGTTCTTTCTATATTGTGCCACCTCGTATGTAAAACAGAAGTTCAGACTCAGGCACTTGGCAGACAGAACCAAATGGCTGCTGTACCAGAGGCTGTGCATGCGAGGCTGCGGTCACAGGGCTCCTCTATAACTAGGCACTGTGCTAGAGTGTGAGAACATAGCAGCAGCCATGCCCTCTACTCACACCTGTGCAGTATGATAAAGAAAGTAGAAGTAACCAGCAGCTGTGGTCTAACTAGATAAAATTTTTAGGCGGGAAGTCAAGTGAACTTGTGTGTGTGTGTGTGTGTGTGTGTGTGTGTGTGTGTGTGCGTGCGTGCGTGTGTGCATGTGTGTTTAACTGTTAATTGCTTTTGATCTTTTTTTTAAAAGGCAGGGTAAAGAAGTCAGACCAAATAGCAGAAAGGTATTGCAGCAAGATGGATTTGGGAAAGGACCAATCTTATTTGAAGCTCCATCAGACACCTGATCCTCATCAAGAAAAGAAACATGTTCCAGGTAATGAAAGAGACCATAAGAGGTCTCTCGGGAAGAACTGGGGCTATGATTATTTTCCTCTTTTTTATAGCTCTGGAAAAAGGAAGGCATAATTGAGTACTTTCATATAAATTTAGATGGGAAGAATCGGGCTGTATAACTTCCTGAGGTGCCTTCTAGTGCTAAGATTCTAATAAGCCAGAGAAACACAGGAAATAATAAATTACTAATAAGAAATATATTGAAATGAAAGATAGTGAAAATACCCAGTATTGGATGTTTGTGGTAAAGCAAGCATACCCATATACTTCTATGGTAATGTAAATTTGGAATAATTTTTGGGGAGACATGGCAATAGGTAGTAAGACCTATAGTGCTTATTCTTTTGGTTCACTAGTCTTATTCACTGGATCTATACTAAAGCAGCATTTCTCAAAATGTTTTGCAAAATCCTAGGCCTCGAGACAGACAGTGTTTTTAAACTTTTTTGTGGCATGGACCCCTTTGACATTCTGATGAACCCCAAGACCCCTTCTTAGAATAAATTTTTTAAATACACAAAATTAAATGCAAAGGATTACAAAGGAAACAATTATAATAAGATACAGTTGTCAAAATGAAAAACTGTGGTATTTACTATATGTGCTTTATACAGATGCATTAAATAACAAGATCTAATAGTGGAGCTAATAATGATTATATCAAATCAAATATAGCATTTAAAATAAATAATATTGGGGGAGGGGAGAAAAATAAATAAATGAAAAATAAAAATAAAATGTTTAAAAAATTATATATAGTATGAAAAAAGCAAATAAACTAGCATAAAAAATAAATAATATTTTAAGGTACCGGAACTACTTTAATGTGATAGGAAAAAATCTAATTTCTTTTGGTGACAAAGTCACATACTGCTAAAACTACTGTGGTTTGTTACCTGAATTCATAATTGAAGGAAATGGTAATTTTAATTAGAGATTGGTAAAAATAAAAGTATAATTTTGTCCCATCAAAGTTCACCATTAAGAACCTCTGTCCTAAGGACAAAAGGTGCTGTGGTCCAAGGGGCATGCTCTATCTTTTCGGGGTCCTAGTGCAAATCGGTTATCATGCCACAGGTTCTAAGTTCTACATCAATGACTCATTAACTTGTTCAAACTTGGATGACAACAGAAACTTTTTTGGTGATACCTCTATTATTTCAAAGAACTTGGAGAAATGCCATCCTCAGGAAAAAGCCAAAGGAAAAAATAACTATGCATGAATATGCTTATTACAGTTGGATTTACAATAGCAAAAAAAAAAAATCTGGCAACGACCTGAATGTTCAATACAAGTAGAATGACTGAGTAAATGAGAAAACACCAACTTGATTGAGTACCATGTAGTTATTAAAGTTATAATTATGAAGACTAGATCATGGAAAATGTTTCTGAAATAATGTTGTTAATAAATGATAAGATCGTGGTATGTTATTGCAACTTTGTGTAATATAGAACCTAGACGGGTATGAGGAATTAAAATGAAAACAAGTATAATGTTAAAGATGACAGAACATGGCTGATTTTTTTCTTTTATTTTATGTTTGTACAATATATAAAATTATTTTGAAAATAGGTT
>NW_011888904.1:2457383-2481467 GCF_000151845.1 Pteropus vampyrus | reverse complement strand
CTTTGAGCTGTGTCCCAAGCTTTCTATTAGTAATCCTTATCAAATGAGTATGATTATCTCTCCATGGAATAAATCAAAACATGAGTGATGGGAGAGTTTGAGAGTTCCAATCAAAGTCACCCGTCTGTCATCTCAGGGAGGGAGTACAAGAAAATGATTGTAAATTAGGCAGCATCGAACTGCATCCATTTAGAATATGATTGTATTGCTTGCTTGTATACAGAAAAGGGGAACCCAAGTAGCCAAGGAGCACAGCGTCCTTCCAAGTCAGGGTTTCTCCACCTTGGCACTACTGACGCTGTGGGCAGGATACTTCTTTGTGTGGGAGGTTGTCATGTGTATAAAGGATGTTTAGCAGCATCTCTGCCTTCTAGGAACCAATAGCACTTCCCCCTCCCCCAGCTGTGAAACCAAAAATGTCTCCAGACATTGTAAGATGTCTCCTGGAGTAAATAGAGAGGGGCTAATACTGCCCCCTGTTGAGAACCACTGATCTAAGCACTCTTCTTAAGAAAATGTGTATCCCTGATACGGACTGAGTATTGTCTGTTCTGCTACACCACCAATTAGTTCCCATATGATTGGTAAATAGAAGAATGACGTCAGTATAATGTGGAAGTTGTGTTGATTCATGATTTTTCCTAGTCAAAGGAGACAGGATAGTGGAAATAGAATTAAAACCTTTAGCAGGAAAGGAAAACAACTTGAGCGTGGTTGCTTATACAGGCAGGATCCTTTTCAGCCTGCATCCACGGCTGTTCCGTGAGAGAAGGGCACCACCAGCCTCACACAGCTTTCCATACATAGCAGGTTGCACTTCTTGTGCCCAACTTAATAGTAGCCCTGCTGGCTCAGAGTGCCACACGCGTTAGCATGATCTCAGCAGCTAAATACCTGAATTGACACTTACTTTTGTTCAGTTTTTACTATCCTGAGGCAGCCTCCAGTCATGGTAAACTGCCTGTCTGGACTATTCAAGTCATCGCAGGTACTGTTTTTATTAGTATTAAAAGTTGCATAGTTTTTTAATCAGATGCCCTAGCTTTATTTTTTCCTTATAAATACCGTTACTTTTAGTGCATGATTTTGCATAAAGTGAGGTATTTCAGGAATGTGTATATTTTGTTTTAGCAAAAACTTTTGTACTTGGGTTCTCTGGCCGGTGACTGTTGAAAAGTATCCAATTAGCTTCCCTAATTCCACATTTGAAAGGGAACTTTCTGATAATTGTTTGGCTTTCCAAGTGCTTGCTACAGAGAAAGAGTACATTCGCTTGTCAGTTCAAGCATTCTCTGCTGTGGACTTGGCATTGCTCACTGTTCATTTAGAAATCAGTCGTTAGGTTTACATATCAATCTCTTTGAGCTGATCGATGAGCTCTGCCCCTGATAAATGGAACCAGTCTTAGTGGGCTGATAGAATTGAGTGTCTGTGTTTCCTGGGCTCAGGGGCCAAGGCTGAGGAAGTCACCAAAGTAGATGACACCTTGGTGAACCTCTTGGCAGCTGGCTGGCCTTGCTCTGGTGATACATTTCTATGCTACTGATGGCTGTTCTCCAACAACATACCACACAGTGAAACAGTAGTTCCAGAAGAAAGCAGCAGAGAATAATGGCTAAGGGCTGGGCTGTTAAAACCAGGATGACTAGATTAGAAACCAGCTCCCCCACTTCTTAGCCACTTGACCTTGGATGGGCTACTCAAGATCTCTGGGCCTCAGTTTTGTCATCTGCAAAATGGAGATAATAATAATATCTGCCTCATAAATTGATATGAGGATTATATGAGATAACAGAATAAGGAAATTACTTAAAACAGTGCCTGGCACCTAGGAAGCATTCTAAGTGTTTCCTATATGAATATAAGAGTACTTACTATCCTATATTCAGATAATTTATGCAAGTTATCATATGAAATAATTACAACCACCACATGAGGTTGGGTAGATACTATATACTCCATTTAACCTATGAAGAAACCAAGGCATAGAGAGGTTAAGTGACTTACCCATGATCACATAGTTGATAAATTATAGAGTACAGATTAAATTTTAGGCCACATAGATATATTTGTATCTTTTGAAAAACTACCAGGAAGAACATGGAACATTATATTAGTCAGATTCTCTCATATAGAGATCTACATAACAAATTATTTAGGACTTAATAGCTAGGAAAAATAATTGCTTCCTGAAGAATTCAGATATACCATCTTTTCTTAATCTGACATTAAGAACTTTATAATTTATCTTGTTACTTTGTTTACTTGGCATTATACTTCAAGTATTACCTATACTTGTAAATGTAATACTGACCTATTACATATATACTTTTTATAGTGACTTCAAATTGGCTTTGATGAGGCAATCTTTAACATTTTTTTAATTATGGAAATTTCAAGCTTACACAAAAGTCAAATAGGGCATACATTTTTTTTAAGTGTGCAAGGAACTATGAGCACTGCAAAGATATAAGACATTGGTTTTATCACTAAAGAATATCTAGTTTACTAAAAGAAATAAGATTTCTCCAGAAATAACTGCAGATTAAGGCAACCTACATTCCTTATCTTAAGCATGATCCTCATAAAAAAAGCACTAAGCAGGGAGAGTAGTTCAATCCTGTTGTCTGTAAGAGAAGGCTTCATGGAGCAGGTAGCTTGGGACAGAATTTTAACAACTTTAGAAAAATGATGAAATGTTTATTTATAGTACTTTTTCTCTCCCCTGAGCCCATCTGTATTAGCCATCTGTATTTGGTTATATTTGCAGTACCTAACAATTTGTCATTGGCCATAATTTCCATGTATATCCTTTCATTTTTTATATCTTTAACTTAGCTGTTAGTTCAGAATAGGAATAATATGGCCACTCATGCCTTTCCACCAGGCTTCTTAACCTCAGAAAATGTTTTTTTGCAGCTTTTGACTCAGCTTGCAGTATATTTCATTTGATGTGTATTGTAGCTACTTAGTATTCTCTTCACACAAGACATAGTATTAGATAAGGAAGCCATATACATCATCCACCTTCAGGCTGCACAGAACAAGGAGCCGTGCTTGGATTGCAAATCTAGAAACACAACTATATTAATTTACCCAGGGCATAGTGGGACTAATTCCCACAGATTAAACCCAAAGAGACTAATATAGAAACCAGAATGTTAATCTGTTCGCTTATAATACCAATTATATGTTTTTCATAACCAAACCCTAAGTATATGCTCTCAAATACACACACTATACTTTCTGTGGGGAAAGCATCAAAAACAAAGGGACATTTTCTCTCCTGACAATTGAGAACATCTAGCACTGCCCCCTTCATTTTACAAACAAGGAGATTGAGGTCCAGAGAGATTAAGTGACTTGTTCAAGGTCTTGCAACAAGGCAGTAGGAGACCAGGACTATTATTACTAAGCATTTATATGAATTCTGTAGCCCCATTGCTGACACTAATTCTGATCTCTCCACAGGGAGAAAAAACAAAAGTGGCAGAGAACAGGAAAAGGATATCAAAGAGGCCGAAAGAGACAACAAAATACAGAACTGAAGATGGAGCCTCAGTCACAATTAGAAAAAGAAATGATGGAAAAAGCACTGGCACCTACAGAGAAAGAAACTGAATTACCTAGTAATGGAACCGAAGTTCTCCCTCCAGTAGCCTCCCCCAAAAGAGTTGTACCTGAGAAACATTTTCCTGCAATAGCTCCAGAAAGCATTGTACATCAGGAAAATTCTTCTAAGTACCAAGAAACAACCGAACAAAACCACCCCTCTGAAATAGGCCAAGGTATGGCTAAACCCGAAGACCGCTCTCCTAAAATGTGCCAAGAAATAGTTGTACTTCAAGACCGTTCTTTCAAAATGTGCTGTGATATTGCTGAACCTGAAGACCTCTCTCCTAAAATGTGCCAAGAAACAACTGTAGACAAAGCCCTTCCTTCTAAAACATCTGAAGACATAGCCAACCTGGAAGGATGTTCTCTTGAACCGTACCCCAAACCAGATGTGCCTAAAGGCTATGCTCTTGAAATATACCAAAAAAGAGCTGAGCCCAAGGAATATGATTCTGAACCAGGTCAAGGAATAGCTGAGACCAAAAGTTTCCATCCTAAAACACAACAAATAGCTGTGCCTAACGACCTTTCTACAAAAATATACCAAGAAATAGTTGAACCTGAACACTTTTCTCATAAAGTACATAAAGAAATTGCTGGGCCTAAAACTCTCTCTCATAAAACAATACAAGAAACATCTGCTCCTGAAGAATATCCACCTGAGATATACCAAGAAACACCTGGGTCTGAAGAATATTCACCTGAAAGATACCAAGAAACACCTAGTCTTGAAATCTGTGTACCTGAAATATACCAAGAAACATCTGGGCCTGAAGACCTCTCTACTAAAGCATATAAAAATAAGAATATCCCTAAAGAATGCTTTTCAGAACCCTACCAAGAAACAGGTGGGCCCCAAGGCCAGGATCCTAAAGCACAGCAGGAAGATGCTAAGGATATTCATACTTTCCCTCGAGGTAAGGGTTGTTTGTAGGGGACAAGTCAGTGACACTGCCATGTAATCGTGTTCCCATTATAGAACATCAAATAGGTCTATTTCAGGGTGGTGATTTATAGCCTCCTTTGACTATCCTAGATTATCCCCAGTTATCTCAAGGGATATCATTAATGTCATTGGCTACTTTTTCATTCAACCAATGTCTGGCACATTTCCAAAGAATTAAATGAAAATAATTGAAAATATAAGTGTGTTTAGTAGGTACCTGTGCATATGATTTACTCTGGGAAGATCTAGCTAATGAAATGAATCCAATATAGGATGAATAATATGCAAAATATTTTAAAGGATAATTAAGTTTAGATTTAGAACAAGACTTGATGAATAAAGTTTTTCTCAAAAAGTAAATTTTCCTGGCAAACTAAAGGCAAGTAAATTCTTGGAATAAGGTACCAAGGGAGATACAAAGGTGTAAAATATGATCCCTGTTACTAGGGAACACATTCTTGTAGGATTATCAGGTTTACCAAAACCCTTTCTATTTCAATATTTGTTCCTGAAAAGCTTTCTCCTAAGCATAGCACTTTGAAAATAATGTGACCTTTCTTCAATTTGACTTGCCCTAGGGACATAACCGAGCACCTCGATTCTCTTTGCACAATGCTGTAGACAGAACTTTAATAAGCCGAGACTATCAGACCACAGTTATCCCCAGGGAATTCTTTTCTTAAAAAAATTCCTTTGGTAGTTTATTTGCTCTTTCTCCTAAAAGATGAGTGCAACAAAAACATGGGGTTAGTAGGTTTCCGAGTAATGGTTTAAAAATCTTTGCCTATCTGCTAGATTAAAAAAAACTAATGTTTTAATGTCCACTCTTTTGATGACTAGCACTACTTGGCATCTTTTCATGATTATTATGAATTTGAAGTTTTTCTTTTGAGAATTTCCTGTTTGAGTCCTTGTTCCATTTTAAATTTGAGATATCTTTTTCGATTGCTTAAAAATCTCTTTAACTAATAGCTATTAAACTTTAACTGACATATAAGTTGTAAATATTTTCCCAGTTGTTTGTGGTTTAACTTTGTTTATAGTGTTTTTTGTCATCTACATGACAAAATTTTAATTTTTAGATTTTAGTTATTCAAACATATCAATCTTTGCCTTTATGGTTTCTGACCTGTGTTCTGCTTAGAAAAGCCTTTATAATCCTAAGATTATAAGAAGATTTTATGATTTCTACATTAATGGTGTTTTAATATTTAAATCTTTAATTCACCTGAAATTTGTTTTTGTGCAAGGTGTGAGTTTTTCCCTCCAAATGGATAGTCAATTGTCCCAATACCATTTATTAAACCTATTTTCATATTTTATTTGATTTTACAGAAACGAAAGAAAAACCCAACACACAAGAACCGGAGATACCAGCAACTCCAAGCGTTCCTCAAGAGATTCACCCAGAAAATGACGTCTATAGTTATGTTTTGTTCTAACAATGCTCAACCATCAGAGTTGTTCAACAAAATACACATCATAATATATTATATGTGTGATTTTCTCAAATAGTGTAGGAATCTCTACAATATTCGTTAATATTTTACTAGCATTTTTTTCCATGTATAGACCATATCTAAAAGAGAGAACTAATGTGTTTTTTCAGGCTGTACTATGTAGAAAATATCCTGCTAGTGTGAGTGTGCATGTGTGTATGTGTATGTATATGTATATTGGGGTGAATATTGTGGTGGGAAGAGACAAAAATGGGAAAGAGAAGACTGAATAATTTTTCCCACTAAGAATAAACATTTCTTTGATTAATTATTAAGAGAAAAGTTAATAAGTCTGAACACTTAAAATTTGGGGGAGTATATAGTTTTCTTGTAAACTTTGTTCAATTATTAATGTAATAATAGCATCAACATTTTATTAAGGCTTTAATTAGCCTTTTAAGTTAATTTTAACAGTCCTTATTGTTCTAGGACTCCTTCAAAGAGTTTTTGGAGTGCTAAATGAAGTTTACTTATGTATTTGAGTTTTGATTTTCTATTTTTACTTTTTAAATATTGTATTTGTGCAGAATGTACATTAAAACATTGTTACATGCTTAACTGTGTGGACCACCACATCATGGTAAGCATTTTGAGGGTTAGAAGACCTATAAAATATTGTCCATGCCCACCAAGGGTTTGATTTAGTCTGATGGGGGAATAAAACAGAAAACAAATAATTACAAAAGAAAATAGTAAATTCTAGTGCTATTTGAATAGTAGATAAAATAAAGGGAATGTTCACATTTTTGCTGGAGTGACCTGAAAAATTACATGAGTGGAGCCTTGAAAGAGAGGATAATAGTATTACTGTGCATGACATAGAGAGGAGTGAATTCAAGACGTTTAAGACGTTCAGTTAATACAGGATCTATGTGGAATAGGCTAGTGGGCTAAAAACCTTGTATTACTAGTGTACAGAATTTCACATACTTAACTAAGAAGTATATCACTTGTTAGGTAATGGAGAACTAAGTAAGACTTTTGAACAACAGAGTGACAGTTTTAGTATTTTAGGAAAATTTATCCTGGTGATAATGGTCAGGATTAACTGAAAATGTGAAGAAAACAGGGGCAGGAGTAGGGTGGGAAGGTGTCTGAAAATCTCCTGGGTTTTGTTTTTGTCTTTTGTTTTTTTGTTTTGTTTTTTTTTTTGGTGGAGAGGGGAGCGTTGTTTTCAGTTTTCCTTCTGTTGTTTCAGAGGACTCAAAGTAAAGGAGATTTCTACAAAAAAAGGTTTGGTTCAGCAAGGGCATAACTGTGTAAGCTCTCCACGTAGGTATTGTGTTGGGTGCTAGGCTACAGCGAAGAACAAGACAGGATCCCAGTCTCTCAAGCATTCATGGTGTAGGATAGCAGTTCTCAACCCTGACGGTATATTAAAACCACTGGGGAAGATTTCAAAGTTACAGATGACCAGACACCACCTCAGGGATTCTATTCACCTAGGGTGACATCCAGACATAGGAATATTTATTTTTTTAATTACTTTTGCTCTAAATAATTTTTGAGGAATAATTTTAGAATTATAGAAAACTCGTAAAGATTGTACAAACATTCTGTATACCTCTCACACAGTTTATCCTAAAATATTAACATCTTACATAACCATGATTCATTTATCAAAACTTAAGAAATTAAGAATGTTACATTACCATTAAGGAAACTACAGATATTTGAATTTTATTATTTTTTCTACTAATGTCTTTTTTTCTGCTTCAGGATCCAATCTAGGATACAACATTGCATTGAGGGCATTTTAAAAGCTCTCCAGACAATTCTAATGTGCAGCTAGGGTTGAGGACCACTGGTATAGTGGGAGGTTACAATGCTATTTCCCTTCTATTTGCCACACTCTCCTCCACAAACTTTAAAAATTTCCCCCCTCAGGATATGTTAATTATTCAATGATTACTCATACCCTATTATATTACTTAAGTAACATATTGAGGGCAGCATATCATATGATAGTCCCTTACATCTGGATGGCACTTCAGAATTTTATCATTTCAATTATACTTTTTAATCTGTACAGGAGTCTTTGAAATAGGCTGGGCAATGATTATCATTCTCATTTTACAGATGGGGGAATAACCTTGGAGAGGCTGGGCACTCACCCAAAGTCACATCTAACTTCCTTGGTGCTTTTTGTGATAGTGCTCAATTTTTGGAAATCTTGTCTCGATTTCACCTGCTAGGATGGGTCAAAATTAGAGAAAAAAAGAGAAAACTGAAATCTCAAGTTCTCACAGCACTACATTAAGATGAACCTTAAGAGATTTGCTTATGTACAATGTACAGGGGAACAAGGTGAAAGAGATGGGGAAGGAGATGGAATAAGGATCTAGTACATTAGAGAAAGAGGGATCTTTGCTTTCTATCTTTTAGGACCCTTTCTGTCTGCCCTCTTACTCCCCATATACATACAACCATTGCTTTCTTACTATTCTCATTCAAATACCAGTGCACTTCTAAATACTTTCCAGTTTTCTTCTTAGCTAGAACCTGGAGGTCAGTCAGAATTAAAGTTTTGTAAGAATCCATCTAGCCCTCCTTGTGCTGCCTTCCTTTCGTGGTAAGTACAATGGTGGGTCTTAAAAAAAAAAAAACGAGCCTTAAGATATTAAATCTAAAATGATGTGTGAGAAAATCTAAAGCTTTAGTTGATTTTTAATGGGATCCTCCACCCAAATGATAGATTGAGTCATTATATTGAGAAGTGTTTTCTCAAAAGTGTAGGCTGACGACCACCTGAATTAGAATCCTTTAGGTTAAGGCAGATTCCTGGGTCCTACTTCCAGAAAAAGAGTTGTTTTACAAACTACCAACACTCGTATATAACTCTAGATAGGATATTAAAACTTCAAATCATATAATAAAAGTGCTACATATTTAAGTTCCTGTTTTCCATAAAGAAAAATTTTACCTTTAAAAGAGGTAGCAACCTACTTCACCGGTGTCTCCAAGTCTGCTTCGCATTCCAGCACTTGTCGCACTTGGTAATTAATGTATTTTATATGGATGCATGTTATCATTACATATGATATCTGAGGCCAGAAGGGACCTCTCATTTTCTAGTCTGTCCACAAAGTAAGCAAGACTATCACTTTCAGCAGCACCACCATCTAGTGGCAAATACAACTATTACAGCCCCAGTTTTACAACATGTATATAACAGTGGTTCTCAAACTTGTTTCTTCAGCTACACAAAAGTGTTTCCTTCTGGAAACAGAATGATAGCATTCTTTTCCAAATTGTCATGTAGAAAAGACCTATTAGAGAATACGTGCATGAATGTGATCAAATTTTAAAGGGACTTATTTTTTTCTTTTAAACCACAATCTCTCTAAATCTTTGGCTCTTTCTCCTGGTGACTTTCTACTAGTGGACCTATTAGTCCATGACAAATGAAAAGTTTAGAAACATCTTTTTCATGGTTGTGAAGCTTTTAAACCTGTGGACTTACATGCTTTTGAATAATTTATATTGCAAGCAATATGTCTTTCCTCCACCCCCCTACCTGAACCAACAAGATAAAATACCCCCAGAAACAGAATTATTGATGCCAGTTTTTCAGAGCTGCCCAGAAACAGGCATAATCCCTCTAACATAAATAGCATGTCGACTCTCAATTTCATTCTAACTTCAGTTCCCTTAAGGTAGGGAGCACAAGAAACAGTCCCCACTTTTTAACCTCTAATCCAGTATGAGGGTCCCCATCCATTAATTTGAAATAAGGTTTACTTGGGGGGTACCTTTCTGACAAACCACCATTGTTATTATGGAAAAATGAGCACATACATATAAGTAAAAATGATTATCTGTGTATTTCCAGCACCCGAGGAGAATTTTAAACATTTCCTAATATCCGATAATTTTGCTACGTGGTGAATGCACATATATATCCTTTTTCTTCAAAAGTTAGCGTCATGGCTGAATATGTAGGTTGCTGATTATTTCGAGACATCTAAATTTTCATTGGTATGTCCCTGCCCTGGAAAGCGTGAGAATTCGGAGTCGCTGACTGTCCTGGAAAGACTGGCAACCACAGTGAGTCCGCGCGGGACAACTGCGCGAGACAACTGAGACATCTGTCCTGGAGGGGAACAGAGACCGACATAATACTTCTATGCCCTAATCGTAACTTCCAGGATGCCCCCGCTCTTGGCGCACACGCCGCACTCCCCGCCCTTGCGCCGGATCCTTGGCACTACCCCGCCGGTGCGGCTACTGCGCAGGCGCCAGGCTAGGAAACAGGAAGCGGAAGGCACGAGTGCGTCGGGTGGGCACTTCTGTGACCAGTAGCCATGCGCGACTTGGAGGAGCCAGGGCTTCGCCCTACAGCGACCCCTTGCGGGTGCGTGAAGCCGGCTCTGGAGACAGGTAACTTCTGAGAGGTTGGCAGTTTCGCACTCGGAAGAGGCCTGGGTGCAGGTAGCCTACTTCACAGCAGAGAGGGACGTGAACTGCAAGACTTTGAACTGACGTGCGTCATCATACTTATTGTGAAGGCACGGGTCACGTGTTCTGTCGACCACGTGACGTGTCCAAGTCGAGCGGGATGACGTTATCGCTCTGTTCTTGGTAGCTATGGCCTGCTTGGTCTTGATACCGTGGCTGAAACTGCCACGTGCAGTGTACAGCCTTTCTCTTAGAGAGTTTTCGTTCATACAGGAGAGAGAAAATATATGCGGCTGGTTTCATGCCTGTTAGGAATTAATAAATGCCACAAGCGAGAAGCATCCTATGTTGTCAGGAATGAGGAGGGAGGAGGGGGAAAGGTCGGGGAGCAAATAGTTTTAAACTGAGTCTGGAAAGATAGACATGAGTTTGCTTCTCTTTATTTTCACCTCTTTATATAAAGCAAAATGTATTAACTTCAGAAACTGGAGGAAGCAAATGGAAGTACTCGGACATCACTCAGAGGAAACCACTGCTAAATATCTTGATGTCTATCTTCCATACTTGTTTCAGTAAAAAATAGAAAATGGGTTGATATGCGCCCCCACTGTTATATAACTTTTTAAAAAACTAGGTTAATAAAAATCTTTCCATGGCAATTAATTTAAAGGAGTTATACACTATTTTGTTTTATAGATGTGCTCTAACTTATTTAACCAGTTCTCTATTGTTGGGCATTTGTTATTGCCAGTTTTCATTGTTTTAAATGAAAATTCTTGAAACAAATCTTTGTTCATGTTCTGTTACCTCGTCAAAGGTTGTGCTCATTTAAAAAAATTGTTGCGCACTGCCAGATTACAAGTCTAATATTTTGACAGGCAAGGAAGAGCAGGGCTCAGAGGTCGACAGAGCATGGGATTGGGAAACTGTAAATCCTGAAGTACTGGATGTAACAGGGAGGTTTGGAAACTGTTGATTGGATTCAGATTGTAGAGAACCTTGGACATCAGGCTAAGAAATGTGCCATCTGCTAACAGTGGGAAACTTGGGAAGTTAAAGCTAGAGTACCATGACATAAGGAACTCAGTCTGGAGGATTAGTGTTGTGTGATTTGAGAAGGGCAGCGAATGCCAGAGAGGAGACGAATTATAACAAGAATAAGTTAATAAACCAGGCAAGATGTGGAAAGGGCCTGAACTTTTCTGTCTGCACAAGTCTTCTTGTAAATAAGCCTTTTGTACAAAATCTCTACATTAATAACATACTGATTTTTTTCTTATTACACAGTTAATATAGTTGTAATATTAGAAGGAAGGAAAAGCCTGAGCAAGGGCTTCAAAAACTGCTCCTTGCTGAGCACCTTCTGTTGTACTAGGTGCTTTACATATTTTATTAATCTTAAAACTTTCCAAGATAGGAGAAAACTAGGATTCAGGGAGATAATCAGTTTTGCCCAAGGTCACACAGCTAGTATAGTACCCTTGTGTTGTTTTGTCCTTTTTCTCTTCTGATACCAGTCCTAACCCTTCTATGTTTCTTTAGGGAACCATTTCACCCTATTTCCATGTGATTTTCATGCCAGTACTACCCTGGGATACCTGTGCTTATCCCTATCCTGCATAGAAGGCAGTTTGATTTAATTTTGATTGTCCATCTCTGTCCATTTACTAGACACCCTTGTGGATGAGAACTGCTTCATATTTTGTCTGTATCCAGGCACTTGGCCTAGCACTTATACCACATGGTAGGTGCTTAAAGTTTTGTTTGTTTGTGTTTTGAAATATGAGGAAGAGGAAGATCAGGATTCCTCTAGGTGGACGTTCTCAGGTCTCCACTTCAAGTAGAGCATTCAGGTAACATCTATATTTGGAAAGTATTGAGCATTTGTATTTCACAGCATTTATAATCCTAAGAACAGGGACACAGAGAATATATAAATAGGTTCCAGAGAGTTAAGACATATTAGAATATGGTAAGTTCCCACTAGGTTAGTAAATGGACATTCCATACACTGAAAGTGGTCCCAAACATTTAAGAGTGATATAGTATGCTTCCAGTTCATTGCTAATCCAGTGTTATCTTATTTATGTTTTTATAGAGATGCACAAAAAGGATTGGAATACATCTAATTGGTTACAACTTATATTTATCATAGCATATCTGTAACCTTTGAAAAACAGGTATAGACTGATTCAATAAAGTGGTAGCTCAGTTAATTATACACTTGTAGGGCTCCAGTCAGATAATCAAGGACAGAAGTCTTTGATCCTTATTGCAGGTATGACATTTCCCATGATATTGAAACATATTGTGAGATTCTCCCCAACAGTTGACTATACTGTGATAAGAGTTCTTTTTCCCAAACTTAGCACAATGTCTGACAATTGAAACACTTGGAAGGTGCTTGTTAAACAAATGAAAACAGGGCACAGGGATCCCAGCTGATTAGGTTAGGATCCTTTTGGGCCATTTTTCTTCATGACATTTTAATGCACACCAGAGAATTGTCTGACCTCACTTTCTTCATCTTTAAGATGTTTATTGTATCTGTTCTGCAGAGCATAGATGAGGATAAAAAAAAAAAAGAATGCTTATAAACATACTTGGAAAAAAATTTAAAGTCACCAAAAACACACAATACGCATGGATCTTGGAATCATAATATTGAGAGGGAGAAAGCACGTCTGAGAAGATAACATACAGTTTTGAGCCAGTTTTTATAGTGCTCAAAGACAGGATAAATGAAATATTGTTTAGGCATGTATATGCATGTGCTAAAATCATATTTAAAAAGGAAGTGAATGATAAAGACCACATTCAGGCTCCTGTTTATCTCAGGAGGAAAGGAGGAGTTGGAGGAGAAAAGCAACATTAAAAGTTGCAAGTTATTGGTTAAGCTCTAGTTCTTGGGCTGGGTGGTGGGTACACAGGATTTCATTATAATTTTATGCTTTATTACTTATGTGTGTGTTATATCTAAGGCTTTATAGGTATTAATTTAATTTTTAAATTGAAAAGTAATGAAAGGTGCTGTGAGGAACAGTTCCAAGGCCTGTAGTCTTACCACCTGTGCTGGTAGAAAAGATTTAATGGAAGTTAGAAATAAAATCAGAGTCTCGAGAGTCTATATATCACCTCTTTATAAAAGTTAATAAAGCCTTCATGAAATGTGAAAAAAAGTTATAAATTCAAAATGGTAGTTGTGGATACCTTATACTTTAGACCCATATTGATGCTGCCTGACCAATTTTTTCTTCTTTTAAAAGGAATTGCTGCTTTAAAACTTTTTTAATGATTTGTGATTATTGCAAAAATTTCAAATATTATAGGAATTACTAAGTTAAATATACAAATAATCCAAATATCTCTTCACCCATTTTAACCACTGTTAACATTTTGATGAATATCCTTCCAGATAGCTTTCTAGACATATATATGCACATATTTAGAAAGATAAAAATGTAAATAAATTTTTACAGATGAGATTATGTTATACATATTTCTCTTTCATTTTGTCATTTTCCATTTTAACAGTTAATACTTACATAATTCTTTTTCCATGACACATGAGTTTTTTTAGTACTTTCCCTCACGCAGGCAAGTACTACTAGACAATGATTACACAGCAGTAAACAAAACAATCTCTTGCCCACATGTGGAGCTTACATTCCAGAGGGGCAGAGAGCCACTAGATCAAACCTAACCTGAAATTTACCCTGCCTGTAGATATTTTAGTAGTATGAGCCCATGCACTCATTTTATTGCTTAAACTAGTTTGTTTCGTATGTTGTTTTCAGTTGAAAGCATCTTTACTTAAATACAACCACTGTCTCCTTTCATTATTCTTTGCTTTGCATTTCACACTCCAGCAAATAAAAATAGCTTGATTTCTGCATATGCTATAACATTTCTCATTTAACTTTGTGCACGTTATTTCCTTTATTTGAAATACCCTCTTTGCCCTGACCAAGGTCACGTAAATTAGTAATGATAGTGTAGAATTTTTTTCCCACAAATAAACCAACTTTAATAGATACTATTTTGTATTTATATAGCACCCTTTTCAAGAACCTTAGATAATTTACAGGTATTATATCTAATTACTCCCCACAACAACCTGTGAGTTTGGTATCACTCCCATTTTACAAGATAGGGAGACTGAAGCACAGAGAGATTAAATGACATAACCAAGGTCATACAGTTAAATTCACTGAGGAGCCAGGACCTGAGCCTCTTAGCTTCCCACCTCCCAGTTAAGTACCTCATGAGAGATTCCTACCTCCCAGTTAAGAACCTCATGAGAGAATCTTTAATGAAAAGTATCTTTAAAGAAAGTATCAAGAGAGTAGTATGTTATGAAAATGAGGTCTTTCTGCTGCCATGAAGGAAAGAAAAAAAAAACCTAATATTGATGTTTAGAGGCAAACATAGAATTTGAGTTATGGTCCTATTAGGTCTTCTAACAACATCCTTTTCTTTTCCCTCTTTCTTTCTTAGACCTCTGTGCTCTTTCCAGTATGTCATCTAAAGGGATATAACAATGTGAATGTAACGATGATATTTATATGTATTCACGAATACCATAAGAATCATGTTCTATAGTCGCATAACACTTATTTTAAAACTGTGAAATCAGTGCATTTAAAAAAACATGTTTTTTTACATCTTTGATGACCATTTGACTAATGATTTCTTCTCTAATTTTCTTCTGTAGGGAATCTTTTAACTGAGCCAATTGGGTACTTGGAATCCTGTTTCTTGGCCAAGAATGGTACTCCAAGGCAGCCATCCATTTGTAGCTATTCAAGGGCTTGTTTGAGAATTAGAAAGAGCATCTTTAATAATCCTGAACATTCCTTGATGGGCTTAGAACAATTTTCTCATGTTTGGTAAGTTGTTTTATAGTGGTACTTTGGGCCAGAGTTTGCTCCTGAATAAAGTACTCCAGTTCACCTGTAACCACTGATGGAGGCAATCTTGGAGCCTACCATCCAGACTACCCTTGTCTATTGTATGAAATTCCTGTACTATATTTGCGCATGTGATTGTCTGCATAACTTGAACACTGCAACCTTGGGATCCACTAAGGGGGCGTGGTCCATTTGCAGTTGATTCTAATTGTGATGAATGCCTTTCTGTTGAGCTGAAACCTGTATACCTTTTCGATGGGTCATTATTCTGTCCTGAAGACCAGGGTTCAGCAAGCTGTGGCCAGTAGACTAAACCTATCCTACTTTCTGTTTTTGTACAGAAGTTTATGGGAACACAGCCACATGCATTCATTTTTGTGATGTCTGTGGCTGCTTTTGTGCCACAGCGGCAGATTTGAATAGTTACAGCAGAGACTGGTTGGCCTGCAAACCCTAAAATATTTACTGTCTGACCCTTTACAGAAAAAGTTTGTGGACACTGCTCTAGGCCCATGAAGAATTAAATCTATTCTTCCTAAAATACAAAAGACACCTTAGAAATCTGGATACTTTAAATAAAGTGTTACCTGTATTAGGGCCTGTTTTATACTAGAGTTACTTACTGTCACTTGGAATTCTACCTCTGTCCATTCTTCCTCACCCCAACATCAGCAGTCTGAATTGGTCTAATTTTACTGGTGAAGACCTAAAATTAAGTGTTCTGAAATAGTTTCTTTTTCATGTTAATTCGGGACATGGTTAGAGTAGAAAGAACATGGGTGTTCTGACCTACTTTGCATGATCTTGATTGAAATTTTTAAGTTATAACGTTGCTGATTTAAAAAAAATGGACTCAGAAGTATGTAGATTTTTCCTTATTTCTCCTATTTTTCTCTTTCATCCCCACCCTCTGACACTCTTCAGAGATTATCATTGTTAACAGCTAGGTATATATCCTTCCAGACTTTTTCTTTCTTTTTCTTTTTTTGATACATAAGCATAAGTATACACATATAGAGTGGGTATTTGTTTTAAAAAAATGCAGTTTGTTTTCTTCACTTAGTATATATTATGAAGTACATATAGATTTAACTTTTTTTGCTTTAATGGTTACCCTTTATTGTGCCATGATTTGACCACTCCTTTGTTAATAGAGAGTTTTTTTTACCATTACAGTAATGCTGTAACAAACTTCTTAGACACATGACTTGGGCACTTGTATATTTTTATGAGTAGGATATCAAAAGTGGCTGTATTGGGTTAGAGTGTATGCGTATTTATAATTTTGGAGAACTCCTGCCAAATTGCTCTCTGTAAAGCTTAACCAGTTTATACTTAAAAGGTATATGAATATGACCTTTTTCCTTTATTCATGCCAACACTATATGTTATAAATTTTTTACATTTTTGCCTGACAAGAAAAACAATATTTTGTTTTTCAGTTTAATTTCTTAATTATTAGTGAGGTTCAAAATCTTTTTGTATGGTTGTCAGCTATTTCTGTTTCTTTTGTGGATTACCTATTCACGTTCTTTTGTTTAGTTTCCTTTATTGAATTTTCCTTTACATTGTGATTTACTTTGTGTAGAAACAGTTTATATACCACAGGTATTAACCCCATTGTCTATTATACACATTGTAAATGTTTTCTCCTGGGGTGACATTTTGTAGTACATAAATTTAATGATTTAATGACTTCAAGTCTGTTATTGTATTTCTTCATGTATTCTTGGTTTTGATCTATGTAGGAAGTCCTAGTCAAGTTACTTAACATTTCTGAGCCTCAATTCCCTCATCCTTCAAATGGGGGATAAATTATACTTAGGATTGTTAAGTAGATTAAATGAAATGAGTATAAAAATGTCTAGCATACTTCCTGTCATATAGCAGACACTTACCTAGTAAATATTGTTTATTCAGGCATTTGACAAACATCTGTTAGGTTCCTGCAGTATACTAGTCATTGTTTTAGGAGCAAAGAATACAGAGATAAGACTTTCTTCCTTCAAGAAACTGGAATAGTATTATTTTCCCCCCACTGATTACATTTTAATACCATTAAAAGCATTCTTTCTGTTTTAATTTGTGGGGATTAAAGTCTTTTCCCCCCTCAAATCATTATGATAAATTAATGTATGCATTTTGTTTTTTTTACTCAGTTGTTTGGTTTATTTTCTATAGGATTTTGTTCGTTTTTCACAAAAATGGTCATTTGAGCTGTAAGGCAAAAGTGCAGCCTCCTAGGCTGAATGGTGCAAAGACTGGAGTTTTCTCCACGAGGAGTCCACATCGTCCCAATGCAATAGGACTGACCCTGGCCAAACTGGAAAAGGTAGAAGGTAACACACTTTGTTTCTACTTTACCTTTTTCTCCTTAACCAAATGAAGTCTTAATAAAATCAACATAGTATTCAGCACTGGCTGTTATTCAGACAAGTATCAGTGGTGTTAACCCCTGAGTATCATTAGACATTGAAGAAAATGAAATGATTAAAAGAATTGAAACACTTAGCATTAGTGTTTAGCATTGATACACTTTGTTAGCATTGAGACACTATGAAATAAGCTCTCATAGGATGCTCAGAGTTTGTTTATATCATTGCATTTATCAAAAGTTTAAATTATTTAAAAATAACTTTTAATATTTCATAATCATTAAATTAGTAACCAAGTTTTCTCTGACTTGGAATGCAACAAATACAAAATGATTAAAAAATAATTGGACATTTTCAAAATATAATACACAGTGACTTAACTGGTTTTACATGCATATATGGTAAGCACATAGGGCAGTGTAGTATCATTTCTTCCTGGCAGCCTCGAGCTGCAGTGCAGCTGTCAACTGATGTGTGGCAGAGGGCCTGAGATGAATCACACTATAGTATTGAACACTGGTGTGTCAGTACCTGCATAGAGTACCAGATTAATTTTAACTCTATATTCATATGTAACCTAGTTACTGAGCCAGACATTTTTGGAAAGCATCCCTTTCTTGAATCACTCTGACCTAGTCAGCACATTTGTTAGAGGGGGAGGTGAAACAGCAGGTAGACTGGGGAGTCAGGAGACCATTCCATGTCAGCTTGCTTGTTTGTAAAGTGGGCGAAGGAGAAGAATCTGCCCTCTCCGGAACTCCACAGGATATTTTTGAGGATCTTATGAGACAAAAGCTCTAAGAGTACTTTTCAAGCTGTTGGGTGCTAAAAAGATGAGAGCAGTTACTTTGCTTGTACTTTCTCAGAATTTGAACTCCCCTGCTAGAATGTTGTCACCAGGCCTTGGGTAGGTTTTCTGGAAAAATTCTGTGGCTGATCTAACTTGAGTTTTATCAATTTGTGATGGCTGACAAAGTTGGGTAACAGTTCTGGAACATTTTATGATAATTCGTACAACCCACACCTATTTTCTGAGCAGTGACTATGTGCCAGACATTGTCCTAGGTGCTGGGGATATAATGGTAACCAAATCAGATAAAAATCCCTGCCCTACAGAAAAATTTAACATTCTAATGAGGGAGAGTGAATCAGAAAAAAGAGAGGCAAGAATAATAGTACTATAGACAGTCTTACTAAATAAGCACTATAGTGACTACTGGTGTTTGTGTGATGTTTATAGTTTGTAAAGAGTGTTCATGTATGTTATCTCATAGTGGCTCTGTGGGTTTAATAGGGTAGCAGTCTCCATTTTATGGATGAGGGCACTGAGCTTCTTTGATGTTAGATCATTTACCTAATAGCGTCCAGCCAGAGGGTTGTCTGACTCCAAATCCCATGAACTCTTTCCTATGCTACAGTGCCTTCCTTTCTTCTGCAGACATTGTGAGGCATAATCACTTAAGAAGTCCAAAATCACCTTTCCAAAGTTCCAGGCTTATTCACAGCAAGCATATTTTAGAAATCAAAGTCCTTTGTTAATCATGTGTTTCTTAAATGGAGACAGAAGTGAATGTGATCATATACAGTTTTTTAATTTTCATTTTGCCAGTTTTCCAAGTTAGTAGACTTTGCACTAGTAGCAGGAAATGGACAGCAGCTGTATCAGTGGAACACGCAGCTGTAGTTTTGGGACTGAGGGCCCCAGCCTCTTGCTGGTTGTTGGCTGGTGGCTGACCTCAGCTCCTAGAGGCTGCCCACAGTACTTAGAGACTGCCTGTAGTTCCTTGCCACATGAGCTTTCCCAGTGTGGCTGCTTATTTGTCAAGCCCACAGAGAGAGTCTCTCGAGTAAGTCTGCAGCAAGCACAGGAATCTTAGATAGCATAATGTAGTCACTGGAGTGTTTATACAAAGCCTCAAACACCAGGAGGTGGGCATAATGGGGCCACCTTAGGGTCTATTTGCCATAGTAGAAATCCTCACCAGTTCCACAGAGGTATATTGAGGACACCGATGTGCCTGGAACAGAGTTAGAAGCCCTAGTGATGCAAAGATGAGTTGTCCCCACCCCTTGCCAAAGGGCTCAAGTGCTTACTGTCTAGGGAGAGAGACTAAGCAGGTCATTGCCAGACCGTGTGGAAAGGGCTCTAGGAGAGGTATGTATGCAGGTTCTTCTGGAACCCAGAGGAAAGAAAACCTTTGTTTAGAAGAGGCAGAAATACTTTGTAAGAGAGGTGTTATGTGAGAGCCTTGAAGAGCAAGTAGGAGTTTGACAGGTAAGGAAGAGGGTGGGTCTCCAGTGTATGTTGGCACCATGTGTAAGAGAGCTCGGTGTGTGAGAATTGTTAGTAAGCTTGAAGTGGCATAATAGACACTGTGGGTTCTCCAAGTGTTTGTACTGTTCTTCATTGTTAATATTTCTAAGAGGTGTTTTTCACATTATAGGTGGAGCTCTGTACCTTTCTGGAATTGACATGATTCATGGCACACCTGTACTGGACATAAAGCCCTACATAGCTGATTATGACTCGCCACAAAATTTGATCGAGCCTTTAGGAGAGTTTAATTTACACAATAACCAACATAAACCAAAAACCGTGTCTTGGTCTGATGGCAAGACTGACAGTTGTGCCCAGCAGCAGCCCTCACAGTACGATGAACCACAGTCCTGCAGTCGCACTAAGGAGAAGCCTAAATGTCCCAAAGACAGAACTTCAGGAGAAAACGGCACACAACACGACACAGCCAAAATTCAGCGAAGCTCGCCTAAGCACAGGGAGATAGCAGCAGACTTGGGGTTAGGACCTAGAAGTGGTCAAAGTCCGAATGTGGCAGAGGAGCAAATGGGCCCATATCATCTGGAGAAGAGTCTTTCAGAGGAGGGTACAGATCAGAGGCTGAGAAGAGGGAAAGAAGCAGTGGTCCCACAAGAGAACAGTGCAGAGGTGCAGCCTGTGCCTCTTGGCCGCCCTTCCAGGCTGGCCGATGCAGCCCACCGCAGTGTGGTTCCCACCTGGGTGCGAGAGGCTCCTGTGGCCACCTTGGAAGTCCGGTTTACGCCTCATGCAGAGATGGACCTGAGGCACCTCAGTTCAGAAGGGGAATCAGGTACTTCTGTTTCTTATTTTTGAATGTGAAATGAGCTTTTACCAGGAGTTCAGTCACATGTGGTATTTCCAAGAGCAGTTAAATACAGCAGGGATCCACAACCCTAGGCCAGGACGCACAGCAGGAGGTGAGAGATGGGGAGCTTGCAAAGCTTCATCTGTATTTGCAGTTGCTTCCCAGCACTAGCATCACCGCCTCAGCTCTACCTCAGATCGTCAGGCATTAGATTCTCATAGGAGCACCGGTCCCTGATGTCAAAAAGGTTGGGGACTGCTGATATAGAGTATTTATCAGTACGACTAGTTGTAAAGAAATACAAGAGTATAAAGCAATGTTTGGGGAGCACTATCATCTTATGACTTTGTTTAATGACTGTTTATGCAGCACTGTGTCCCAGGCACTCAGTAAAGTGTTTGCTGAGAATGGCTCCTGCCTCATGAGGTGGCCCATGATTTAGAGCCTTGAGTCTCCTTGTGACAGTGGTCCTTGGAGTTTTCAAACAGCATTCAGAAGCTAAATTGTGTGTGTTGTATACTTAGTCAGATTGTTTTTTCTCTGTTTTATTAGCTGACTAGAGAAATGTCCTAGCTTATTCTGTCAGGTGGCTGATAGCTCAGCCTCCGGAGTAAGAGGGGAAAAGAATCTTTTAGCACAGAAATTGTGCCCATAAAGTCCCAGCACTAGAAACACGCACTTAGCAGAAGAGAGTCCACAGGGCTTTTACTTGAAGTCTGTTTACTTTAACACATGATTCTTAACAAACGTTGTTACCTGGTTTCTTCAGCCCAAAGCAGATCCCCAGCAGCAGTCTAGAATGAAGGAAGGAGCTGTTAAGAGGTGGGTGCAGTGGTTGTAGTAAGAAGTAGCCAGTTAGTTGAGATGTCAGATTTCATCTGCCACTGGAGGGTTGGGCTTCTCATTCTTGCCTAAGGCTTTATGCTTAAACAAAGCATTTGACTTTTTAATTGATCTCTTTATTTAAAAAGTTTTGTTTATGAAGGTTGTTTCATCACTGTATACAATTGATGGGAGGAGAAAGTTGAATTTTAGAAGGATTTTGTGGTAGAACAAAGCAGTGCTACCTAGAAGTTACTTTATATTATACTTACCCTTTGTCTTGTGGTTATCTTTGAATGCTTCCTACTTTGGAAAATTTTACCTTTGTCAAACTACAGTGTTGTATGCCTGAGAGGTTACAATATGTTTTATTGATTAAAAAACGGTTAAAAAGAGAAATTATGAAATATAACTATAAAACAGGGATTGATTTGTAACAGCAGAATTTAGAGCCAGTGCAGAAGTATGACCTCACAAAGTTTAGCCTAGAAAAGATGAAAGATGTTGAAATGGGAAGGAATTGGCTCTGGAATAGAGTGCTGTGGACACATGAGAAAGAGAATTCTGACTTGGGGATCAGGAAGTCTGGAAAGGCTTCCTGGAGGTTAATAGGTATTTGAGCTGAGCTGGGAAGGATAAGTAGACAGAGAAGTGAGGGAAGGGCACCTACACCAAATGAACAAGCAAAGGCCTGAGCTCCTCTCAGACACACTGTTAGTGAAGAGTGTGAACTCCTCTTTTTCAAATGGCCTTAGAGTCATTGTATGAGCTATGCAATAAAGAAATCTTAGCACTGCATAATTGGTCCATGGTTTTTGACCAAAAATTGAATTTCATGGCTTTACTTACTAACATATTTATTAGACATAGCTCAGAGTGAATTTTGGCTGTTTTCTAAAAATTGAATTTACTTTCAGAAGGATAAAGACCTACCACCACTGCAGATGCTATTTTGAACAGAGACAACATTGTTTAAAGTGCATGCCCTCCTGGAAGGGCCTGGCTTTCATTTTGATGTATGTTATGTTGTAGCTATTAAAAATTAGGTCACAGTTAGTTTTTTTAAGATCATATTTTTAAAAATCAAAACGTCCACAATGATATAAATATAGGAAGTTTTGTCACTTGACAGAGTAAACATCTGTTTACCTGAAATGTGCTCCTGGGTGGGATGGCATTGAACTTTCTCAGTTGTATCTGTTTCACTGTTTTCACAGGACTCTCTCATGTCCTTGTTTTTGGAAACTGTGGCGTTATTTAACTGTGGGGCTGTGACACTGGCTCTCTAAGGCACCCCTTGCCTATAGCTAGTGCTCTGGGTATGTGTGGGTTTAGTCCTTTCTTGTGGCTGAGAGTGCTGGGACTTTCATGCATTTCTCTGCTCATGCCTCCATTCTGAGAAGAAAATGACAGAGAATTGAATTAAAGCCCATGTTGACCATAGAAAAATGACATTTAGGTTGCCAGAAAATAAAAGCTCAGCTCTCCCATTTAGGAGACTTAAAAATATCACCATGAATTTTTTGTTCAGCAAATGAAAATTTGAGGAGTACATAAGTTTACTCTAATGACAGTAAATACCACTTGAAAGTACATTCTCTGTAATGACTGAATAGATTTCCAAACCCTATTCATTTCAAGTGATATTCAAGGAACCACGAAACTCCTCATTGAAGTTCACTGTAATAAAATTTGACCTGCATGATTTAAAAAATTTTTCAATTGTAATTGACATTTGATATTATTTTATATTAGTTTCAAGTGTACAGCATAATAGAAAGACATTTATATAATTTACAAAGCTATCACCTGATAAGTCTAGTACTCACCTGGCACCATACATAGTTAATACAATATTATTGACTATATTCCCTATGCTGTACTTTATGTCTCCGTGACTATTTTGTAAGTACCAATCTGTACTTCTTAATCCCTTCACCTTTTTCACTCGGCCCTCCAACCCCCCTCCCATCTGGCAACCATCAATTTGTTCTCCATTTTGCTGCAAATAGCAAGATTTCTTTATTTTTTATGGCCAAATAATATTCTATTATATGTATGAACCACACCTAATTTATCCAGTTGTCTGTTGATGGGCATTAAGGCTGCTTCCATATCTTGGCTATTGTAAATAATGCTTCAGTGAACATAATGGTGCCTATATCTTTGAATTAGTGTTTTGGATGTCTTTGGATAAATACCGAGAAGTGGAATTGTGACCTGCATGATTTTGACTGTTAAATTTTGTTGTTCTCATTGCAGAGGTCAGTCATGCTTCATTTAAATATTTTCAATCAGCAGAGGAAGCAAGGCGTGCCATTGAGGCTGTGCTGTCAGCTGACCCTCGGTCTGTTTATCGACGGAAGCTCTGCCAGGACCGCCTTTTCTACTTTACTG